>NC_139940.1:31023070-31048070 GCF_963454915.1 Gymnoscopelus microlampas | reverse complement strand
ACACAGAGGTATGAAAGCATGCAGACACACATGAATTGGCAGACGGTAGACAGGAGCACGCAAGCACACGCACGTGTGCGCACAGCAACCTCTCCATTACCCCAGTGGTGCTGTCAGTGTAACACACAGTGTTACATGCTACTGGTCAACTTATCACCAGAACCATGGGGGGGGAGAGAGAGAGAGAGAGAGAGAGAGAGAGAGAGAGAGAGAGAGAGAGAGAGAGAGGGTAAAAAGAAAGAAGAAGGAAAGTTAGGAAAATAATAATTGGAATTGTACATCAATTCATTTTTCTTTTTTTTATCTAGTTCATTGCCAATTTACTGTGAAGCGTTAGCCTCTAATTTAACCTTTTTATGTGAATATTGATCATCAGAGCAGGCTAGAAAACAGACTTCACAGCCTTGTTCATTTGTCACTGCATGTAAATAGACCTGTAGATGGCAGTATCATCATAGTATGAGACAAAGTGGATTCACCAGTGCAAAGACTGAAGGGGCAGAATAATAATGATGATAATACAATTGCATGTATACCTTATAAGTTTTCTCAATATTGTTTCTTAATCTCTTAATACTGTAAAATTGTTTATTTTATTTTTTTTGTTGTAAAGCAGCTTTTAGTACCAAGAAAAGCGCTATAGGCGTATAAATTGGATGTATTATTATTATTATCTGTGCAATCAAAATGTATAACCAATATGCGTAACCATATGCAAATAATATACAACAAGTACTACTTATCTGAGTTCTCTGCAGTTAAGTTCTAACAGTTGGCCATCTAATTTTTAATTTCTCTCATTGAAGGTGAGAGAAATGAGGGGTGAACAGTAGGTGATCACCCCTCTTCTAATCTCCAGTAATTGTGAGTATTGAAGTTATTAGCTTTTTGTCCATTTTGTTGTTTTGTTTCTCACATTTTTCACTGTCATATGAACCAGGCAGCTCTTCAGAGATAAGTTGTAGAGGCAGTAGAGCGTGTAGGCCTATCATGGCATGTGAGTATTGTGGGATGTATGAGACTCAACATGGCATAACAGCTCTTAAACCTTTTGATATGAGTTATATATTAGGTTTTTCTTTGAAACACATAGTAAAAGTAATCTTTTGCTGTGAGTGGAACAATAAAATTCGAAACAGATTAGGGGCGACTTATACTTAGTTGCATGGTGGTGTCGTGCACAGGAAATAGATGATTTACAAGCTCACAACGCGCCGCGCTACAACACGTTGTGAGCTTGTAAATCAGCTATTTTTGGTGCACGACACGGTGCGCAAACCACGTACGTCCAAGCCCATAGTAAGACATACAGGTCAGTCCGTTATTGAGGGTTTAGCTCCCATGGTTTTGTAGTCTCAGGAAACATCTGCAGGCCTGTGGAAGAGGTTATGGGGTTGGAGGACACGATGACACCAGTGTGTGTGTGTGTGTGTGTGTGTGTGTGTGTGTGTGTGTGTGTGTGTGTGTGTGTGTGTGTGTGTGTGTGTGTGTGTGTGCGTGTGTGTGTGTGCGTGTGCGTGTGTGTGTAGTGGTCCCGGGTCATTTGTGTGCGCGTGTTTCTGTATCTTTCCATGAGATGGATAGAGGACAGTTTGACAAGCATAGACCCCTGCTGTGGGTTTAATCCTCCCACAGGTCATCAGGGGTCATATAGAGGGGGGACTGTGCGTCTGTGTTTGCGTGCTCGAGTGTGTGTGATATTATACTATTACTTATTTCCAAATACAAATACATATATCTGTCTCTCTCTCCCTCACACACACACGCACACACACACACACACACACACACACACACACACACACACACACACACACACACACACACACACACACACACACACACACACACACACACACACACACACACACACACACACACACACACACACACACACTACTGTCCAACTGCAGGACAGTAGGGAGTTGAGTAATACAGGGGCCCCACTGTATGTCCAAAACCAACTGTACATTCCACTGCATCCCACTGGACCTTCCCTCTCACACAGCACCACATCTGGATAACTGAAGACACCCCTAAGTCCTTCATACCTGTGTGTGTGTGTGTGTGTGTGTGTGTGTGTGTGTGTGTGTGTGTGTGTGTGTGTGTGTGAGTGCGTGCGTGCGTGCGTGCGTGCGTGCGTGCGTGCGTGCGTGCGTGCGTGCGTGCGTGCGTGTGACTGATGAGAAAGTGAGAGAGACCTCAAGCCATGCATATCAACATGTGGCCTACAGTTTGTTTTTCAAATATTACTTTTTTTGTTCCAGCTGTCTGGTTGGACGAGAACATTTGACCTCTCTCATTCAATCTTTTATTCGCTCTTTAACCTTTCTCTCTCTGTTTCTTCTACTCTTTACCACGGATACCTTCCCTCCACTGGTTCTCTGCCTCCCTCTTGAATCAAGCTGTACAATGTGTTCATAACTATCACAGTCAAACATAAGCACATTGGACGTGACCTGTTTGACGTTCATGCACACCGTTTTAGCTAGATTTACATGAACTTTATTTCTTCTAAATCTTGGATTCACTGACTCTCACACTTCTATGGCAGAATGTAGAGTATGGCATGGATATTGACTGTTTACAGGCTTTTTATTTTTGTCCCCTATTTTTGTCCCTCCAATTGCTTCATGATTTTGAACCTTTAACTATATATTTTCAAAGGCAACAACAGCTTAAGCAGAGCTGGAAGTGCCAAGGCAATTAATACAAATTCCGTCCATAAAAATAAAAACACGGTTTTGTGTGCACCGTACAATCACAGCATTGATGTGTATGTTTCTGACAGGTTTCTGACACATTTTAAACAAAAGCTCATCATTAATTAGCCTTACCCACGTGAACACAATTTGACAGCCTGAAAAAGATTACATTAGACCGTTCCAAGTAGAAAAGAAACGTGTGTCTTTTTAATTACTTATTTGGACATGTTTCCACCCACAAAGTGTGTTTTCCGGAGTCAGCTTTCCCTGTGCCCATCTTCAAGGTAAGCACATGAGAAAAAATAACCACATTACTCTGAGTACATGGAGGACTGATAGTGCCCACATTCTTTATCTGTCTGCTTACATTGTTGTCCTGTTCCCTCCTTTCTTCCCATGCCCTCTCCCCTCTGTTCTCCCACCAGTCTTCTGCCTTGGTTCTAAAAACTATCTATCCACCCCCACTTATCTATTTGTCTCCCTCCATCTTTATCTAACTGCATTGCACTCTCTCTCCCTCCCACTCTGTATAGGTGAAACTCTGAGTTCTAAGTGAGTAGGAGGCTACAGATGAGGGACAACATTTTAATGTTTAGATGTGAGCTCTAACATTTAAGTTATATCTTTATTTTTTGCTACTTTAAAAGCTACATTCCATAACTTTAATGTGCTCTCCCAACAGAGAGAGGTAATTGCAGTTGTAACGACTGCATGGTCTCCCACGCGGGACACCAATATAACAGTACCGCTCACACAAGAAGGAATCCCTGATTAGAGGAGATCTGGGCTTCAGTCAAGGCTACTTGTAAGCCAATACTTGTAATAGGGTATTGTCATGTTTACTATGTTCGTTTTAAGCATATTGTGCTTTCACTGAATGGCTTGTCTCTCCCGTGTGCACATGCGCATAGGTGCCGCTGTCTCTCTGTGTGTCTTTCTCAGAACATGGTACCACTACTCCATTGAACTCAATGGACACGGCCTCCCTGTTCTTTTCTGTCACCCTATTACTTTGAATGGTGTCCTCAAGCTCTGTAACTGTAACTGTGCTGCGCTGTGTCGAAGAGACATTATGTAGTAATCTTTCTAAACTTGACCAATGAGAACACTACTTCACCACAACCATGATGGTGTAACTAAGATTCACTGGAGGCAATATTTACATATAGTACACAGATTATCACAAAGCAATAGTTGCACGGCTACGGCCGAAGGGAGGAGCGAACTGTGATTGTGTAGATTCTACGCTGGATGGACAGTTTATGCCAAATAGGCTAGTCCCACACTACTTACAGTACCATCGTAGACACATATCCCATAGTCTGGAGGGGGTCTGAGAATATATATTCACGAAAATAACATAGGCTTAGTTGTTGACTGATTTGAACACACACACACACACACACACACACACACACACACACACACACACACACACACACACACACACACACACACACACACACACACACACATACACACACATACACACAGTAGGGTTTATACTTAATACTTTATTTCCGAGAGACATAAAGGGGCTCAGCACATGGATTTACACAGCAGGGACAGACAGAGCAGGCAGAAGGTGCTCACAATACCCCTTGGCAGACAGCGACAGATAAACAGAAAGGACAGACAGTGTGGGAGACAAGGTGACAAAGAGATGGTCAGTCAGCCAGCCAGACAGACATATAGGCATATGTACTGTACATTATAGACACTGTCAGGTATAGAACATAAAGCTGTAGTTATGTTTGAAGCATTTCTCTTGCATGCCTCTTGCTTGTGAAATAACACAAGGACCCAAAGACACATCAGCAAAACAGAGAAAAGAAAGAACCTCAACATCAAACTTGCGAAGGTCTCCCACACTGCAAAATGTTGATTTAACATTATTCACGTTTGTCACAAAGTTAAATTAACACTCAGGATTTTACAGTGCAGCTGCCTCTGAATAAGGGGGTTGAGCCCTGTTGCCAAGGCAGTCTTGGCACCCAGGTCATCACACTGGCACTATCACTATATGTATACTGACTGTCAATGTACCTAATTCCCACGCATTTCATACATTTGATATCTGTTGCTAAGTGATGTCTAAAGAGACTGAGGTACTCTTCCATATTTGTTATTAAACATTTTGAATGCACACCTTATGTACAGTGTACATTGACGTTTTGTTGTTTGAAATGTTACTTTGTTATTATAATATATTTTGTATGGAAAATAAGTTCACCCACTCTTTTATACCTGTAAAACTTGTTGAATAAATCTCTTCATGCACCCTGATCAAATGTCTCTCACTTACCCTAATCGTGCTCTCTCTCTCTCTCTCTCTCTCTCTCTCTCTCTCTCTCTCTCTCTCTCTCTAGCTCTGTGTTTCTCTCCGATTCTAAGCATATGTAATTTTTGCCTGTGCATGAGTGCGTGCCGTGTGTGCCGTGTGTGCGTGCGGTGCGTGCGGTGCGTGTGTGCGTCAGATTCAGGGAGGTCTGGTCTCTCTCTGTAGATTTTCCATGCAGGTGTGGTGTAAAACTCTGTTCGCAGCCAAAGGGAAGAATGCTGTAAAAAAAAGCCACAGTCCATAATTTGGATTTATTTTTCCTTGTAGTCTAAAATAATTTCTGCCTGCAAATAATACACTACGCTCAGGGTGATTTACCACAGCTTGCACCAGTGATTAATGTAATGATGGTTATCATAATGTCTCATACAGTTATGAGACCATTCTTCAAGATGCCACAGATGTGTCCTTGCAATGATTGCATTCTATGAATATGGTGTGCCTGTTAGTGCTTCTTTTTTTTATGTCAGACAAATCCTACTGCTGAAGTTCTCCAGTTATGTTTTTTTTAAACATGTGTGTGTTGTCCTTGTTTACTTCAAAGCACGGTAATGTATTGGACACATTCACATACAGTTGTTATCACAAGGATTACCGGCACTTTATGAAGTAGTCTAAAAGTCATGGAAAGAACTCTTTTAAGAGAGATGTTTCCGTTTCTAGCTCTTAAGGCTCAGCTGTGAGTGTTTATGTTCAATAAAGCACCAAGGGGACCTAATGAGGAGGAGGTTGATGGGAAATGGTGGAGAAACACGTGGTGGGTGTCAGTCAGTGCCCTTATAACTTCCGTGGGGATTATTTCATTAACAAATGTTCGTCAAATTCAATTACAAGTCAGGTTCGGTGGGTGTTGATAGTCACTGTACTAGAGCAATGGTTCTCAACCTTTTCCGGCCGCAACCCTCCCAAAAGAATCATATTTGAACTGGGTTCCTTCCAAAATAATGGAATTGGAATTGTAGGAGTTGAGGCATCCGATTTAGTTTGACTCGGTTCCACAGATAAATATTGTGAAAATAGCAGATTGTCTATTTTCACAGTTTTTGCCTCTTTCTTATATTATTTGACAATTTGGCCAATGTTTCACACGTTTTTATAGTAAAGTTTGTTGATTACTTTAGATGTATTAATGTGTTTTTTAGGTATTAAAAAGGTCTTAAAAGTCCTTAAATTGTCACTCCACTGTCATTTGCGGGACCCCACAAAAACTATGTGGGGGCCCGACCCACAGGTTGAGAACCACTGTACGGTGCGTTAGGAAATTGCGCACCGGAGCGCACTCGCCTATTAGTTTGTATTGGCCAGTGCGTTCAGTGCTGTATTTCCGAAATGCACCCATATGTCTGAGTCATGGTGTCAAGGGTTTTGTCAGAGTACCTGTTGAACCCATCTGTCTGTTTCCTTTTCGTGCCCATATATGGAGATCTTTGTATCTGTCAGTCTACCTGTGTCACTTTTATGCCCATATATGGAGATATCTGTATCTGTGTCAGTCCTAGTCCATTTTAGGCCTGGTGGGAGCAATCCCATGTGAACCACATGCTGAGAGTGTTAAGGATTTTCTCTCATTCAGCAGTTAATAGACCCAACTGACATTGCTTATGAAACATAATGAGGTTCACGAATATTCATGTTCCAAAAAGCTTGGCAGGAAAAAAAAAAAACCTTCATGAGATAAGGCTCAGTAATAGCTATTAAACTTCAGAACAAAAACAGCCCAAATGTAATGAGGTAGTAAACCAGGTTGGGGTTGAAATGTGCAGTGGGTCTGAGTACCCAGTGTGTTAGTAGTTACTTGATCAGGATGTTCTGTTACGTTTGTTTATTTCATGTTTGTGTTTTGATTTAAAAAAGATAAGAAATCTAAATCTAAGAAATGCAAATTCATTGTTTTTCTATGGCAGTTAATGTCTCTTTAAGAAAGACAGGAAGTGGTTTCAGTTCTGTCATGTGACACACGTCATGTGACTTCAACCAGGAAGTGCACCATATTTCATGTAACAAACTTTCATGACACATGCAGACTTGAGCTCCTGTGTGTTTGCTTCTGCTATCATCTGCTCCAATCTTCTCCTAGTCGTAGCATCGTTGGTATGTTTTGTCTTCTTTGCACCTGGTCTTTCATTCTAGTTCATTATTTGTGTACGAAAAAGACATTTTGTGAAGTTTGATGTAAAAAGCCTAAGTTATTCTTGGTCTAATTCTCACCTGTGATTATCTGTTACACTGCTGCAGAAAGTGTAATTTAATTCATAGTGTTATGCAACAACATGTGGTACAGTGGTATTGTGCAGTTTATTTCTGATAATGATTCCAATTGTTGAATTGTCCATTTATTGTGCAATTATGTAGATGTGACAGTTACATGAGTAGGCCTAATGTAATTTACATGCAAGATGTTTACAAAATGCATAAGTCCTGATTATGTCCTTTTGTCTGATTTCAGTTTTACACTTTTTTTCTGTCAATAAACCTGATAACTAAAGAGAGGACAGTCTCCAGAGTTTTGATGGAAGGAAGGTGTTTATACTTACTGCCAAGTTATACACTCTACATAACGAGGGCGGCACACAGGAGTTTCTCAAGGTTCATGATGTATACTAGTGATACCCTGTTGTTGTCAAGGTATAATACATCATAATATTGATCTCAGTCCTAGACCTTTTCGCTGCTGAATTTACCGCACAGGAACAGAAAGCTCTACCGCAGTATCAAGTGCCTCAACACCTGATTTCTGAACAGTTTCTACCCCGCTACCATCAGATTGTTGAACATTGCATGAACACCGCCTGCTGACAGGCTGGAATACTTCTCTAATGCTGGTCTAGTCTCCCTGTGCTGGATTACCTCCCCTCATGTAGATTAGGCCTACGTTCACACGTCCTTATTTACCTTTCCATATTGCACAAACTGTTTTTAGAAACAGCACCTTTTTTCCACTTAAAGCATTCTATTAGTGACTATAGATTATAATACACATACAGCACTTATAATGCATTATAATCTGCTAATAACACGATATAACAACAATCATAACATAATGAGTATCATTTTAAAGCATTATTTATGAGTTGTTATAACTCTAATTGTCTCCGCCAGGCCGAAAGGCATGGCGAGAGAGTATGTTTTTCCGTCTGTCTGTCTGTCTGTCTGTCTGTCTGTCTGTCTGTCTGTCTGTCTGTCTGTCTGTCTGTCTGTCTGTCTGTCTGTCTGTCTGTCTGTCTGTCTGTCTGTCTGTCTGTCTGTCTGTCCGTCCGTCCGTCCGTCCGTCCGTCCGTCCGTCCGTCCGTCCGTCCGTCCGTCGATAGCTAATCTCCCGCACAGTTGGCTTGATCGCAGCGAAACTGTGCACACACACTCCCTGGATGCCAATTCAGAACCTCTGCCCCAATTGTTTCACATGTCCCTGTTATAGCGCCACCAGGAGGCCGCTTTTAGCAAAACAATTTTTTTCACAGTACTCCTACATATTTTGTCCAAACATCACGCAAATCGGTAGACAGTATCTCTATAGTCATTAAACAAAACGAGTCTTCCAAATTTTTGGCTTCCAAAAAATGGCTTCCAAAGTTTGCAGGACTGCTCCGTTTTGAACAAAATGCTTCAAATTATGAACACAGCGTGCAATTTCCGTGAAACTTTGCACGCACATTCCCACTATGCCGAGGAAGAAATTCCACTTGAGATTTTTCTAATCAGCCTCATGGTGGCGCTATAACAGCCCGAATCGTGTTTTTACCTATAACTGCACCAATCTGTGTAAAACTTTGTATGTGCACTCCCTAGAGGTCAAGGAAAAACCTTTGCCCAGCATTTTTTACATCTACCTTTTATAGCGCCACCAGGAGGCCGACTTATGTAAAACATATTTCTTTACATTACTCCTTCCGATTTTAAATTTCACACAAATCGGTACACATGATCTCTATAGTCATGTGATCAAGACGGATCTGTTTATTTTTTCATATTATATATAGAACAAAATGCCGCACAAAATGCCGCAAATCATGAATGCAGCGTCCAATTGCGGTCAAACTTTGCACGCACATTCACACTATGTTGAGGAACAAATGCTACCATTTTATCATTGGCCTGTTATAGCGCCACCAGCAGGTCTAATTTAGCAACAAAAAAAAATTGGAACAAAATTAAAATCCTCAAATCATGAATGCAGTGTCCGATTGCCTTGCAAGACCTCAGAAGAAATGGTACCCTTTTTACATTGGCCTATTATAGCACCACCAGGAGGCCACAATAACCTACCTGACCTGGCGGAGACCTGTGCTCCGAGGAGCACTTTTTCTAGTTATAAGTTAACTGTATTTTAACCAGATGTAAAAGAATTACAAGTATGCTCATAATGTATTATACACATGGCCTTCATAAACAGTGCTACCACAATGGTTATTCATAAACCACTTGTGTCTGGCTGATCTCCTCCTTTGTGTCAATGGTACACCATCACTCTCTCATTGTGAAACTGTATTCTATTTTTAAGTGTCATCTGATGCTGTTGACAAGCCTGCTTCACTTTGTTTTGCTTTTATTCAGCACTCTTGCAGAGAGGTGTCTGCCTTGTTAGGAATACATTAAAACTAAAACAAACTAAAACAAAAACATACCCAGAGTATCAGCAATACTTCAACACACCATTCTAAAACAATGACTGTAGTTACAACAACATCATACAGTAGGCCTCAAACCACTGACCGTGTGTGTGTGTGTGTGTGTGTGTGTGTGTGTGTGTGTGTGTGTGTGTGTGTGTGTGTGTGTGTGTGTGTGTGTGTGTGTGTGTGTGTGTGTGTGTGTGTGTGTGTGTGTGTGTGTGTGTGTGCGTGCGTGTGTGTTTGAAGCACACAGATAAAATACCAGATCTACAAGCTCACAATACATCTTAATGCAAGCTTGCAGAATGTGTATGACTTTGTTCTGTCTATATATAATGGCATGCCCAATATAGGGCCTTCAGTTTGAAAATAGTAAACAAGATTGCACTTAATGTGTCCACCAGCTGTAGATATGAAATAACAAACAAGCTTTCAGTCTCACAATTTAAATTTTAAATCCCAGCCTTAAGCCCAGCCTTCAGTGAACCTAAAAAAAATATGTTAGAAGAAGGAAAATAAATAAAATGGCAAAAGATGAAACAACAGTAACATAAGAGATGTGTGTAAATCCCAGAGACAATTGAATGCAATGAAATATGTGTTTTGTGTACCTCAGAGATGAAATGGCAACAGAGGAAGCAGTTAATCCTATATTATGGAGGTGGATATACTGTACTCTGACCAGTGGTGGAAAGTAACCAAGTACATTTACTCTAGTACAGGGCTCTTCAACAGGGGGTCCGGGACCCCTAGGGGGTCCTCAGAGTTACTACAGGTGGTCCGCGAAATCTTTGTGGGATAGGATTATTTTGAACCCTAGCATCCCTTTTTCTGAGGAGAACTTTTGCCAAAAATAGCCGATCTACAAGCTCACAACGCCTCGCGCTGCGAGGCGTTGTGAGCTTGTAGATCCGCTATTTTTGGCAAAGAGGTATAGGTGTAGAGGGGAGAAAAAAGCAGACCAAGTAAACAAAAAAGTTCAATCTGAAACACCATTTTATACAATATGTAGTGGGGGTCCCTGCTTCATCTCTCTTTCAGCTAGGGGGTCCTTGGCCTGAAAACGATGAAGACCCCTGCTCTAGTATAAGTAGGCTACAATTTTGAGGCACTTACTTAACTTTTTCCATTCCTAGGCTAGAAATGTGGAGTCAAAAGTACAGAGTGAAAGTCATATGGAAGTAAAGTACTCAAATAAAAAAATGCTCAAAAAAACAGTAAATGTACTTTGATACTGTCCAGGACTGCTCGTGAGCTTGTAGATTGTACAAGGGAAGTATAACTCAGACATAACAGGTGTGTTGTAACTGCAGAGCTGAGATTCTCATGGCTCAGATGGATCCAAGGGTCAAGAAACTACATGCAATAATACGTTTTTATTCGGATCCATGCCATGAATGGTCCTGTCTTAATAAAGCCACTGAAATAATGTAAAAAGAATCCAATCACATCTGCATCTTCCACTTCAGATAGCAATTAGTTGGCATATTTGTTTAAATATGGCTTTGTAACCTTATCTAGAAGCTAGATTCATCCTTTGTCTGCATTAGTGTTGTTTTAATGTGTGGTGTAAATTGGGTCAAAGTGGCCTCACCACCACACCATTTATAATGGTTTGGTTTATCAAAACACCAGTAAGAAACCAATTACAGCTCAATGAATTCAGTCAAGAGCCAATAGGGGGTGCTATTGCACATGAGTTCAGCCACAGGCTGTTAGTGCAGACAGCTCACCATGCACAACCCACACTGAGGCCATGACGTCTGTACTGCTTGATGCCCGTTGAGAGTTAAAGGGCTCATACAAAAGAAAGCTGGCCATGGTACAGTATGCACTGTGCAACCTTAAATATGTAACTTATCCTAAAATAACACTATAGAATCCTGCATTCATGAAATATGAGAGACTATACTGATGGAACTGTATGGACCCGTAAGGGACCATTCGGTTCCATTTGTACACTTGCAGAGTTACAAATGTATAACACTGAGGATTCTACCGTAGACCATGCCTTCCTTTACAATTGCAGTTGAGAATAGCATACACAGTTTATTGTAGAACTGAGACATGCACTTGCAGTGATCTTTAGTATAAATACCAGACGTCTGAATTAATTCATTAACAATTGATTGATTTATACTTCATTAGTCAGAAATGTAAACAGCACAAGGACAGTCAGACATTTAGGCTAAAAGCATAACACAAACAAGTCCTGGGGACTTGTTTCTATTTTGGTCCCATGTATTCCAATTCATCAATATAGCATTAAACAATTACACAATAATACATGTCATCAACACATACAAAACACTATATGTACAATTTGGAGAAAAAGGAAACACGGCGGCAGTGAATGACACCTCCTTTCTATGGGAATATGCATTTACCTCCCCTTGTGGTCTCCTGATAGATGTTCTGGCCAATTTGGAAAGGAACCAGTTATTTACATCTTTTAATGGATGGTGTCAGGGCATTCCACATTTTGGTGGCAGAGTAGTAGAATGAGAATTTTCCCATGTTTGTTCTAAAATTGGATAGTAGCCTACTAGATTGTCCCTCTAGTGTTGTGGCTGTGGGTGTCACTCACTTTGAAGAAGTTAGTCAGGTATGAGGGTGTTGAGGACACTGTCCCTTTGACTATCTTAAACACCGATCATATTTTTATTTGCTTAACCCTGTCTTCTACCCTGAGCCATCCCAAACTAGCAAAGTGTGTTGGAATTAGGTGGGTCATGGGCAGGGGCGGACTGGCCATTTGGCGCTGGGCCCAAAAATATATATATATATAAAATATTTTTTTTAATATTTTCGCTCCCGTTTTAGGATTATTACGGTCATTTCCGGGTCGCGCGGACCAATTATTAGTTTGGGCTGGGATGCTTTCCAGCAGGGGCCTCAGTGCGGCTGCAGAGTTCATGTGCAGGGCTGGGCTGAAACAGTGAAACGCTTTTGATGCAATTTTTTCACCTGTCAGTTTATTGTCATGAATACAGACCAAATGATTAACTTCTTCTTTGCTTAAGATTACTACAGTACTAGTGTATATCGTCATCTCTGACCTTGAAATCATTTGCATTTACATTACTAAGGGAACGTTTGGACCCAAAAAGAATGGATTCTGTTTTACCGAGGCGAAATGACAGTTTGTTATCGAAAGCCAAGTACGGATTTTGCTGAGTTCAGAACTGAGGGCTTCCTCAACTTGCATTTTGTCCTCGCCCGAGACCAAGAGTGCGGAGTCATCAGCGAACAAGAACAAATTGCAGGTTGCTTTCATGTCGTCAATGTATAGAAGGAGCAGTAAGGGCCCTAGTATGCTTCCTTGGGGAACCCCACAGCTCACTGGGAGGGACGAGGGATAGGAGCTGTTTTTGAGGACTGTTCAAATGCCTGTTTATGTATTCTACCACACTTTTGTATAAGAAACGTTGAGGAAAATTGTAGCCACCAAGTTTAATAACAAGTCAAATCGCCATTTGGGTTCAAAAGGATAGAGACAGAGGGAGAGAACTTTTTTAAATGTAGCCTATATAATTATGTACTCTATTTTTCAGTCAGACACTTGCCAATTGAATATACCCAATCAAATTATGCTCACAGATGTTGTTTGAGCTTGCTCTCTCCCTAATGACATCAACAAAAAGCATAGGAAAGGTCACTGTGTGTCTTTTGTGTGTGTGTGTGTGTGTGTGTGTGTGTGTGTGTGTGTGTGTGTGTGTGTGTGTGTGTGTGTGTGTGTGTGTGTGTGTGTGTGTGTGTGTGTGTGTGTGGGTGCGCGTGCATGTGTGCACTCTCTGTGAGCAAAAGGAACATGTGGGAATCAACTAATCAACTCTCATGTTTATGCACAATTTTCTCTCTCTTCTCTGTTCGTAAACACTTTTTCATCAAAACTCTTTGAAGGACAGGCTCTTTGAAGGACATTGCCTTTAGGTACATCTGCATTCAAAGTGATCTCTCTCTCGCTCTCTCTCTCTCTCTTTCTCTCTCTCTGTCTAACTCTCACTCACTCACTCACTCCATCTCTTTCTACGTTCACTGCTAGCTCTGTGAATATAAAGGTACGTTCGGCCGTGTGCGCGCGCGTGCGCGTGTGCGTGTGCGTGTGCGTGTGCGTGTGCGTGTGTGTGTGTGTGTGTGTGCCTGATTTAATTGCCATTCTGGCTACTACAGGTGTGAATTAGACCCAAATCTAAGGATTTTTACACACACACGCACACAAACGCATGCTCGCAGGCACGCACGCACGCACGCACGCACGCACGCACGCACGCACGCACGCACGCACGCACACACACACACACACACACACACACACACACACACACACACACACAGTGACACCTGCAACCCAAAACTGATTCAAAAAGAGAGTGCATTGTGTGAGAGAGAGTGAAATAGAGCGTAATTGATTGATTGATTGATTGATTGATTGATTGATTGATTGATTGATGTTTTTTTTAATTCACAAAAATGCATGTACAAACATGTGTCTGCCGAAAGAATAAACAAACAAAAAAAGCCTGAGAGCTTACAGTATTTACATTGTTATCCTTTAAGTGTAAACTGAGTGCCACATATTGGGGGCTCAAGTTGGAGTTCGATCTCCAGGCTTTTATTTTCCTTCGCGTTTTGCTCAAAAATAAGAGCCTGGACCAGCCTGTTGACGTTCCATAGGAAGTGGGTGATTTCCCCAACCAACCAGAGTGCAGTGGGCGTCGCTCCAAATGTTGTGACGTCAGGGCTCTCAATGATGCACATTGGGGAGGAGGAGGGGCGTGGGGGCAGGAGCACAGATCGGTGAACCAATGGGAGCCCGCGGATTCTCTCTCCGGAGATTTTGAACCCGTACCTCTAGACCAGATATCTGACGCGTTAGGGCAGCCTAGAGTAGCAGAGACATAAAGATAAATAAATACACTCATACTCTACTATGGCTCTACTCAGCGCTAGAGATGCCGCGATTCGATTAACTGATCGGATATCGGCTCGATATCAATGAAAAATTGTGGATCGGATCGAATCGCAGCAAAATGACCAATAAAACGCTCCGATTAAAGCATTCCATTCCAGTACTCCGCTCCAGCACTTTGATCCTTCCTACTCCGAGCACGTTGGCTCCAAACAGTGTTGCCATGTCGGCTTATTATAAGCGACTTTGGGCTTCTTTTTCTGTAAAGTTGCTTGTAAAAATCGGTAGTTAAGCGTTGCGGTTTTTGGGGCCTGTTTCATCGTGTATTTGCTTATTTTGGCTTGCTTACTTTTTTTTGTAATTATTGTTTAAACCAGGGGTTCTCAAATATTTTCATAAATGTTTTGTGCAGTCCCAGGTTTTCCTAGACCTGGTTGCTTATTTCTCTCACAAAATTTGGCAACACTGGCTCCAGCGGCCATGTGTGATCGCACCAGTGTTTGTTATTAGCACGGCTGGAGGCTAGCTCTGGCCCATAGTATTAGCAGAACTACAGTACGAGCAGAAAGAAAGCAGCGATGTCAGCCGTGTGGGAGTATTTCGTGTTAAAAGCCCAAGCGGCCCAGTGCAAGTCGTGTCTAAAAGACGTCCCAGCGGTCCCACGCTGTGGCAACGTCGGTACACGGTACAACACGACCAACCTTATTAACCATCTTAAAAAACACCATCAAGCCCTATATTCGGAATATGAAAAAGCTACAGAAAAAAAGGCGACGATCGACACGCTGGCCCCAAACAACCAACGTTGCCAGAGACATTTGGAAAGCGTGAAAAACTCTCAAGAGAGAGCAAGAATTATTGTTATTAGGGATTTTTTTTTTTTTTTATATATGTGACTTTAGAAGTCATGACTTTTTTTTTTACCTGGCTTAAATGACCATGTCAAACGGAAGCCTAGTTTATTTTAATTTATTTTTTATTTTGTTTCTAAGTTAAAGTGAACCCATTTGAGACGTTTAATAATGAATGGGTCAGTAACTCAGTTACTTTTTCTCATAACCTACTGTTGTGGAACTTGTGTACTATTATTAGGTTTTATTTGTTCACTCTATTGCTTTAGTACAGTGGTTTTCAACCAGTGGTCCGGGGACCACCAGTGGTCCTTGAGGGGGTTCCAGGGGGTCCCCAGCCAAATTAATAATTGGAACCAAATTGACCCTTATGTCTGTAACTCTGAGAGTGTACAAATGGAACCAAATGAACCCTAACGGGTCCACTTGGTTCCATTTGTACACCCTCAGAGTTAAATGAACACTGATGATGATACTACAGTGTAGATTGAGACCCCCAAGAAATCAAAATGGTTGAGTCCCTGGCATATCTTTTCAAATGGGGGTCCCTGGGATAATATGTGTCAATTTGGGGGTCCTTGACGCAAAAAAGGTTGAAAACCACTGCTTTAGTAGACCAATGGTAGCATTCCTTTTGGGCAGAATTGGAGCCCTGGACAGTTAGACAATATTGTGTGTGTATCGTTGTATCGTAAAGGGATTTTATTTATTTTTATATTTGTGACTTTAGAAGTCATGACTTTTATTTTTTTCCCCTGAAATTACAATGTCAAACGGAAGTCAAGTTTGTGTTACACAGGATCTTTTAATTTATTTTGTATTTTATTTAATGCTGCTGTTTAAGTTAAAGCGAACCCATTGGCACTGGTTAATAATAAATGGGGCAGTTTTTCTAAACTACTGTTGTGGAACTTGTTGACTATTATTCTGTGGAGGTTATGCTCTTTGTTTGAGTAATATCACTTGATCAGTCATTTTTTAAACATTTAGTAAAATCAATATTAATATTAATTGCCGTGCCATATCGGATCGGAATTAATCGGAATCGGATCGGTTTTGATGCTGCCTGATCGGAATCGGATCGAATCGAAAAAATCATGATCGCAGCACCTCTAGCAAGGGGCCACCCTAGACCACTTCCTGTTCATTATTGTCATGGACTATGCTCTTAGGCAGGCCATCAAAGGACGGGAGCAACAACTTGGCTCCACTATTATACCCAGGAGGTCCAGACAACTCCCTGCTGTATACCCTTAATGGACATGCACTATACGGATGACATCTTCCTGCTATCTGACCACGTGGAGCAGGCACAGATGCTCTTGACCAGAGTGCAGACTTTCTTGCGCTAAATGCTAAGAAAACTGAAGTGCCTACTGAAGTGAAGTGTGTTATAGTGCCCTATAACACACTCCTGGACCATTCACCTCTGATAACAACAGGAGGCACTGTGCTGAAAGAAGTCAATGACTACCTGGGTTGAAGGGTCAATAACTCGACCTTAAAGTAGGTGAAGCGCTTGCATGGAAGGCTCTGAATGGCATGGCCAGAGTGTGGAAGTCCAATGTACAGGATAAGTGAAATAGAAAAAAAAGGATTCAAAGAAAGCATCAGTACTGAACCTGCTACAACTTAACTAATTGATGGTTATAATTAGGTCCATATGTTTATACACGTAGATACCTCATTGGCCGCTGCTGTTCATTGGAGCGATGTGTCATTGCAGCCACCGAGCCATGCCTCCTAATGCATGTATTCATACTGTACTGTATGTCTACTGAAGCAATGAAGTCAAATCATCATAACTCGCTTAAAATCTGTTGAGTTGTAAACAGATTTTCACACAGTGATTTGTGTCAGATGTGTAGTTATGTTATGACATAGGATAGTTGGTTAAATACTAAAATTGTGGGTAGGCCTATACATAAAATAAATAATATAAATGTGGGGTTACAAAACAGAACAAACTACTTAAATATGACTCTGTCATATTTCTTTCAGTGGAGTTATGACAAGCTGACCTACAGTACATAATATGGGGGCGGCCGCGGGATTGACCTGTGGCCCAGGAACGAAGGAGGCGTCTACATATTTATGTCTGGTTACACCGGCCAAGTGTCACCACTTCCTCTATCTGTCCTTTCAAATTAAAAGACGTCCACTGTTTCATACACGGTCCAGTCATATACACAAGGTTTTGTTCTCATTGAATTGTCTGCAGTCATTACATTAAATCTCTCACAGTAAATAAAAAAAATAAGGCACACGTTGGGCTACTTACAGAAATGTTATGATAATTCATTTGGGCAACAAAGACATTGTAGACATCATAGTAGGACTTAAGGTCATGTGTAAACGTGGGAAAGACTGTTAGTGCTTTGTCTTTCTCTTGCAGTTACAGGCCTCCAGCTCTCATTGAAACAGAGTTACCAGACTCTAAATTGCCTGCTAACTCTGTCTGTCCATGCCTTTGTCTTGTATAACATTTTCTCTGTCCATCTTGCTTGTTGTTTCAACTTTTCATCTGCAACACAATGCTTTTTAGAATCTCTCTTCCTCTCTTTTCTTTTTTTGCCACAGTACTGTTGGCATATTCTCTCTCTCTCTCTCTCTCTCTCTCTCTCTCTCTCTCTCTCTCTCTCTCTCTCTCTCTCTGTCTCTCTCTCTCTCTCTCTCTCTCGCTCCCTCTCTCTCTCTCTCTCCTTTCTCTGGTTTGATTTCCTGCAGCCTTACTGTACACTCCTGAGAGTCCAACTATAAGACAGCAGAGACCAAAGACTAACAGCCAAGATAGATTCACCTGCTTTCAAATACACACACACACACACACACACACACACACACACACACACACACACACACACACACACACACACACACACACACACACACACACACACACACACACACACACATTCCTCAGAGCGGGATGTTGGATGAGTTTTGCGCTGAGTTTAGAGGTCGACTCTGGAAAACAAGGACTGGAGTTCAAAGGACACCATGGGCCCACAGCCTCCAACTACTCAAATGTTAATAGTGTTTTGTGCGTGCATGCATTCGTGCGCTCTTCTAAGACTCCAGCCAGCTGTGCCTTGTCTTGAATCTTTGCACTGGTCATTGTTCAGAAGGTATCCCCAGGCTGCAGTGAAAGATGCTCCCTTCACACTCCACACTTCCCTTTTTCCTTATGTCTTATGTCTTTACATTTCCTTTCTTTTTCTCTCACTCCTCCTTTGCACCCCAACCCCTTCTCTCTTCATTTTTCGATGACGAATTCATGGAAATGACTACTACAATTAGTGTGTGTGTGTGTGTGTGTGTGTGTGTGTGTGTGTGTGTGTGTGTGTGTGTGTGTGTGTGTGTGTGTGTGTGTGTGTGTGTGTGTGTACGTGCGTGCGTGCGTGCGTGCGTGCGTGCGTGCGTGCGTGCGTGCGTGCGTGCGTGCGTGCGTGCGTGCGTGCGTGTGCGTGCGTGCGTCTTCTCAGTTTGCTGATGCTTGTGTTCTCTGTTAGAGGTCATACAGTGGCTTCATGCTCCACGGACTAAGACCACCTGCTGTTCACATTCCAGTTGTGTGTGTGTGTGTGTGTGTGTGTGTGTGTGTGTGTGTGTGTGTGTGTGTGTGTGTGTGTGTGTGTGTGTGTGTGTGTGTGTGTGTGTGTGTGTGTGTGTGTGTGTGTGTGCGTGCGTGCGTGCGTGCGTGCGTGCGTGCGTGCGCGCGCGAGAGAGAGAGAGAGAGAGAGACGTGTGTGCAATCTGTGCGTGTGTGTGTTCATGTGTGTGTCTTTATCCTCAAATGTGTGTATGACTTCATGTCTGGATACGTGTGTGGAAATGTGCGGGTAAAGGCAATGCATGTTCATGCTTCTGTGTGTGCACGCTTGAACCTCAGTGTGTGCGTGCGTGCGTTTGTGCGTGCGTGCGTGCGTGCGTGCGTGCGTGCGTGCGTGCGTGCGTGCGTGCGTGCGTGCGTGCGCGTGTGTGTGTGTGTCTTTATCCAACCACCTCATTGTCCTCTGTTTTCCCCCAGCTGCTACACCATTGTCCTCTGGAACACATTAGCAATGGAGCAGGAGACCTTAGGCCATACCTGAGGCCATATGATGCTTAGTAAAACATCTATGCATCCTTTTTTATGAAAAGGAAACCTGATGTGAGGTACTGTCCAAATGAGAAGATACTCTCCAAATACTCTCAGTGGTGGAAAGTAACTAAGTACATGTACCCAAGTACTGTACTTTTTTACTGTTGTACTTTCACTCCATTATAATTATTACAAAACTTGAGTTACTAGTTACTTTGTAGATTTTTTTTGTTACAAAACATACGTACATCAATCACTGAAGCTCTATACATACTTGACAATATTCTGATTAATGAGTACATGTAACATTGTGGTATTGCTACTTTTACTTAAGTAAAACTATTTAGTACTTCTTCCACCACTGAATACTCAGGTGTTTGTATGCGGTGTTTTGGCCACCAAGAGTCATACGCAATTCTAGAACAATTCTAAATGTGTTGTTTACTGTTGTTCTTACAGAGAGCAATAATCTGCGAGTCCAATGTAATTTCATAACATCATTTTATGATAATTGTAATTGTAATAAAAAATGTAATGTAATTGTAATGTAATTTGTAATGTAATTTGTAGGCCTAATGTAATTGTTAATGTCATTTCTTAACAATTTTATTTCCCTTTCGGTGCAAATCGTTAGGAATGATTGGCCTTACATTTCTCCACAAAAAAACATCTGGGGATCGCTGTTCCCTGATGCCATTGACAGCTGTTTGGCCCAGGATGCCAGCCATGCACTGGTCCAGTGGTGAGAGTGACGCAGTCCCCTCTCCTCCTCCAGTGGCTGTGACTACTTGTGGTCAATGCTCCGTTTTTTGGCCTCCCTTTTGAAGTACCGTCACTTTTTTGTATTTCTTCCACAATGTGTTGCTCTGAACCAATACTATAACGTAGACCATTTCTCCCTCTCCCTTTTTATCTCTGTTTTCTGCAGAGTTTTTTCCAGCAGGTGTCATTTTGCTTACATTAACTAGACTTGGAAATGTTTAGGGTATTGACAGCTTAATTGTGGGGTTTTCTGACCATTTAGGGATAACGATGGAAGTGGATACATGTGCATTCATACTGTATGTGTTCCACACTGATTTCTCCAACTCGCCAAGATTCATGATGAAAAACAGGTGTAGGTGTTTTTTTTTCTCTTCATAACACTGACGGTATACTTCCGTAAGGAAAAATACATAACAATGTGTATAGGTTCTAGGTTCATGATTCTTTATTGTTACGTCTTGTGTACAGGTACATGAGAGTAAAAAAGTACTTTTGTTCGGCTCCTCTGACATTGTGGCAGCATAGTAAAATGATAAACCACATTGAAACAACAATAAAGAAAAGCAAATAATATTTAGAGTGTATACACAATGACAGTCATCTATTCTGTGCTTGAAAAGTACATGAGAGCGTATAATCATTTTGCTCTTACGACTATAGCAACATAATAATTCGTAAAACATTAGTTTTTCAACAAATGCTTTTCTCAAAATAATGTACTTATTCTTTTGTTTGTGTAAGTGATAGCATCGTCACTGATCAAAAACTGAATACAGGACAAACAATAGCCAAACAATTTTGTGATTGCCTTTTAACAGGGCTTTTGAAGCGTTCTAAGCCTTTCATTCCAAATTCAGAGCAGCACTCTTGAAAACACAATGTGGGTTTACAGTAAAGCACCACTGAAGCGGTTTGATGTGGCAAGCTAATGACATCAAAATGCAGATTGGAAGCTTTAACTTTGGCACAAAACACCTCTTACTTCTCTAACAATTTGATGCTGTATGAGTATGACACACACACACACACACACACACACACACAGACGCACGCACGTGTGTGCACACACACACACACACACACACACACACACACACACACACACACACACACACACACACACACACACACACACACACACACGCGCGCACACGCACACACTGTAAGCATGTGCCATGTACACACAGGTCTATAAACACATACAGACAGACACATACAAGACACACATATAAGTACACATACTATGTAAGGACACACACATCTTTACTCACAGAGTTTGCACAGTTAAATCAAAGTGATTTGCTGCCATTGTGAGTGGGAAATTACCATAACAAGGACGGGATCAAATGAGGTAGTTACAGCTTGAATCATAAATTGCAGACTGAGCGAACGTGCGACTGCAAATGGACTGTAATTCACATCAGTATTCATGAAAAGAGAAAAGTAAGCTTCAAAATGGAAAGGGTATTTTTATTGTCAGTGTTTTGCACAAAGCTAGTATCTCCAATGTAGGTTTCCTTTTTATTATCGTTACTGACAGTTGGCATTATCTCTTGCATTTGGAAAGAGTCTTCTAAGCTATGATCAAGAAATTGTTCATTGTACATTTTAAAAAACTGCATGGATGTTGTTTTGCAAATGAACCAGTTCTACTCAATTCACTGAAGAGTTAACTTCGTGAACATACAGGTTTTCCTGAACACTGCACTGTATATGGCAGTATACACTTATTGAATCGCAGCAGTATAGCTGCAACTACTGTATAAGGAGTCCTATTATGCATTCAGATAATCACAAACCATAACCATAGCCTGCATACTGTATATGACAAATGCTTAATAAGAAAAGCATACAAGCTGCAGCAGCTGTCATTATTTTTTCCACAATGTTATCCCAATCACATAATGTGCCTGTGTAATGCTACACTTCTGGGATACATACTGTATTTATGTTATGTATTCAAATTAAACCGGCATTGTGCATACCATTATACAGGTATATTAGGACACGTGCTTGAAAGGTATTGCGAGGCATAAAGGATTATGAGGATTTCTCAAATGGCACAATTACCCATTCTTTAACTTTAACAACAAAACTCCAAACAACTCATGACATCGGATGAACCCAAGCAATGCAAATTAGTTTCAGTAAATCACCGCTATGTACCTTTACATTTTCTCTCTACATTGAATACACAGTAGATACTAAATAGCAGAGCAACAATGACTATGTGTGTGCAATCGTTTTACGAGCTGCAGAAGAACAATTCTCTTTTAATTATTGCATGCATTAAGTATCTTAATGAACTGATTAAATGTGGGTTCTGAGAACTCAGGTTTATATCTTGATTATTAAAACTACTACCCCTCTCTCTCTCTCTCTCTCTCTCTCTCTCTCTCTCTCTCTCTCTCTCTCTCTCTCTCTCTCTCTCTCTCCTATCTCTCCTTCAGTCTATTAGCGATACTCCTGGTCAAATATTACTCAAATATCAATAATAGTGAAAAGGCTTAAGTAATGGTAAATTCATAGTGTACTTTTTTCCCTTTGTAGAAACATATCAAAAGTACAGCATTTGCCTTTGAAATGTAGTGGGGTGAAAATCTAAGTATCCAAAAAATATAAGTAAACTGTACAGATACAACTTTTCTTTTTACTTAAGTAAAGCACTCAAGTAGCACTGATTGATCGGCCCCAACCCCCAACCCAGTGTGAGCATTTTCATGAACCAAGGCAGTAGTTGACATCATGTTAATTAAGGGAGTGTTAATATGGACCAGACTTGATAAAGAATGTCTTGGCGTGAGATTTGGTGTTCCACCCATGACGTCCTCCTGGGTTCCCTGCCAGTACCCTAATCTAAAGCAGGTCCCACTGGGAACCACAAGAGAACAGTGCTGCATAAACTCAGGTAATAGGTGATTTTAGGAGTGGACGTAGAGTGTGTGTGCGTGCGTGCGTGTGTTTGTGCTTGCGTGCATGCGTGCGACCGTGCGTTGTGCGTGCGTGTATAAGCACGTGCATTTGTGTGTGTGTGTTTGTGTGTGTGTGTGTGTGTGTGTGTGTGTGTGTGAAGACAGCGACCATCTGATTGATGATGATGCATAATGACCAAGTCCCACCAAACCCCAACGAGAGATACTAAAACTAGATTGAAGAGCAACCACTGTCTCCCTAATGTCTACACACACACACACACACACACACACACACACACACACACACACACACATACACACACACACATATGTAGGCTTGTACGCACAGTCGCACACACACACGCAGGCACGCAGAGCTAGAGCTTTTCAGGGACTTGCCAGTAATGTTTCATCAATTACTCTCCTATGGGACGGCCAAGGCATTGTGTGTGTGTGTGTGTGTGTGTGTGTGTGTGTGTGTGTGTGTGTGTGTGTGTGTGTGTGTGTGTGTGTGTGTGTGTGTGTGTGTGTGTGTGTGTGTGTGTGTGTGTGTGTGTGTGTGTGTGTGTGTGTGTGTGTGTGTGTGTGTGTGTGTGTTAATTTATCCGTAGCAGACAGGAAAGGTACCTGGACCAAGCGCCAACATGAGTTGGTATGGTGAGAATGCGTTTGTGTATGTGTGTCTGCTTCTCTCAAGGTTTGTTTGTAAGAAACTAGAGCGCGGATAAAAATTTCCAAAAGAAAAGTTAAAAAAATAAAATAAAAAAAAATAGATGAGGGACCCCCTGGGGGTCCGCGGACCACCTGGGAGTGTTGGGACCCCCGCGGACCCCCGTGAAACATGGCGGACCCCTTCGGCTGTTTTTTTTTTTTTCATGAAGGTGGTTGTTTGTTTCTGGCGCACATCTGGCAACACTGACATCTGCTTGTCTTTTGCCATGTGGCAACCCAAATGCAGAGTCGTGTGTTGTTGTGGGGACATTACAAAATCGGCTGCGTGGTGCTGATTGTCTTTGGGATGTACATGGCACGTGAATGACGGACATATTACCGTGAATGTGGTGTGATAGAGACATGGCTAAAGTGAAAGCAACGGCGTGGGTCGAACAAAAAGGTAAGCAAGAGCGGGGGTTGACGCGAAGGACGCGCTTCTGTTGTTGTTGTTTGTGGTGATGCAGAGATTTCAATGGCCGCCGCGTCGTGTTGCTTCGGCTGTGGCCGTCGGCGTTCGGTGGTGCGCACGGTAAACGGTGCGAAAGTGTTTCCCCGTCCGTTGTGGTCGTAATGTGGTGAGTAGAATTAATTATGTTCCGTGGAGGCAAATGTGTAGTGACTAGTGAGCAATGAGAAGTACCAGCGCGCACGTTGTGGCTGGTGTTGTGGTGAGATGTCATATGTAGTTGTTGTGTTTAGTCCAAATCAATGCTGTGGGTATGGCACACGCAAACACCAAACAAAAGGTATGATAACTTGCATAACAAGCACCTCATCATCAAAAGGTTGATTCCATGGTGACATTTTGCTGGTTAAATATTTGCCATACTGGATTTGAACAGCTTAGCCATTCATTTGAAATTAGGTCAGTGAAAGAAATGCTTTCCAGCTTCCAGTCCCACTAATATAATGGGGGAATCAGATATTAACTAATAAAAGATGGAAACCAAAACAGAAACTTTGATCTTAATCAAAAAATCTGTTATTAGTCATTCTGGTCCATACTGCAGCTGATATTCAATGACATCTCTCTCTCTCTCTCTCTCTCTCTCTCTCTCTCTCTCTCTCTCTCTCTCTCTCTCTCTCTCCTCTCTCTCTCTCTCTCT
>NC_139940.1:30965570-31018070 GCF_963454915.1 Gymnoscopelus microlampas | reverse complement strand
AGGACCTAGACACCATAACAAGCAATGGAAAACATGGTGGTAAACATGTCATGCGGGGAAACCCCAAGAAGCATTTTGCGACACATTTTGGCTTTTCACACATAGTGTTAGAAACACTCATATACAATAATGTGTTAAGATTCAAAGCATGGGTTCATATGGTTTCCTGGTTTCCTGGACTGTAAGGCCATGATGTATGGAGGTTAAGCTTCAAATGATGGTACTGTATGGCAACTGTATAATTACTGTTTTAGCTCCCTTGCCAAGCTTAGGGAGGTGCGCTCGTGCACACACACTCTCTCACACACACACACACACACACACACACACACACACACACACACACACACACACACACACACACACACACACACAAACACACACACACAAACACACACACACACACAGCTGATGAACCGAGAGAGAAACAAAGGGACGCATGATCCCTATGATTTGGGTAATTAATAGCACTAGAATAAAAGACAGGAAGTCTAAATTTAAGAGGCTGGTCAGGGCACAACATCATATGGCAAAGTTTAGCAACATGACACAGCATAGACTCACGCTCAAACATGCGTGCATACGTGCATGCACACTCACATGGAGGTGGAGTCCACAGCAAGTGTACTTGAGTTATAAGAAACTAAAGCTCTCTCTCTCTCTCTCTCTCTCTCCTCTCTCTCTCTCTCTCTCTCTCTCTCTCCACTGCTACACCCGGCTTACAAGGTAGCTTAGAGCACGAACCACCAAGACACACAATTCTGTGTGTGTGTGTGTGTGTGTGTGTGTGTGTGTGCGCGCGTGGGTGCGTGCGTGCGTGCGTGCGTGCGTTTGTGCGTGCGTGCGTGCGTGCATGCGTGCAGAAAGAGAGGGAGCTTGTGGCACAGAGGAATGAGTGCAGCAGAAAGACAGCACACTGCTATCCAGGCTATATAAGTCAACATCCTTCATTCAGTGGTGTAGGCCCTGGCCCAGTTATCACATGGTTTTCCTGGCAGGGACACCGACACCAGGATTAGGGGCAGGGCTAACAGTCCATTCATGGCCAGTTGCAGCACATACCATGCATGTTTTATTTTCTCTCAGAATTCCATTGTTTTTCTCCATTAGTCCTGCAGATCTGAGTTGATAAGAATTTAGGAGTATAATTAATTAAGTAATGTGGGATGTCACTACTAGTGACCAACTTTCGTTTCGGTAGTGACACAATGGTGAACAGGTTTTTGGGGGGACGATTTTGGCCTCCACACTTAGTGATTTTTTCGGATTTAACTTTCGTTTCGGTAGTGACCAACTTTTGTTTCGGTAGTGACACAATGGTGAAAAAATAAATGTACTAAGTCCAAAGCTCGATGAATGTTAGGGACCAAAAAAAAAGTAACTGCAAAGTACTACCAATCAACTTTAAATTGCCTGAATTGTACTCCTAACAGGTTTTTGGGGGAACAATTTTGGCCTCCACACTTAGTGATTTTTTCGGATTTAACTTCGTTTCGGTAGTGACACAATGGTGTCACTACCGAAACGAAAAAAAAATGACTAAGTCCAGAGCTCGATGAATGTTAGGGACCCAAAAAAAAGTCGTTTCGGTAGTGACACAATGGTGTCACTACCGAAACGAAAAAAAATGACTAAGTCCAGAGCTCGATGAATGTTAGGGACCAAAAAAAAAGTCACTACAAAGTACTACCAATCAACTTTAAATTGCCTGAAACGTACTCCTAACAGGTTTTTGGGGGAACAATTTTGGCCTCCACACTTAGTGATTTTTTCGGATTTAACTTCGTTTCGGTAGTGACACAATGGTATCACTACCGAAACGAAAAAAAATGTACTAAGTCCAGAGCTCGATGAATGTTAAGGACCAAAAAAAAAGTCACTACAAAGTACTACCAATCAACTTTAAATTGCCTGAAACGTACTCCTAACAGGTTTTTGGGGGAACAATTTTGGCCTCCACACTTAGTGATTTTTTTCGGATTTAACTTCGTTTCGGTAGTGACACAATGGTGTCACTACCGAAACGAAAAAAAAATACTAAGTCCAGAGCTCGATGAATGTTAGGGGCCAAAAAAAAAGTCACTACCAATCAACTTTAAATTGCCTGAAACGTACTCCTAACAGGTTTTTGGGGGAACATTATTTTTTTTTTCGTTTCGGTAGTGACACCATTGTGTCACTACCGAAACGGAAAAAAATTTACTAAGTCCAGAGCTCGATGAATGTTAGGGACCAAAAAAAAAGTCACTACCAATCAACTTTAAATTGCCTGAAATGTACTCCTAACAGGTTTTTGGAGGAACATTTTTTTTTCCGTTTCGGTAGTGACACCATTGTGTCACTACCGAAACGGAAAGAAAATTACGAAGTCCAGAGGTCGATGAATGTTAGGGACCAAAAAAAAAGTCACTACCAATCAACTTTAAATTGCCTGAAACGTACTCCTAACAGGTATCCTAACAGATGTATAATACATCTGTAAATGATTATTAAATCATTTGTAACTGATGTTACATAATATATACAAGCTATTGGTAGCTTGTTCATGTTTAACATATGCTTTGTTAAACATTCCTAAAGTATCTATAAATCCTTAGTACATGTTATTATGTGCCCTATAGTAAAGTGAAGACAGTTCATCATTTACAACTGTCTGTTAATGTGTTTGTTCATGTTTAACATGCTTTGTAAAACATTCCTAAAATATCTATAAATCCTTTGTACATGTTATTATGTGCCCTACAGTAAAGTGAAGACAGTTCATCATTTATGACTGTCTGTTAATGTGGACTTTCTCCTTACCTGTTGCAAACTACCTGGCTTTCATGAATGCAGACACCAAACAATTACTAGAATTATCATTCATGTTAAGCAAATGATGCGTAAGACATTCGTAAAGAGTATGTAAACCATTTGTGGTGTTAGGGACCAAAAAGGTCACTACAAAGTACTACCAATCAACTCTAAATTGCCTGAAACGTACTCCTAACAGGTTTTTGGGGGTACGATTTTGGCCTCCACACGTGATTTTTTCGGATTTAACTTTCGTTTCGGTGGTGACCAACTTTCGTTTAGGTAGTTTGATTACAAAATGTAAGTTGTGTAAAAGATAATCTGACTATACTAAGTTGTTATTTGTTTGTTTAAGTCAGGCTATACTCTACTCAGAGTCATACGTTTACAAAATGTACTAAAGTACAGTGAACATCTGTGCGGTTTGTCTTCATCACTGAAAATAACGTACATGTAAACTGATGTCATGTGCAGTTGGGGTGAAGAAACACAACCATTTCACTCCTAATAATACCTATTTGATTTGACATCCTGACTTGCTGCTGTAGCTGAGGCTTGAACCTGTTACCTGCGGCTCACTGGTCAGTGACTCTATCCATTCACCAACAGCTGTTTCCTTGGAATCTGTGGTTCTGAAACATTTTGTTGTCAACCCCCCAAATTGACATGTATTTGGGCAGTGGACGCCAATGTGAAAAGATGTAGTGTCAGGGCCCCCCATGAAAAAGATGTATATTTATGCTGTAACACATTTTTTTTAAGTTATTTGTCTTGTTTGTTGTTCAAGTCAAAGCACCAGGAAGGCTGTACTTGTCAGCCATCTGTTAGCTCAATGGGTTGAGACGCAGTATTCATGATCCAGAGGCCATGAGTTCAAATCCCATTGATGTCTTTCCTATGATTCTTTCCTTTGCAGACTGGCTTCCAGAAGATCAACTGAAAACTACCAGGAAGGCTATATTTGTCATCCAACTGTTAGCTCAATGGGTTGAGACGCAGTATACATGATCCAGAGGCCATGAGTTCAAATCCCATTGATGTCTTTCCTATGATTCTTTCCTTTGCAGACTGGCTTCCAGAAGATCAACTGAAAACTACCAGGAAGGCTGTACTTGTTAGCCATCTGTTAGCTCAATGGGTTGAGACGCAGTATTCATGATCCAGAGGCCATGAGTTCAAATCCCATTGATGTCTTTCCTATGATTCTTTCCTTTGCAGACTGGCTTCCAGAAGATCAACTGAAAACTACCAGGAAGGCTGTACTTGTCAGCCATCTGTTAGCTCAATGGGTTGAGACGCAGTATTCATGATCCAGAGGCCATGAGTTCAAATCCCATTGATGTCTTTCCTATGATTCTTTCCTTTGCAGACTGGCTTCCAGAAGATCAACTGAAAACTACCAGGAAGGCTATATTTGTCATCCAACTGTTAGCTCAATGGGTTGAGACGCAGTATACATGATCCAGAGGCCATGAGTTCAAATCCCATTGATGTCTTTCCTATGATTCTTTCCTTTGCAGACTGGCTTCCAGAAGATCAACTGAAAACTACCAGGAAGGCTGTACTTGTTAGCCATCTGTTAGCTCAATGGGTTGAGACGCAGTATTCATGATCCAGAGGCCATGAGTTCAAATCCCATTGATGTCTTTCCTATGATTCTTTCCTTTGCAGACTGGCTTCCAGAAGATCAACTGAAAACTACCAGGAAGGCTGTACTTGTCAGCCATCTGTTAGCTCAATGGGTTGAGACGCAGTATTCATGATCCAGAGGCCATGAGTTCAAATCCCATTGATGTCTTTCCTATGATTCTTTCCTTTGCAGACTGGCTTCCAGAAGATCAACTGAAAACTACCAGGAAGGCTGTACTTGTCAGCCATCTGTTAACTCAATGGGTTGAGACGCAGTATACATGATCCAAAGGCCATGAGTTCAAATCCCACTGGTGTCTTTACTGTGACGCTTCCCTTTGCAGACTAACTTCTAGAAAAACAAGTTAAAACCACCAGAAAACCTGTAACTCTCAGCCAACAGCATAGCTCAACTGGTAGAGCGTCTGTCCAATAACATGACTTGACTTGACTTGGGTGGGTTCGATTCCCACTCAAGTCAAGTGTCCCCGGTAACTTGGGGCAACGGATAAATTGACTGATATCCTTAGTGATGCTTCCCTTTGCAGACTAACTTCTAGAAAAACAAGTTAAAACCACCAGGAAACCTGTAACTCTCAGCCAACAGCATAGCTCAACTGGTAGAGCGTCTCTCCAATAACATGACTTGACTTGACTTGAGTGGGTTCGATTCCCACTCGAGTCAAGTGTCCCCGGTATCTTGGGGCAACGGATAAATTGACTGATATCCTTAGTGATGCTTCCCTTTGCAGACTAACTTCTAGAAAACAAGTTAAAACCACCAGGAAACCTGTAACTCTCAGCCAACAGCATAGCTCGACTGGTAGAGCGTCTGTCCAATAACATGACTTGACTTGAATTGAGTGGGTTCTATTCCCACTCGAGTCAAGTGTCCCAGGTAACTTGGGGCAACGGATAAATTGACTGATATCCGTAGAATAACTTGTAGGAGTGTCCTGGTTCAAATCCAGTCACCACCTTAGTAACTGAAACCGAATCTGGCCAATTCGGTCTCAGTTACTGAGATAGATAGAGGGTGTGTAGAGTAGGCGGAGTAGAGTAGTGAGTAGAGTAGGGGTAGAGTAAAGAGGGAATATTTATTCTACGGATATCAGTCAATTTATCCGTTGCCCCAAGTTACCTGGGACACTTGACTCAAGTGGGAATCGAACCCACTCAAGTCAAGTCATGTTATTGGACAGACGCTCTACCAGTCGAGCTATGCTGTTGGCTGAGAGTTACAGGTTTCCTGGTGGTTTTAACTTGTTTTCTAGAAGTTAGTCTGCAAAGGGAAGCATCACTAAGGATATCAGTCAATTTATCCGTTGCCCCAAGTTACCGGGGACACTTGACTCGAGTGGGAATCGAACCCACCCAAGTCAAGTCAAGTCATGTTATTGGACAGACGCTCTACCAGTTGAGCTATGCTGTAGGCTGAGAGTTACAGGTTTCCTGGTGGTTTTAACTTGTTTTTCTAGAAGTTAGTCTGCAAAGGGAAGCATCACTAAGGATATCAGTCAATTTATCCGTTGCCCCAAGTTACCGGGGACACTTGACTCGAGTGGGAATCGAACCCACCCAAGCCAAGTCAAGTCATGTTATTGGACAGACGCTCTACCAGTTGAGCTATGCTGTTGGCTGAGAGTTACAGGTTTTCTGGTGGTTTTAACTTGTTTTTCTAGAAGTTAGTCTGCAAAGGGAAGCATCACAGTAAAGACACCAGTGGGATTTGAACTCATGGCCTCTGGATCATGTATACTGCGTCTCAACCCATTGAGTTAACAGATGGCTGACAAGTACAGCCTTCCTGGTAGTTTTCAGTTGATCTTCTGGAAGCCAGTCTGCAAAGGAAAGAATCATAGGAAAGACATCAATGGGATTTGAACTCATGGCCTCTGGATCATGAATACTGCGTCTCAACCCATTGAGCTAACAGATGGCTGACAAGTACAGCCTTCCTGGTAGTTTTCAGTTGATCTTCTGGAAGCCAGTCTGCAAAGGAAAGAACCATAGGAAAGACATCAATGGGATTTGAACTCATGGCCTCTGGATCATGAATACTGCGTCTCAACCCATTGAGCTAACAGATGGCTGACAAGTACAGCCTTCCTGGTAGTTTTCAGTTGATCTTCTGGAAGCCAGTCTGCAAAGGAAAGAATCATAGGAAAGACATCAATGGGATTTGAACTCATGGCCTCTGGATCATGTATACTGCGTCTCAACCCATTGAGCTAACAGTTGGATGACAAATATAGCCTTCCTGGTAGTTTTCAGTTGATCTTCTGGAAGCCAGTCTGCAAAGGAAAGAATCATAGGAAAGACATCAATGGGATTTGAACTCATGGCCTCTGGATCATGCATACTGCGTCTCAACCCATTGAGCTAACAGATGGCTGACAAGTATAGCCTTCCTGGTAGTTTTCAGTTGATCTTCTGGAAGCCAGTCTGCAAAGGAAAGACATCAATGGGATTTGAACTCATGGCCTCTGGATCATGAATACTGCGTCTCAACCCATTGAGCTAACAGATGGCTAACAAGTACAGCCTTCCTGGTAGTTTTCAGTTGATCTTCTGGAAGCCAGTCTGCAAAGGAAAGAATCATAGGAAAGACATCAATGGGATTTGAACTCATGGCCTCTGGATCATGTATACTGCGTCTCAACCCATTGAGCTAACAGTTGGATGACAAATATAGCCTTCCTGGTAGTTTTCAGTTGATCTTCTGGAAGCCAGTCTGCAAAGGAAAGAATCATAGGAAAGACATCAATGGGATTTGAACTCATGGCCTCTGGATCATGAATACTGCGTCTCAACCCATTGAGCTAACAGATGGCTGACAAGTATAGCCTTCCTGGTAGTTTTCAGTTGATCTTCTGGAAGCCAGTCTGCAAAGGAAAGACATCAATGGGATTTGAACTCATGGCCTCTGGATCATGAATACTGCGTCTCAACCCATTGAGCTAACAGATGGCTGACAAGTACAGCCTTCCTGGTAGTTTTCAGTTGATCTTCTGGAAGCCAGTCTGCAAAGGAAAGAATCATAGGAAAGACATCAATGGGATTTGAACTCATGGCCTCTGGATCATGTATACTGCGTCTCAACCCATTGAGCTAACAGTTGGATGACAAATATAGCCTTCCTGGTAGTTTTCAGTTGATCTTCTGGAAGCCAGTCTGCAAAGGAAAGAATCATAGGAAAGACATCAATGGGATTTGAACTCATGGCCTCTGGATCATGAATACTGCGTCTCAACCCATTGAGCTAACAGATGGCTGACAAGTACAGCCTTCCTGGTAGTTTTCAGTTGATCTTCTGGAAGCCAGTCTGCAAAGGAAAGAATCATAGGAAAGACATCAATGGGATTTGAACTCATGGCCTCTGGATCATGTATACTGCGTCTCAACCCATTGAGCTAACAGTTGGATGACAAATATAGCCTTCCTGGTAGTTTTCAGTTGATCTTCTGGAAGCCAGTCTGCAAAGGAAAGAATCATAGGAAAGACATCAATGGGATTTGAACTCATGGCCTCTGGATCATGAATACTGCGTCTCAACCCATTGAGCTAACAGATGGCTGACAAGTACAGCCTTCCTGGTGCTTTGACTTGAACAACAAACAAGACAAATAACTTTAAAAAAATGTGTTACAGCATAAATATAAATCTTTTTCATGGGGGGGGCTGACACTACATCTTTTCACATTGGGGTCCACTGCCCAAATACATGTCAATTTGGGGGGTTGACAACAAAACGTTTCAGAACCGCAGATTCCAAGGAAACAGCTGTAGGTGAATGGATAGAGTCACTGACTAGTGAGCCGCAGGTAACAGGTTCAAGCCTCAGCTACAGCAGCAAGTCAGGATGTCAAATCAAATAGGTATTATTAGGAGTGAAATGATTGTGTTTCTTCACCCCAACTGCACATGACAACAGTTTACATGTACGTACGAAAGTTAAATCCGAAATAATCACTAAGTGTGAAGGCCAAAATCGTCTCCCCAAAAACCTGTTAGGAGTATGTTTCAGGCAATTTAGAGTTGATTGGTAGTACTTTGTAGTGACGTTTTTGGTCCCTAACACCACAAATGGTTTACATACTCTTTACGAATGTCTTACGCATCATTTGCTTAACATGAATGATAATTCTAGTAATTGTTTGGTGTCTGCATTCATGAAAGCCAGGTAGTTTGCAACAGGTAAGGAGAAAGTCCACATTAACAGATAGTCATAAATGATGAACTGTCTTCACTTTACTGTAGGGCACATAATAACATGTACAAAGGATTTATAGATATTTTAGGAATGTTTTACAAAGCATGTTAAACATGAACAAACACATTAACAGACAGTTGTAAATGATGAACTGTCTTCACTTTACTATAGGGCATATAATAACATGTACTAAGGATTTATAGATACTTTAGGAATGTTTAACAAAGCATATGTTAAACATGAACAAGCTACCAATAGCTTGTATATATTATGTAACATCAGTTACAAATGATTTAATAATCATTTACAGATGTATTATACATGGCTTATTTATGAATAGTTACTAATACCTTTATAGATGATTTGTAACCGTAGTTATAAAGGTTTTAGTAATCATTTACGAATGTCAATAAACAGGTTGTTAATGATTTGTTAATAGTCTACAAACTGCTTATAAACGTTTATAAATGCTTTAGAATGGGTCGTTACAAATGATTTAATAATCTTTTACAGATGTATATAAATGGCTTATTCATGAATAGTTCACTACTTACTAATACTTTACAAATGATTTGTAACTGTAGTTATAAAGGTTTTGTAATCATTTACGAATGTCAACAAACAGGTTGTTAATGATTTGTTAATAGTTTACAAACTACTTATAAACGTTTATAAATGCTTTATAACGGGTCATTATTGTAAAGTGCTACCCATTTTTTTTTTCCGTTTCGGTAGTGACACCATTGTGTCACTACCGAAACGGAAAAAAAATTACTAAATCCAGAGCTCGATGAATGTTAGGGACCAAAAAAAAAGTCACTACCAATAAACCTTAAATTGGCTGAAACGTACTTCTAACAGGTTTTTGGGGGAATTTTTTTTTTTTCGTTTCGGTAGTGACACCATTTTGTCACTACCGAAACGGAAAAAAAATTACTAAGTCCAGAGCTCGATGAATGTTAGGGACCAAAAAAAAAGTCACTACCAATAAACCTTAAATTGGCTGAAACGTACTTCTAACAGGTTTTTGGGGGATTTTTTTTTTTTTCGTTTCGGTAGTGACACAATGGTGTCACTACCGAAACGAAAAAAAAATTACTAAGTCCAGAGCTTGATGAATGTTAGGGACCAAAAAGAAAGTCACTACCAATCAACTTTAAATTGCCTGAAACGTACTCCTAACAGGTTTTTGGGGGAACAATTTTTTTTTTGGTCTCCACACTTAGTGATTTTTTCGGATTTAACTTCGTTTCGGTAGTGACACAATGGTATCACTACCGAAACGAAAAAAAATGTACTAAGTCCAGAGCTCGATGAATGTTAAGGACCAAAAAAAAAGTCACTACAAAGTACTACCAATCAACTTTAAATTGCCTGAAACGTACTCCTAACAGGTTTTTGGGGGAACAATTTTGGCCTCCACACTTAGTGATTTTTTTCGGATTTAACTTCGTTTCGGTAGTGACACAATGGTGTCACTACCGAAACGAAAAAAAAATACTAAGTCCAGAGCTCGATGAATGTTAGGGGCCAAAAAAAAAGTCACTACCAATCAACTTTAAATTGCCTGAAACGTACTCCTAACAGGTTTTTGGGGGAACTTTTTTTTTTTCGTTTCGGTAGTGACACCATTGTGTCACTACCGAAACGGAAAAAGAATTACTAAGTCCAGAGCTCGATGAATGTTAGGGACCAAAAAAAAAGTCACTACCAATCAACTTTAAATTGCCTGAAATGTACTCCTAACAGGTTTTTGGAGGAACATTTTTTTTTCCGTTTCGGTAGTGACACCATTGTGTCACTACCGAAACGGAAAAAAAATTACGAAGTCCAGAGCTCGATGAATGTTAGGGACAAAAAAAAAAGTCACTACCAATCAACTTTAAATTGCCTGAAACGTACTCCTAACAGGTTTTTGGGGGAACAATTTTGGCCTCCACACTTAGTGATTTTTTGGGATTGAACTTCGTTTCGGTAGTGACACAATGGTGTCACTACCGAAACGAAAAAACATTTTACTAAGTCCAGAGCTCGATGAATGTTAGGGACCAAAAAAAAAGTCACTACAAAGTACTACCAATCAACTTTAAATTGCTTTAAACGTACTCCTAACAGGTTTTTGGGGGAACAATTTTGGCCTCCACACTTAGTGATTTTTTCGGATTTAACTTCTTTTCGGTAGTGACACAATGGTGTCACTACCGAAACGAAAAAAAATTACTAAGTCCAGAGCTCGATGAATGTTAGGGACAAAAAAAAAAGTACCAATCAACTTTAAATTGCCTGAAACGTACTCCTAACAGGTTTTTGGGGGAACAATTTTGGCCTCCACACTTAGTGATTTTTTCGGATTTAACTTCGTTTCGGTAGTGACCAACCTTCGTTTCGTTAGTGACACAATGGTGAGAAAATAAATGTACTAAGTCCAGAGCTCGACGAATGTTAGGGACCAAAAAAAGTCACTACAAAGTACTACCAATCGACTCTAAATTGCCTGAAACTTACTCCTAACAGGTTTTTGGGGGGACGATTTTGGCCTCCACACTTAGTGATTTTTTCGGATTTAACTTTCGTTTCGGTAGTGACCAACTTTCGTTTCGCTAGTGACACAATGGTGAAAAAATAAATGTACTAGGTCCAGAGCTCGATGAATGTTAGGGACCAAAAAAAGTCACTACAAAGTACTACCAATCGACGATTCTTGACAGTACTCCTACAGATTTTGTCCAAACATCACGCAAATCGGTACACAGTATCTCTATAGTCATAAAACGAAACTGGTCTTTCAGATTTTCCATATTCCATCCTGATTGACTAAAATTGCCTTCCAAAGTTTGCAGGAGTGCTCCGTTTTGAACAAAATGCCTCAAATCATGAACACAGCATGCAATTTCTGTGAAATTTTGCACGCACATTCCCACTAGACCGAGGAAGAAATGGCATTTGAAAATGTTCAAATCAGCCTCATGGTGGCACTATAACATGCCGATTCGTGTTTTTACCTATAACTGCACCGATCGGTGTAAAACTTTGTATGCACACTCTCTAGGGGCCAAAGAAAAACCTTTCCCCTGCATTTTTCACATTTGCTGTTTATAGCGCCACCAGGAGGCCGACTTATGTAAAGCACATTTTTTGATATTAAAGCCTTCAGATTTTATCCAAACTGCACGCAAATCGGTACACATGATCTCTATAGTCATGTGATCAATACGGATCTGTTTGATTCTTACATATTCCATCCTGATTGGCTAAAACTGACATTTAGAGTTTGCAGGAGTGGCCTGTTTTGAACAAAATGCCGCAAATCATGAACGCAGTGTCCGATTGCAGTGAAACTTTGCACGCACATTCGCACTACGTTGTCGAACAAATGCCACCCTTTTAACATTGCCCTATTATAGCGCCACCAGGAGGCCGATTTTTGCAGCGCTTTTTTTTCTTATATTACTCCTACAAATTTTGTGCAAATTGGTACACATTATCTCTATAGTCAAGTGATCAAGATGGTTCCGTCCGATTTTTTAATAACCTACCTGACCTGGCGGAGACCTGTGCTCCGAGGAGCACTTTTTCTAGTTTTGCATGCTTTTGATTCCGTTTTTCTTTTTAATGTAACAGCCCCACCAGAACTATATCCAACAGTGTAGATAAAGCCAACTTCTCAGACAGTCACCAGTCATCTTGAAGAGTGTCCTTCAGCATAATAAGTAAATATTCTCAGTCATCATAACTAGAAGGAAACTGTACCTCTCCTTCATTAACTCTTACTTCACTTTTAGTCTCTCCGTGAACTCCTGTTTTTTCATTTTTCATCCCTCCCTCTTTCTCCATGATACCTTGCCACCAGATCCCCCTCTGATTTTATTTCTCCCTCCCTCCTTCTCATTCATCTCTTTCCAACTAGCCTCTCATCTCTCACTCCTTCCCCCCCTCTATGGCTCATGGTCTCCTCCCTTTCTACCTAACCTTTCTACCTTCTCCTCAGAATGTCCATCCGCTCATTCATTTGTCATCCCTCTCATCCCTCACGTCTCCTTCTGCCTCCAACCCCCCCCCCCCCCCCCCACACACACACACACACACACACACACACACACACACACACACACACACACACACACACACACACACACACACACACACACACACACACACACACACACACACACACACACACACACACGCCTACAGTATGTTTTGGCTGGCTGAGTTGTGGGCAGCTGCCAGTTGAGGCCTTCCTATTGCCAGCAAGCCTACATGAAGCCAAAGAGGTGTGTGTGCGTACACGTGCGTGTGTGTAGTATACTGATGATATGACAGAGAAAGAATGGGGATAAAAATCCTCTTCTCTTCTCTTCTCTTCTCTTCTCTTCTCTTCTCTTCTCTTCTCTTCTCTTCTCTTCTCTTCTCTTCTCTTCTCTTCTCTTCTCTTCTCTTCTCTTCTCTTCTCTTCTCTTCTCTTCTCTTCTCCTCTCCTCTCCTCTCCTCTCCTCTCCTCTCCTCTCCTCTCCTCTTCCTGTGCACATGTTGTGCCCAGTGCTCATACTATGTGATTTGGACAAATGTCTCACAGGGTGAAGTCATCGTTCTGTGGGTCGTTGATATAATTAGTCTATCACAGAATGACCAGCTGGCGGCTGCATCTGTTGTAAGCCAGGCCTGAATCATGTACTATTATTGTATAATTGTATTCATTGGGTATACTGTACATATGTATATACTAATTATGTGTGGACACCACCCACACAGAAACTATTATTATTAAGTGTTCAATAATTAACTAAATCAATTAAACAATTGGCCTCTGGATGATCATACATAAAATGCCTTTACTCATATTCTACTCCTTTGTCTACATATTGCACTACAGTTTGCCATTATAACATTTTGTATACCTGTGAAAACGGCTGGTGTCAGATATTATGTCAGCAGTCTTTCTTTGAGGTAAAGTTACTTTCACATCCATGTTTTAAAGGCTCACAGACTCTCTCTGTGTTACACAGGGAAAACATGCTAACACGGGCCACTGAGTTTATGATTCTTATCATTCATCATAAAGTCTCTATCACATCAGCCCCTCTCCAGTCCTCATGGCTATGCTCCTGTTCCCGTAGCGTGGCCCTATAAGAAGAAAAGCGATATTACTGCGATATTTTAAACGTTACTAGTATAGATAAACAGGGAATTCCCATTCTCATATAGACTTGTCAAGGCCGCCAATGAATGATCCATATTGCTGTCTGTGATAATTAGTGCTGAAGTGCATGAAGCTCTGAATACAACGATCTGCACAAATCAATATGTTCTCTATGAATTATGATTATTATGAGCATTAGGTATGCAGGTTTTTCCTCCCTGTAGCCTATTCTGTTCTTTGTCTGGCCCACTACCTTATGTTCATGTGGGAATTTTCACTTCAACCCACTACCTTCTGTTTACAGTACCTCGAGAGATTACCATTGTACATACCCTATACATGCAATTCTGTGGTTCTGTGCAGTAAGGGTTTTCATTGAGCTTATCGCGGCTTTTGTGCAAAGTGGTTAAAAACCCTGACCCATGGTACAGCCATCATAACCCAGCCCCACGTCTGATTTCCATGACGTCAATAGCTTTCCAATCTCTCCTGGACCACATCAAATCGCATCAATCAGCACAGGTGTGTATTGCTTTAAAAATATATATATTTATAAAGATATATAGTTTTGTTTAGGTTTTTATTTTTCTTTCTTTTTAAAATAGGTAAACATGCCACTGTATTCTCAGTTCTGCACATCCATGATGACAATACTGGTCAGTCCTTGTTTTTTACAAAGTCTCCAACACCAGACTTCTCTCTATCTGCCTGGCCCTGTCAGCAGCTGGAGCCACAAGCCTCATTAAGCAGATTCAGATCAGTTTGACTTGCCTACAGTTTAACTGCTGAAAAGTACAGGAAAATAAAGACAGATAGCATCTGAACTAAAAACAAACACATAAAAACCTCTTCTAACCCTGGCCATTAACGTGCTCTACAAGGCTTTGAGACAGGGCCAAAGATTGTCAGGAACGTTGTGTCCAGTATTAATACTGGTTCAAAAGTTGCGTGCAAAGCAACCTTTTGCCATGATTTCCAAGTTTCATGCAATGAAAAAGAAGATTGGATATCTCGGGATGAATACATAAAGATAAGGGAAAAATGAGGGGTAAGCAATAAAGATGATGGTACCTAAGCAATTTTGTATGAAATGCAATTAGAAAGAAAAGTCTGCGGATGGGAAATGGAAAATAGGACAAAACAACATCCTTGAACAGAGCAAATTAATGGTTGGCAGCTGTGGGTAAAATTACAGAGAGACAATTCTTGTTTGGAAAATTCAGGTTCCCAAGGAACCTAAAGGTAACTAATATTGCCATATTGACATGATGTACAGTTAAGTCAAGTGAAGGCTGTGTGACCCAGGCCATTGGAGGAGGAGAACAGGAGTGCATATAGAGTTTCCAGGTTTGTTGCAGCTGTGGAGATGACAGCATGGGAAAACAGCAGGAGGAGGAGAAGGGGAAAAACAGGAGGAGAGGCTAAATCAAAGCAGGACATAGAGAAACAAAGAGAGACAGTGAGGGAGAGAGAGTGAGAGAGAGTTAAGAAAAAGAAAGAAAAAGAAAGAAAGCCGCTGAGATGAGTGTATAGTGAGAAAGGAAGGGAAAGAGACAGAAACGCAGACACGGAGCGGAAAGAGAAAATCAGCTGCATTGTGGGAAAGTGCAGCTGAGCTGACATGCTTGGAGGCCGTAAATAAAGATCTGCTTCCCATGACAGGGCAGGTTGGCTCTGCTTCACTGCAATATCAGGCTGTTCGCTGGGTTGGGTTGGTTTGGCTTGGGTTGGGTTAGGACCCAAGATGTTGTTTTGTGATGCTTGTATCCAAACGCCCTGATGTTGCTATAGGAGTACCAAGCCAAAAGCCTTGCTTGTGGGTTTTATGATTGTGAAGTTAAGTCTCTAGGCTAACTACGTTAGCTGTCACCGACCATTGTAGTGTAATATTAACTAACGATGGATACGGTCTGGTTTGAGAGAGTGCAACAGAAGATAAGTGACGTACTGTATGAAAATCAGACATTCCCTAATGCATTGTTTCTACATAATCTGTGTTGAAATGTGCTGCTTTAGAGGAGATGTTTCAATACAGAGAGAGAGAGAGAGAGAGAGAGAGAGAGAGAAAGAGAGAGAAAGAGAGAGAGAGAGAGAGAGAGAGAGAGAGAGAGAGAGAGAGAGCCCTAGGCACACAGAATGCACTGGTCTAATTTTCAAACGTCCTGGCAATAGAACAATAGGATTCATGTTGAATATTGGTGGAATTCCCCTTTATGTTTACATTAAGTTATACTTGAGTGGGGAGAGTCTTCCTCTGCATTTAACCCGTCTAAACAATTAGGAGCGGTGGGACCGGCTCTAAGGCCAGTGCCTGGAAGCATATTCTATAACATGTGCAGGTCTTTTGGTGTGGGAGGAAACCCACATGAAACCCACACTCCACACAAAAAGGCCACAGTCGGGTTCAAACCATGGGCCTTCTTGTGTTCTTGAGGCTGTTGCTTGCTACACAGCAACTGAGGAAAAAAATAAATAGGAGTAGCAATCGTTGGTGGATGTGTGGGTGTGTGTGTGTGGGTGGGTGTGTGTTTGGGGGATGAGGATGTGGGGTAGTCAATGTCCTATTAAAATACAACAAATGATACCAATAAATGAGAAAACAGAAACTTGATCATGTGAGAGTGGGTTTTGAAAATCATTAGACAGACCTTGAGCATGAGCAGATTAAACTAGAGGGAGCTCTGAATGTGTTTACAGAGGAGGGAGAAAGCAAAGCAAAGCAGGGAAACCAAGAGAAGGCAAAAGAGGGAGACAACGAGCCGTCCTGCTGATAAATCAGCAGCGCTTTGCTTTCAGCTGCTGCAAGGCAGAGAATGAGAATGTGATTCAGTGAATGAGAGACTCAAGGAGAAAATAATTTCCTTTTCTACAGAAATCATAACCGTTTTGTTGTTTATTCACAGCTTCTCAACTTCGAGCCTGAATGATCAAATCCCTCGACAAACACCCTCAATCTGGATCAGCAAAACATTTGTGCAGTACTGACAAAGTATGCTTGTGTAAGTGAGAGAGAGGAGAGGAGAGCGGACAAAAGAAGAGGAGACAGGACAAAAGGATAGAATAGAGGAGGTGGGAAAGAGATGCGAGACGACAGGCACAGCGCTCACCTCACCAACAGCGAGATAAAACAGGGTTTTTCTTTGCAAAAAAAACTGCATCTTCAGCTTAGAAGGCGGGGCCGAAGAAGAGGGTGTGTGAGTAGCCATGTGACACTTTGAACACATCCAACGAATCAGACGCCGCGAATCAGGTTCATTGGAAAGTTTACTGGGTCAAAAGAGATGTGAAGAAAAAATGGAGGGAGTGCAGGAGTGAGAGGAAGGATGAACGTCTTCGCACCAGTCACTAATCTCCATTCTGTTTCGCTATCTCTCCAGTTCTTGCTCATCTTCTTTCTAGCTCGCATTTTTTTGTCCTTCCCTCCTCCTCCCTCTTCACTTTGCCTGATGATCTCAGCTCTTCATTTCTACAATGTGCTGTAGTAAAAATCTTCTATAAACAATTCATCTTAGTGGTTTACTCAAAGCATCATGGAGCACTGATCATTATTGCTGTCAGCGTTCTCCCTGACAGTAACCACACCGATCATCAAGGACTGAGGATTTGCTGTGTGACTGTGTAAGAGAGGAATTCAGTATTATGGTTCAATAAACAAAACTCAACAAATAATTCGCTCCCCCACACAAGAAGTTTAGTTTTGATTTGTATGCAAGGCTAGATGACAGATTTCTTTCCTCATTCTCAAGGCTTTTTACCTTTCCTTTTTGCTACATCCATCACACTGCAGCGCACTGCGCTGTCTGCCTGACTGTCAGTGTTCGAGGCAAAAGACGAGGGATGAAAGGCTTCTCTGATTGGAAGTGGGAGGGAGAAAGGATTTTGTTATCCAGAGAGGACATTTTTTTATTGTGTTTTTAGTTGAGTGTAATGAACTTGTTTAAATAAAGGTTATGATGATTGATGATGAGTGTGCGTGCGTTCGTGCATGTGTGCGTGCGTGCGTGTGTGCGTGCGTGCGTGCGTGTGTGCGTGCGTGCGTGAAACTGCTCTTTTAAAACATTTGGGAAGAGTGAGCTGATGAGTGTGGGAGCTGATAAAAAAGATTGAGAGAGAAGAGAGAGATAGAGAGAGCGCAAGAAACACAAGACTGTAAAATAGTGTGAAAGCGATAAAGAGAGAATTAGACAGACAGGGATACAGAAACAGGTCGAGTGATAGCTGGCTGAAGCCGAGATACAAGCAACATGTGAAATTGAAATGTGATTGGGATGAAAATGAGTTCAGCAGACAGGAACAGAACTGATACGCTGTCCATTGATAATACAAAGAACGCCACATGCATTTCTTCATATACAATTTAACTAATTTCCCCGCATAATATACACTTAACTTATTCCACACCATATGCTTGTCCTATTTATTCATGATTTGACGCACTAGCAGAGCTTGGGCTATAATTTAAGGATAATTGCTCCTGCTGTTTCATTTGCCTGTATCTCGTTGTGATCCATATGGGCAAACAACATAACATTCAGTTTAGATATGCCTCCATTTCCACCACCTCCATCAGATACCATTCAACACAATCACGCTCAATATTGGGCCAGCCATTCTTCCCCTATAGCACAATGTTTTTTTCTGATTACCATCACAGGCAGTATGGGGCAGTGAAATTCACTAGAATGTCTACGTGTATAAGGCTTTTATATGCTTTTATTGTGGGCTGAAAACGTTTCTAATATAAGGCCACAAGCACACAGAGGAATAAGGAACCACTACGCTGGGTGCAACCTGCAATAATATTGTTTTGTGTTCAATAGCAATGGAAGGATCCCTACTGAGTCCCACATGAACATTGTGGTCTTTTAAACAGGCTTTTATTATGAGAGGGAGAGAACGGGGGGGCTGAGTGTCTGGGAACACAGCACCACTAGTTTTTGCCACAGACCATGAAAAATTACTGCATTATTTGGCGGTCGGTAGTTTCCTGGAACCGTGTGTGTGTGTGTGTGTGTGTGTGTGTGTGTGTGTGTGTGTGTGTGTGTGTGTGTGTGTGTGTGTGCGTGCGTGCGTGCGTGCGTGCGTGCGTGCGTGCGTGCGTGTGTAGGGCGGTATCAGGTATTAGGTTGCATCAATGCATACAAACCGGTCCACATACAGTACCAACAGGAAAAAATATGGTGTTAATGCCGTGATACAGGCAACATCTGGAGCACATGATGCACAATGCTGCAAGCAGTTAGAGCACAACCAACACTATTATGCATTGGACATTTGCTATCCATCTATATGGATTTCCCCCCATTTGTTTGTCCCAATAGCAATGCTCTTTGTAGAACCTTCAAAAGCCAAAGACAACTAAACCTAAGCCATGTGAGTACACAACTAATCACAGAAATATGACAAAATTGTCTTATATAACTTATATCCAAACAAGAGGTGTTACCATAACCAAAGTTACCATCTGTATATAATTACCATCATGTGTAGGCCTATTAGACTGGTGACACCAGGCTAATGAAACAGTCACATAATTTAACATTTGAATCTGCATGTAACATATCTCATTCTGTTGCATGAGGGGGAAAGAGCTTGACCGAATTATAAACTCCTATAGCAACTTAACCTGTTCTGCATGCCTACACAACAATTGTGGAATATTTGATTTCGTGTTTATTTTTGGTCTGGGATACCAACTGTTCTTCTAGATCATTCCGAGGGCTATGCAATACTTTATGGAATGTCATTCCCCTTTATTTTTGACACTTGAGCTGTGTCAATGGCCTGCAACTTTATACCAGTGACATTCAGGGACTTCTCCAAGGGCAAGACATACCTCTGTATATAGCATACGATTAGTGTATCAATCTACGTCATATAAATATTTTAGATGTTCAGTGCATTGTCTATCATATACAAATCAATGGTACTGTATAACTACTTGTACTGCATGTGTTTTCTGTATTCTTAGTCCTAAACATTGTTGGACACAAAGTATATTCAGACTTCATGCTTCACTTTCAAAATAATGCATTTTTTTCATCAATGCACTCAGTTTTATCTATCAGTACAAAATCTGAAATGTATGACCATACAAGTGACATTGGAGTACTCCCATAAAAAGGTCACAGCTTCCCATGTCATAAAAAATGATTGCAATTTTGAATCCTCCCTTTCAAACAAGGTGTCACTTTAATATCCTCTTTGTCATGTATTGGAAATTGTCCAAGAACCAAGATAAGTACTTGCCACTTAATAAATGGTATGCTGTGACACTACTGGCATACTCAGTTACTCAGAACTAGAACTATGCCAGATATTTTCCTATATAGACTTGTTAGAGTGTTTTCCAAATAACATTTAAGTTAATTGCAAAATTGTCTTGTCCTTTTGATACATCCTTTATAAATTGTCACCAATATTGAGCATGATATATTGGTGCCAGATCACACTGTATGTTACAAACTATCATAATTTATTGGTATGTTAACTCAAGCTACTCTATAGTCTACAAATCCATCCATTAAGGCACCAAATTCATTAGGGGTTGTGTTACAGATACAACACTGACAAATCAGTCTCATACACGAAAAAAAGAAAAATAATTATACATCAAAAATAGTAGAATGCCGTATAGAGTTTTGTTCTGATCCATAAGTGATTTAATAGTACAAACTTCAAAGACCTTTGAACTTTAGTGTTATATGGTAATTACTCCAGCATTTACTGTAAATCAGTACTGTAATTTGCTAATTGCCACAATTAGTGTAATCTACTGTAGAGCCTATAGCTCCACGAGTAATGGGCCACTTGTTCTGGGTGACTGTTTATGCAAAGTGGCTTACTGTATGCTCTCACATACTTAAACTAAACTGTTAAAGTTAACAATTCTAATCAAATTATTATAGTTTATGAGTTCTTCATTTTAAGATTTGATATATTTATCTGACTATGTACTTATACTAATTATTTTGGCTGTAGCAAAAGGCATCATCATCATCACAGCATCACTGGAGAGTAGATGTGATTGCTGTGATTATCTGTTCGATAGGTAAATCATTTTCATTACAAGTAGCAGACATGATATTCACAGTGCCAGTGTGTGCAAGTGATTTTCAAACCAAAAGTACTAGAAATTATAACAAATTTGTCTAATTACTGTAAAACAATTGTTGTGTATGATGCAGTTTTATTGTGTGCTCAAGTGTAAACTATGCTTTGATATGTGATAAGTATTCATATGGTAATATTTGGTCCTGTTTGTCCTTGTGCAGTCCCCACTAAAGTACCGTCATGAGCACAGACGCAGAGAAGGAGGCCTATGGCCCTGCTGCCATCTAAGCCAGAGAAGGAGAGGCTGGGGGCTCAGAACACTCCGTTCCATCGGCCTATGCTGATGAGATGTACCTCAAGGGTACACTCATCAAGAGAGAGGGTGGAAAGGCAAGTATTGCATTGGATGTCGTCGCTGTGGGGTGGAAACCTCATATGTCCAAAAATGTTACTTTTCTGGATTCAAATTCAAAAATAGCAAAAATAGCAGACCTACAAGCTCAAAGCACGTCTCATTGCAACTATTTTTGAGCTTGTAGATTGGCTATTTTTGCTACTTTTGTGTGACACTGTAGTATGGCAAAGTAGGACATTAATTTACAAGGGAACATAAAAGTTAAAATATGGAGATAAGAGGTTTCTGCCCGACAGAAACGATATACACTGCAAAATCGCGATTTAACTCAGAGAAAGTGTACTCTCCAGTTATAAATGGATACATGAACACTGAGGATTTTACTGTGTACTCGCTTTGTTGTCCAGTGGACGCAGATATTTTGACGCAACTTTGTTCACAGACCCTCACAGTAACCCGGTTGCTCACAGTGAAGGAGGATGACATTCACCCCATGAATCCTCCAAAGTTTGACAAAATGGAGGACATGGCCATGATGACCCACCTCAGTGAGCCCGCCGTGTTGTACAACCTCAAGGAGCGCTTAGCATCGTGGATGATATATGTGAGTTTCTGCCTTAGCCACATTCGAGGGTTGACCCCACTCCCGCGCACGCACGCACGCACGCACGCACGCACACACACACACACACACACACACACACACACACACACACACACACACACACACACACACACACACACACACACCTATAATAATAATAATTATTATTATTATTATTGTTATTATTAATTATTATCATTAATAATAATATGATATTGAACATTTAGCCTGTTTGTATTTATCACTATTTGTGTTAAATCACCATCACCTGTTGTTTGCATAAAGACGTGGTGATGTGGTGAAACACTGACAATTGCCAAATGACATCACAAGCTGGCTACAGTATCAGAAAACAAGACATTTATTCTATTAATCTGAAAAGGTTCTCAAAGAGATATTCTTGATCTTTTACAGCCTTAAATATTTTCACTCAATCCCACTCAGTCCAAATCAAAAAGGTTTTGTATAAACCGGAAGAAAAGAAAACATTGTGATCCCACTTAAATGTCTGATATTTGGAAGGCTAATTGTGGCACTCTTCAGCTGTGTCTTTGGACCTAACCAAAAATGAATAACAAACATGTCAGTCTCTGCTTGTACCTGTGGTCTGGACTAATCAGGTCTAGTCAGTTCTGGTTCTCATCAGTTTTTGTTGATGTTTTTTCATGGACAAAAATGTATGAACATATATTTGTATATCTGTCAGGATCCTGTTGAGTCACGTCAGGTTCAGGAATAAATGCGGAACTATGTCAGCCCCAGTGGAGAATCTGGTGCTGGAAAGACTGTCAACACCAAACGTGTCATCCAATACTTTGCAACAATCGCAGTGGCTGGTGGTGCACAGAAGAAGGCAGAGAGCACCCCTGGTAAAATGCAGGGATAAATCTTTGACCAAATAAACCCTATAGTAGAGAATATTGTAATACTATTGTACACAGGAATTGAAAACCAGAATTCTTCAGCCATTGTGACATAGATTTGAGTTTCAAAGACATATTTTATACTGGCACAATGGCGTTGCTTGCCGACCAGAACTGATTTTCTACTGAGTATAAAATAGGATCAATGGCTGTCTATGAATTGATGCAGGCAGTTTTCCCCTAGGCAGCCATGAAAAGACTGAATATGAGGAGCAGACCAACCTTATGTAAATCTAGCATGCCATCAGGTGCTTAATCTTCTTGGCCAGAATCCTAATGCACCTATAATGTCCTTTCACAGGGGTCACTGGAGGACCAAATCATTGCAGCCAACCCTCTGCTGGAGGCCCATGGTAATGACAAGACTGTGAGGAATGAATGACAACCCCTCTCGTTTTTCTTACTTTATACCAAAGATGAACTTTGGTCCTTAAATGGCCGAGATTCATTCTGATGTGTCTGTAGGGTAAATGCATCAGAATCCACTTTGGATCTACTGGCAAGCTGGCTTCAGCTGATATTGAAACATGCAAGTACTTTCAGGGGAATGTTTTCCTTTCATTATGTCCACTTAGTTTATCAGGTCAGATTGAATGTCTGGTATTTGAATCAGGTTGTATTTTCTTGCCATTGATGCGAGTGATAGACTTGTAGTTCATGTAGTTTAATTTAAGTCATACAATATTAGTTGAATGCTAAACAGAATTAAGGATCTTCTCAATAAACAAAAGTGTATCCTATTTGCTCTGGTACAGATGTTTACCACGTCTCCCACAACCTTGCCGGATCTGCTGGAGAAGTCAAGAGTGAACTTTCAGCTGCAGGCAGAGAGAAGTTATCACATTTTATACCACCTGATGACTGGCCACAAGCCTGCCATTCTGGGTATGCCTGCTGCTCTATTTCCTTATATATGTATGCTTTATTTTGTTTGTAACTTAATTAGCTCAGACAATCTAAACAGTATATACGGTCAAGGTTATGCAAAAGATGTAGTGAAAAGGGCAGGAAAGCTATGTCAATGGGCATTCAAAAAGTGTAATTTCAATATTTTTTAAGAGTTTATTATTAAATACACTTGAGTGCTTCTAAAAATGTATACGGTCATATTCAAAACCGTGGTCCTTTATGTTACAGGAGCAATACAGAGGTTATGGCATGTGACAAAGACCATTAGTCAAATTCAGACCCACAGTGTACAGTAAGTATGTGGTATGCAACCAGTCCATTAAATCACCAGGACGCCCCTTGTTCTGCACCTTTTAAAAAGAAGACTTGTTAACTGGCACATATGTTGTGTGGTTGTTAACACTTTCAACGCATACTATTGGAAAAAAGCATTAACACACAAGATACTATAATCCATTATGACACACACATTAAACGTATTGCGTGGCACAAATTACATGTATAGTATTTAACAGCATGCGGAGAGAAAATGTATTTATATTCTATCGAGGTACCGGTAGGTTATGAAGTGCACATTTCCAGTTAATGCACAATTACCTCACATATAGGCAGATGTATACGACTGAAATACTGAGTGAAAAACTAAATGTATTTAATTTATAATACTGGTTCTATTACATATGTTGTATAGGGTGCTACTGGCATAACAGGGGAAAAAATAATAGCGGGTTTATTTTATTATATAATTAATTATTGATGTTATTAAAAATATATTGCTTCAGCAAGCGTGATACCATTGTCGTCAACATCTATTTACAAACTCATGCATTTCAAAGGTTATAGAAAATATAATTATCCAGATTCAATTGAGCTTTATCAAAGATGTTCTAAGAGTGAATCAACTTGGAAATACAGGATACAGTTTGACTTTTGATTTAATCTACTGTATGTCCTGTAATGTCTTTCTAACTAATGATTTAACTTGCTTTACGTGCAAAGGCACTTCTGATTACCGCAAAAACCCATATGATTATTCTATGATCAGTCAGGGCGAGATCAGTGTCAAGAGCATCAAGGACACTGAAGAGATCATTGCAACAGATGTAACAGTGGAAAGTCAGGCCTATGTTCCCTCAAACCTAACACTAACACTAACACTAACACTAACACTAACACTAACACTAACACTAACACTAACCCCAACCCTAACCCTAACACAAGCCTAATCCTAAACTGAGGGAATATAGGACTGAGGAAACATAATTGACCCCATGAAATGCATTGGTTGGTATGGCCTCTACATATTTGGTAATACTGTTTTGGCACTTGCTCTTTTGATTCAAAATTAAGGATGAACCCTAGGGAACGATCAATTAAAGATCTACATCCTCAATAATTTTACTGCAAAAATCCTGAATCATTAATAGTGTCTCCTTTCTTTATAATGCAGGCTGCAATCAATTGAAAAGTGTTCTTGATTTGAATGGCAGACTGCCATCGGTATCCTGGGCTTTACTACTGAGGGGAAGATGAGTATCTACAAGCTGGTGCTGTGATGCATCATGGGAACATGAAGTTAAAGCAGACGCAACGTGAGAAGCAAGCTGAGGCTGATGGCACTGAGGGTAAAAAACAAACAAACAAACAAAACAATCATCACTCTTTTGTTGACTTGGGAACATCTCACTGTATGCTATGTTGTCACTGTCCCAGTGCACCATGTGCTGAACAAAACAAAAACATGTTTCTGGTTGGTTATCAGATGCTGATACAATTGCCTTTACCTCATGGGCCTGAACTCTGCTGACATGCTCAAAGCATTGTGTTATCCCAGAGTGAAGGTTGGCAATGAGTTTGTGACCAAGGCGTGACCATAAGTTTAAAAAATACATCTATATACCACACACATTAAACTGCACATATGATAATTCAGTAATGTGTAAAGTACAAAACAAATTACTAGAAAAAGTGCTGCTCGGAGCACAGGTCTCCGCCATGTCAGGTAGGTTATTGTGGCCTCCTGGTGGCGCTATAATGGGCCAATGTGAAAAGGGTGGCATTTCTTCCTCGGCCTAGTGGGAATGTGCGAGCAAATTTTCACGGAAATCGCACGCTGCGTTCATGATTTGAGACATTTTGTTCAAAACGGACCAATCCTGCAAACTTTGGAAGCCAACCTTAGCCAATCAGGATGGAATATGAAATATTGGATCTGTCTTGATCACATGATTATAGAGATACTCTGTACCGATTTGCGTGATGTTTGGATAAAATCTGTAGGAGTAATATAAACAAAAATGTTTCGCACAAATCTGCTCTGGCATCCAGGGAGTGTTTGTGCCAAACCCCCTGCACTGAAATTGAAGCTCTCTCACAGGTTCAGCATGCAGTTCCTATTAATGGCCCAGCAGATGTCACTATTTCATCTTCTACCGGTCGCAATACAATATACTCTCAACAGAAGTGAACAAGGTTTTGGGCGGACTTTATTACCGTAGTAAACATTTTCATAAACTCCTTGTTTCTATAAACTCATTGTTCTGGAACCCATTTATTCTGTTTAGAAAACTACACCACCCGATGGACGTTTTATGCATAGCACTTGGTTTATGTGTAGCACAGTGTGGCAATTAGTGCCAATTGACCCTATTGAGTTCAGCTTGCATACTAGCAGCAAAGCCAAAAGCAGCTCAGTTTGGCTGCAGACCACAAACCTTCTTCAGCCTTGGTCAACATATGTCTGTGAGTTGTGCTTTGTGATGCATTTGTGTTACTTGGTCATGTTTCTGTTTAAATGCTACTTACACAATGTATACCTACCTGTTATTGTAATACATTTACCTGTAGCTTTAGGTTGAATTAATGGATGTTGATTCATTGTACCTTGAAGATCTAATTTAGTATACTCACCTACTACTTACCTTTTGTTATCTGCTAACCTGTATAAAAAAGAGAAAGAAATTACATTATGTGAAAAAGAAATGCTTTATGTTTTCATGTTGATGTTAATATTCAGGACAGTGCTTTATGCTTACATTTGAAGTAACTGACTGAATGTTTCTGTATGTCTTGTATTTTTCAGTTTTACAAAATTATTCAAAGTAAAAGCTACTTCAAGACAAAACACTGGACTGGCTTAAAGCTTTATTGTTCGCTAACTGTCAAACTGTTGTTGCCTCACAATGGAGAGGACAGTATAGTAAAAAGACATATGTTGTGGCAGCTTGCCTGGGCTGGCATATCTTGACACAGCAATGGGAGTCAATCCTATCATAGAGAAACTCCCCTATGGTTTGCAAGAGAGATGGATCGTACAGGGCTCCAGATATAAAGAAGAGAATCGGGTCTCATTCCCCCCGACTCAGAGTGAGTATGGCGGGGAGTCCGACACAAATGAAGAAATCACAGCTAAATGCACTGACATCTGCAACAAAGCTCCCAGGCCAAGGTCCTGTGCCAAGATCAGCTTGGTGAGTGTTTATCCAGCCAATAACCCAGATAAAGCTCATCAAATATATGTGGTCCTTGATGATCAGAGTAACAAGTCCCTGGCAAAGCCAGAATTTTTCAATCTCTTCAACATCCGCGGAGAGGTAACTTCCTACACACTGAAAACATGTTCAGGTGTAACGGAAACTGCAGGGAGAAAGGCAAACGACTTTGTGATGGAGTCACTTGACAAGAAGACACGAGTAGCACTCCCCTCGCTCATTGAATGCAGCAGGATCCCAGATGATAAATCCGAAATCCCTACACCTGAGATCACAAAGCACTTCCCACACTTAAGGCCCCTCATAGGCAAGATACCTCCTCTTGAGCCTAAAGCCCCTATCCTTCTCCTACTGGGCAGAGACATTTTAAGCGTACATAAGGTACGGGAGCAGCGCAATGGCCCAAACAACACACCATATGCACAGCGGCTGGATATGGGCTGGGTAGTTGTGGGAGAGGTCTGCCTCGGCGGAGTTCACAAGCCGGCAAGCGTTAACGTCTACAAGACAAATGTGCTACCAAAGCGTAGAGCACCATTTCTCAGCCCCTGTAGTAACACCATCTGCCCAAAAGAGAAACGTGAGTTCTCAGCTCTGCAGCCTTTCAACCCTAAACGGTGCCTGAAAAGTACAGTGACCCACAAAACCACTGGTAACGAAGACTTGGGAAACACTCCTTTGCCATTTCCTCAGCCACGCAGATCACTACCCAAACACAAAGAAGAGCAGTGGAACTGTGTACCCTCCGGTCAAAACCCAGCTGACCATGGCACCAGGTCAGCACCCAAAATACGTCTCACTCATGAAGTGCTAACTACACTTATGGCCAAAGTCATGGCTATGATGAACAACAGACCTTTGGTTCCGGTTTCCTCCAACCTTGAGGTACCTAAAGTTCTTTCACCAGCCAGGCTTCTTACGCAGAAAGCAAGTGTGACGCCAGCACCTCCTGGAGACTTTGAACTGGGTTGTCTCTACAAAAGCCAGTGGAAACAAGTCCGGAGTCTGGCGGATGCCTTCTGGAAGAAATGGAGACAAGAGCCCACTCTGCAGACAAGGAGAATATGGGAGGTAGACAAGCCAAATCTTCAGGAGAGGGACATTGTCTTGCTCAAAGACACCCAGGTGAAACCCAAAGCGCAATGTTACAGTAAGGACAATCAAGCAAGGAACCGCAAAGGAATACTTACACCCAGTCAGGGTGAAGTAATCTTGCTCTTACATGACAAAGGACAATAGTGCCTAAGAATAGTGGCATGAATGTTATTATGCCATGCAGGGAGTGTTCTGGAACCCATTTATTCTGTTTAGAAAACTACACCACCCGATGGACGTTTTATGCATAGCACTTGGTTTATGTGTAGCACAGTGTGGCAATTAGTGCCAATTGACCCTATTGAGTTCAGCTTGCATACTAGCAGCAAAGCCAAAAGCAGCTCAGTTTGGCTGCAGACCACAAACCTTCTTCAGCCTTGGTCAACATATGTCTGTGAGTTGTGCTTTGTGATGCATTTGTGTTACTTGGTCATGTTTCTGTTTAAATGCTACTTACACAATGTATACCTACCTGTTATTGTAATACATTTACCTGTAGCTTTAGGTTGAATTAATGGATGTTGATTCATTGTACCTTGAAGATCTAATTTAGTATACTCACCTACTACTTACCTTTTGTTATCTGCTAACCTGTATAAAAAAGAGAAAGAAATTACATTATGTGAAAAAGAAATGCTTTATGTTTTCATGTTGATGTTAATATTCAGGACAGTGCTTTATGCTTACATTTGAAGTAACTGACTGAATGTTTCTGTATGTCTTGTATTTTTCAGTTTTACAAAATTATTCAAAGTAAAAGCTACTTCAAGACAAAACACTGGACTGGCTTAAAGGCATTGTAGGGAGTTCAGACATAATCAAAGAAAAAAACTGTTGTCAAACACCGCCCCTCCAGCAGTTCTTTTCCCCGACCACCAGGGGGTGACGCAGGGGGGACTTTTTAAATGAGTCATGCCCAAAATAGGTTGCCTTATGCGGATACAATTCGCGGAAATGCCCGACCCTACGGTTCTCTGAATTTATATTTTTAAATAGGCTCTTTCATGATAAATTGACCACATATATGAAGCTAAACAACTAAATTCTATCCAAACGATTTTTTAAAAGTAAATTATGTGCCTCAAAAAAGAAGTTTGAGAGCGTTTTAAAACCGAAAGTAAAAAGTTGATACGGGCACGGACGCGCACGGACACGCACATGCGTGCGTTAATTTACGACCCGGACATAAACAACATGAACATAAACAGAAGGGAAAATACGGATTTCAGACAGAGGACTGTGTTTCAATGAAGGAAAACACCCCAGCATCATTATATAGTGGCTGATAGAGGGGAGAAAATGCAAAAAAAATATATATACATATTTTTTTAATTTAGGCTTAATGTTCCCTACAATGCCTTTAAAGCTTTATTGTTCGCTAACTGTCAAACTGTTGTTGCCTCACAATGGAGAGGACAGTATACTCATGTTTTCAATCGCTAGTTCATCACCATGATATGTGTTTGGTAAATTATGGTGCATTAATTCTGAAATTAATGATAAAGTAGGGTATGTTTTTAGGGTTTCTGTGAAGACCCGCCCTCGCTGCGGTTGCAGCCAATAGCAGTCGTTTCCGGTACCATTTCGGGACTGGAAGTTCAATGATGGCGGATCGCTGAAAAAGTGGCTTCAAAACGGTCCGTAGAAACCAATGGGGCTTGCTGTGTCCATATGTTTTTTACAGTATATGGTGTGTGCACATGCAGTTTCGCTGCAATCAAGCCAACGGTACCAGAGATTAGCTGTTCACAGACGGACGGACGGCCGGCTGGACGGACGGACGGACAGACGGGGTGCAAAAAATAGTCTCGGCCATGCCTTCGGCCTGGCGGAGACAATGAGGTAATTCTGTATTTATACCTGTCTTAAACAATTCCATTCAATAACTTGTATTCCATACATGTAGTTTAACAGCTTGGAGCAGCTGCATCAACTTCACAATTTGAAAACTGCAACAGTTTTTCAACCACCACATGTTTGTGAAAAAAGAAGGAAGGCATTGAATGAATGGGAGTTCATAGACTTAAGTGTGGATTTGGCCGCCTGTATTGAGCTTAGACATGTTCAATATTAAGATTTTCATCTTTTAACTGCATTCCTCTCTCTGAACTATCAAATGAATTTCAGTTTCTTGGTCTCATCCCATTCTACCTCTCTTTCTCACCTTCTGTATCTGTTTTGTTTATAGTTTTTTCGTTCACTGACAGGGCAACTGGAAAACGTGCAGGACTCTTGAGGACCAGAGAGAGCTCAAGGCCAAGAATGAGGACAATGTTGGGCAACTGAATGACTTGAGCTCACAAAAGGCTAGACTCCAGACGGAGAATGGTGAGAATACTGAATATGATGAATATTTTTACTTTCAACGAACTTGAAGGTTACAAATAAGGAAGATACATACACCAAATATCTTTACCAAATAGAGCCAATCTACAGGCGCACAACGTGTCCCATTGCGGCGCGTTGGGCTTGTAGATCGACTCTTTTTCGCCGAATGTTCATTGTTCAACCAGAATAGGGAATGGATGTAGTGGGACATAAGTGCTTGTATTGGACAGGTATATTGATGCATCGAGATACTACAAAAGAAATAGTGAGCAAACTGTACAGTCAGTCTACACATACAGTTAACTGTATTGGATCTTATCTTATACTCTCAACATAAAGCATGCCATACAGTATGCGGCGGAGGTTCGTGTTTCTCTTTTTACACTACATCCATATATACAGTTCTGTACTTACCTTCATTCAGGCGGCAGCTTAAGGAAGCTCTTATTTCCCAGCTGACTAGAGGCAAGCAGACTTACACTCAGCACTACAGTATACAGTAGAGTGTTCCCAAACCTTTCATGTAGATATGTATTTGGCCACAGACTATCTGAAAAGATGCTGTGCCATGGACCCCCAAAAGAGAAGATTTATCAAAATATTTGAGCTTATTGAGCACTATTTTTGAATAGCCAAAAAAAGTAATAGTGTTTAAAGTGTTCCTCGTTTTGCTGGGGACCCTCTGGAACCCCATCAAGGACCCCTTGAGAGTTTGAGAACCACTGCAGTAGAGCATGTTCGCTTTTACCCACTGGGGGAGAAAAATATTCCACCCTTCTCATAATTTGCACATTAATTCAGGTATCTCTTTGGTTTAAACATGGTTTTATTCCATTGAGTCATCTCCTCAGTGTTAAGTTTTATCTCTCAATGAATACAGGTCAAAGTAAATCTGAATCCTCTGCAGGAGGCTGAGGAGTGCATTGAGTCGGTGAACTCCAAATGTGCCTCCCCTAGAAAAGACCAAGCAGAGACTTCAAGGAGAGGTGGAGGACCTCATAATTGAGCCAAATGGCCTGGCTGCTCCTTTGATATGGTGAAGTTTCCATTCGATTCTGATATGATTATTATGTATCAATTGGAGAGTCAGTGTGCCCAGGAACATTTTGAATGTTAATTTAATTTGGAGAGTGTAAAAATGGACCCACAAGGGTCCATGGAAAACAAGTTTCATGACAGTTTCATGACATCCACCCATTACATTTTAACATCAATACACTTTGACCTGTTAGTCGAAAGGCAATGGTATGACCAAGAGCATTAGGGCTCTTCCTCTGGGGAGCGTGAGTATGTGCTCAGCAAGTTTCATGGTAATCCACCTTGTAAGATATTGAGATATCATGTACATTTTGGCCTAATGGTGGCACTAAAGGAAAGGCCATGGGGTCACCAAAGCAGGAATGGTCATTATCTGGGGAGCATGAAGGTGCACAGCAAAATAATTAATTTCCGAAACATGTTGTTTGGGAGTAAAATGAGATCAAGTAGTCTGGCCTAATGGTGGCGCTACAGGATAGGCCATGGGGCCACACCATCCTCTGGGGTCTATGAAGGTGGACAGCGAATTCCAAGGCAATCCAGGCAGTAGGTGTTTTAGATACGGTCAGACGGATTGACCAACAGCCATTATGGAACCCTGCTGCTAACTGGACAAAAAAGCCGAAATACTATTACAAAATCCCTTCTAACACTAGGTTCTGGAAGAGTGGAAGAGTATGAGGAGGGCCAGGTTGAGCTTGAAGGAGCCCAGAAGGAGGCCAGATCTCTGAGCAGAGAGATCTTCAAGATGAAGAACTTCTACGAGGAGGCCCTGGGTCACCTGGAGACCCTCAAGAGGGAGAACAAGAATCTTCAGCATGTGTCAATAAATATCCAGTATCCACTACTGCATGTGCATATTAAATACGATATGATTTATTTATCTGCTGCTTCAGTGACTCTCAACGTGGAGTCTGGGGAACCAAGGGGTCCTTGAGGGGCCCCAAGGGATCCCCAGATAAATGAATGGTAGTTAATCTTCACCATGCATGTACACAATAAATACAACTTTAGATTAAAATGGCTATTTTGATCAGATCATCTATACCTACAGTACATGGGCAGTAAAGCAATACTGGACCAAACGACAGACCATATCAGACCAAATCATGTCTAACAATAGAAATGAGATTGGGGTCACAGAGATAAAAAAAAACTTATCAAATGGGGTCCTTGGCCTAATGCATATCAAATTGGGGGTCACTTAAATTAAAAAAAGTTGAAAATCACTGTCCTACAAGGAATTTAATTTTTTAGGTCATCTTCCTATCTTATCATCAACCCCATTTATAATATAATGTAACATTATACACTACACACGCACACGCAGACACACGCTCTACTTATTGAGTTTCAGCCCATTTTGTGCGACACTAATGTTTTCTCAATGCTTGAAAATTGCATCTTTGAACCCGGTTCCCTGCGCAAGTCCTGAAATTTTGACCATTGAGCTAATGGAGCATGCCTGCTTGCTCAGGGCATGAATTGAATCTTGACCCTGAGGTAAAAAATTGTGTCAGATCCTGTGTCTAGGTGAGATGTGAACCATTATAAAACTGATAATCGGCTGGTTGTTTAGAACCGGGCTCAAGAGCCACTGTGAGGCCTAGCTGGGTTGTACGGCCAGCTAGTTGTCCTGGTACTCTAGAGAGAGTTAAGATGATCTTCGAGCGTCGCTGAGGACACTGGGTTGTCAGGTGAGCTAATCCTGCTTGGATCGATGCTGGCTACTCTGGAAGGGTTAAGACTGAGTCTAGTGCCGATGAGGAGAGTAGGAGTTGCTCACCTGACAACCCAGTGTCCTAAGCGATTTATATTGCGATTTATATTGAGACAATATAAATGTCTCAATAGAAGAGAGGGTGGGAACCCCAACAACCACCCCAATTGTATAAGTTATATTGTATTAACATACTCTACCATACAGATTGGACACAATTACATTTTATTCATTAAAAAGAGTTACATAGTGCCGCTTTAATAATGAATCATAACTTCAGAATTTATGGCCAGTCTCAAGGCTCAAAAATATGTTTTTACTCACTATATTGACGTGTTTCCTGTTGTCAAAGAGTTTTGGAATGCACTTATTGCTTTCCAACAAAGTTTAGAATCAGGTTTCATAGAACTGTTGGTAACAGTGATAGTAACCAGTACTACTGAATGCCACAGAGGAATATAAGGTATGAAGGCTATGTTGTTTGTTTTCTCTACTGCAGAGGAGATCTCTGACCTTACTGAGCAGATCAGTGAAACAGGAAAGAACATCCATGAGCTGGAGAAGGCCAAGGAGGAGGCATGTGGAGACTGAGAAGGTTGAGCTCCAAACATCTTTTAGAGGAGGTCGAAGTAAGATGTCTGGGGGCCGGGAACTACAAGTTCAAGTTGGAAATCAAGTTGAATTCAAATCTGATTACAATTGCTTATTTACAATTGCTTATATTGAATTAATACAACGAGACACATATTAAGTGAACAGCCTAAAAGAAAAATAATCTACCAGTTAGATAATTCAATAAATCAGTTAGATTCTAACTGATTTATTGAATTAGTTACATGAGAGGTGCCTTTTAATTTGAACAATTTCACACCATAGAGTAACAGTATTGTGTGCTAAATTCAGTTTTGTGACAGAATAACAGGTTTCAAATTACCCAACATTAGGATTTGTGCTACAAATCAGGTTTTGATGCATGCTCATTTGCTCAAAGTCTTTTTTTTTATAGGCTCAGACAAATGCTGTTTTATACAATTGTATGAAACATTTGACTGCAACTGCTTAAATTTCACCAATAAGGGCACCCTGGAGCATGAAGAGTCCAAGGTCCTCTGAACCAGGTGAAGAGCGAGGTGGACCGAAAACTGGCAGAGAGAGGGATGAAGAGATAGAGGAGATGAGGAGGAACAGCCAGAGGATGATTGAATCCATGCAGAGCACCCTGGACTCTGAGGTCAGGAGCAAGAAAGACGCTCTGAGGACCAAGAAGAAGATGGAGGGGGATCTGATCAAAGATCGAGATCCAGCTGAGCCAATGCCAACCCAACCGCATGGCTGCCAAGGCCCAGAAACGGTTGAGGAATGTCCAGGGACAGCTCAAGGTCTGCATGTTACCGAGCGAAAGGTTATCAGTTTAGTTCAGTACAGCAATGCAATGCAGCCCTTGATAGAAATACTTCATGCCAAAAATGAGTATTTTTGTGTGTATTGCATTCTTTCACGGTGGTGATACTCTGAAAGCTGTGTTGGAGTTTCTAAACAGATGTTTTTATATAGTTTTACTGTTGTTTATATGGAATTGGACAACTATTCTTTCAATTCATCAAGTATTCTTTCTGTTTTGTTGTTCTTCATTCACTGTAAAGGAATGCAACACAAACAAAGATTCTCCTTGTATTCAAGGCTTCATGGGGTGAATAATTGATATAAAATAAGTCATTTGGGGATGAAGTATTCCTTTAAACAGCCATTTTGAAGTGGTCAAGTCAAGTATGTTTAGTCCAGACCCTCAAACAAAGGCATGCCCCTAATTTTCTATTCTGTACGATAGTGCTGCAGATCTGGAGGGAATCTGAGGCAATAACTCTTAAATTATTTAAGGAATTCCCCTACAGAATGTTAGCCATTGCTTATAGATACAATTTTGGAGAAAATAAGAAGTTACCTGTCAATTGCAACTACAACTACAATACACAGATTGTTAAATTTAGTTGACTAAATCAACATCTGGCCAATGACCCTCACACCTTTTAATCCTGGTACCTAATAGAGCCCACTTTCATTTTTCCCCTTACCCATACCAAAGATAGAAAAGAAACGTGCAGGTATTATTCACACACCTATTATTCATACAACTGAATCTATAAAAATGAAAAGGTGAATTATCACATTTCTCTAACATTTCTCTTTGTGTTCAGGATGCCCAGGCCAGCTGATGCCCTTGAAGATGCCCTTAGAGGACAAGAGGACATGAAAGGAGCAGGTGGCCATGGTGGAGCGCAGAAACACTCTGATGTTGGCTGAGACCGAGGAGCTGAGAGCTGCGCTGGAGCAGACTGAGAGAGGCTGCAAAGTACTGTAGCTGAGCAGGAGCTGGTGGATGCTCAGGTGTGCCACGTAAGTCACTCACATGGAAGGTGAACCATCCTTCATTTACCACACGAGGCCAGCATTCGACAAAGAACAGCAGATCTACAAGCTCACAAAGGTGTTGCTACGCGATGCGTTGTGATATTGTAGATCTGCTATTTTAGGTGAAGAGATGTTGTTATAGAGGTAGAGTTGTTATAGAGGGAAAACATGAGCGGAACAAGTATAGAGCCCTGGGGGAAGTATAGGATTTAAGTGGTTAAAGGCACATACATTTAGGTTATAAGCACATGCAGTAATTCTTTTTTTGATTTTGATTTGTGGAATGAAAATATGCTGGTACTTTTTTTTTACTCCAGTGTTTACAAACATTCCCAATGTAAACAAGCCTAATACAGCCCCAAAATCCAGCAAATATAGTACAGTTATATTTTGTCTCTCATTTGGCCCATTCATTCTATTTTCTATTTTGGTTGTGGGGTTAGCTATTTGTTTATGTATTTGTAACATCACAGCTTGGGCCCCTAGTTAAATACTAACAGTTTGGGGGCAGTCCCATACCCCAGAGAAACCAATAGTTGTTTATTATTTATTATTTGCTCTTGCACACAAGAAAAAAGGTCTGGGGTATTTTAAAGCTTGCAAAGACAATGTATTATCAGAGTCAACATCATGTATGGAAACATACTTGATGCCTGACTGTTGTTTACTAGAACACCAGTCTCCTGAACACCAAAAAGAAACTTGAGGCTGACCTGGTTCAGATTCAGAGTCAGGTGGACGACTCCGTGCTAGAAGAAAGAAACGCTGAGGAGGAAAGCCAGGAAGGCTATCACTGATGTGAGTCTCTCTCTCTCTCTCTCTCTCTCTCTCTCTCTCTCTCAACCTTTACATCTAGCATGCACAATCAATTCATGTATCAATTAGCTATAAGGCCAAGCATAATTTAAAGCTCCAAATAAAATAGCCAAGAGACTTTCTGTTATACTACATAATCAGCAATATTTAGAAATACATTCCTTGGTGACCATTAGTCATTGATATTTCCTCTTGTATGACAGCTTCTCATCAACATAATATCATACACTGCCAGATTGTCTGTACACATGAATCATTTTGGTACTGTGAGTATTGATGTTGTATAGCAATGGTAATGTAAAAAACAGGCACCTGCCTGATCTCTCATTTCACTAGGAACCAAACTAGCTAGGCTAGATTGTTCTGTTGTCTGGGTTCCATGTTTCTGGTTTTACTCTGGTTTTACTCTGGTCCACTTGGAGCTTCCAGATGACAGAGAACACAGCAAAGTTCAAATTGAATTCTTAAAGTGTAAAATTGTATCCAAATGAATACTATGGATTTAATTGTGTAAATAGGAGAAACGGTGTGTTTTTTTTTTCAAGGCTGATGCCATGATGGCTGGGGAGCTGAAGAAAGAGCAGGACACTAGAGCTCACCTGCAGTGGATGTAGAAGAACGTGGAGGTCACAGTGATGGACCTGTAACACCTCCTGGATGAGAACCTGACCATGCAGGACCTGTAGCACCTCCTGTATGAGACTGAGAACGTGGCCATGAAGGCTTTCTAAATCAGTAGTTCTGCACACTTTCAAGATGTTTCAAAAATGATAAAGAAAACTAGAAAAAGTGCTCCTCGGAGCACAGGTCTCCGCCAGGTCAGGTAGGTTATTGTGGGCCAGCAATGTTCGGAATTCGCTAACCAGGGTGGAATATGAAAAATCGGACAGAACCATCTTGATCCCTTGACTATGGAGATAATGGGCCTCCTGGTGTCGCTATAATAGGGCAATGTTGAAAGGGTGGCATTTGTTCCTCAACGTAGTGCGAATGTGCATGCGAAGTTTCACCGCAATCGGACACTGCGTGCATCATTTGCGGCATTTTGTTCAAAACGGGCCACTCCTGCAAACTTTAGATGTCAATCTTAGCCAATAGAATATGAAAATTCAAACAGATCCATCTTGATCATATGACTATAGAGATCATGTGTACCGATTTGCGTGAAATGTGGATGAAATCTGAAGGAGTAATATCCAAAAATGTGTTTTACATAAGTCGGCCTCCTGGTGGCGCTATAAAAGGTAGATGTGAGAAATGCAGGGCAAAGGTTGTTCCTTGGCCTCTAGGGAGTGCACATACAAAGTTTTACACAGATCGGTGGAGTTATAGGTAAAAACACGAATCGGCCTGTTTTAGCGCCACCATGAGGCTGATTTAAAAAAATTCAAGTGGCATTTCTTCTTCTGCCTAGTGGGAATGTCCGTGCAAAATTTCACGGAAGTTGCATGCTGTGTTCATGATTTGAGGCATTTTGTTCAAAACGGAGTACTCTTGGAAACTTTGGTAGCCATTCTTAGCCAATCAGGATAGAATATGAAAAATCAGAAAAAAACTGTTTCGTTTAATGACTATAGAGATACTGTGTACCGATTTGCGTGACGTTTGGACAATATCTGTAGGAGTACGGTCAAAAAATGTGTTTTGCAAAAAGTGGCCTCCTGGTGGCGCTATAAAAGGCCCATGTGAAAAATGTGGGGCAGAGGTTCTGAATTGGCATCCTGGGAGTGTGTGTGCACAGTTTCCCTGCGATCAAGCCAATGGTGCCGGAGATTAGCTGTTCACAGACGGACGGACGGACGGACGGCCTTTCGGCCTGGCGGAGACAATAACAGATGTACAAGCTCGCAGCGTGGCACGAAGTGACACACTGTGAGCATGTGTGTTTTACTTCATGTCAGTTTTACTTCATGCACATGATGTACTCACTCCAAATACTGTCCAATGCTGACACACTGGCATGAATGGAATCACAACTACTGCCGGTTCCTTGATCACAGAGCACAGAAGCGACAGATTGACTTATATGATGCCCATGTTTCTACCAAAGTTCAACATGTTTTAAATCTGTAATTAGCGGATTGGTAGAATTTTTCTTCTCTCACTGTTTAAAATTATACACCGAACCGAGACGTGGAGCTGATGCTGTTACAGGAGTCTGCAAGTACGAGAGGAGACTGGAGAGTGAAAAAGCTCACCTATATATATATCAGGCATTTTTCACAACCTTGGCTGTCCCCAGGATTCTTCTGACAACATGGCATAAACGGCATGATATTAAAAAACATCAAACACGGCTCTCAATAAAGTGAACTGCGAATGGATTCATTTGAAGTTTCACAAGGTGGTGCTGCAAATTCACTTATTCAAACTGTCAAATTATACAGTATCCCTTCAACCATGACGTCTCTAAAGAATGATATATTTTTCCTCACTCTCTTTTATGGCCATCACACTCACACAGACAGAAGAGGATAAGAAGAATTTGAACCGACTGCAGGATTTGGTCGACAAGCTGCAGCTCAAAGTTAAGACCTACAAAAGACAGTCGGAGGAAGCTGTACAGTAGGTGAAGCACTTTATTACAGAATATGTCAACTACAGCAGCGTAACAGCTCCTTTATTACTTTAGCTATTTTGATGCTGTTCCCAAAAGTATGAAGTGTTGATTCTGTTCATTTGTTATCCTTTTTGTGTTGGTGCCAACTGTTTTATGTCTCGACTGCATGGCTTATAAAACAAACCGTTCCTCAGTGAATACTTATTTTACTACTTCAGCTTCAGGATGGTGAAGACTTATTTTACTACTTCAGCTACTACTGGAATTGCAATTTTCATTTCAGAATGCTACAGTGAGCATATAACTGATTTTATTTCAACATTCCACATTGAATGTCTGTGAAACTCTGTGTCACTCTACACCACTGTTTCTCAATGTCGGGTCCGGGTACCACCAGTGGTCCAAATGAACTCTTATGGGTCTATAACTCTGAGAGTTAAATAAACACTCAGGATTTTATAGTGTTTTATAGTTCTCTACTTTAACATTTAAACGTTCAACAGGAGGAGCAGGCCAACGCTCACCTGTCCAGGTTCAGGAAGGTGCAGCATGAGCTGGAGGAGGCCCAGGAGAGAGCAGACAACGCTGAGTCACAGGTCAACAAACTGAGAGCCAAGAGCCGCGAAGCTGGAAAGCTACGGTTGTAACAGACCTGAGGCTGATTCTACAAATGCCTTCTAAATCAGTAGTTCTCACACTTTCAAGATCTTTCAAAGATTTACAAAACAAATTGCAGATGTAAAAGTTTGCAACACGGGACGAAGTGACGCGCTATGTGAGCTTGTATATCTGCTATTTTTGAATAGCCAAAGCAAAAATCTAAAATGACACAGATGCTTTCCCGGTTTTAATGGGTTAAGAAACATGCATTCAGTGTGTTCATGATAGGATACATTTCAGGATTTTATATTTTTTATGATTTATTCTTATTTACAGTCACACTTACAAACTATTCAACAAAAATGACATTCCAGAATAGTATCATAGCAGAATAAAAAAAACTACAACTATATACATACACAACAAAAGTCTCCACAGTATTTTCTTTTATCATGTGGGCTACTCTTACTACTGAAGTATCATAGAAAACGATTTTAAAGTGAGCTGAATAGCCTATCTAGGTCAGTATTCTAATTTGATGATGGTTATTAAAAAGGCGCATAGGATATTATGGAGTAATATTCCATCCATACATCAGTGCCTGTGGCATATTTTATTGTGTCTTTCAATTCTGTCCCTGTAGGGAAGCGAGGCGGCTGAGTAAAGAGACCATATCCATGTGAGGTATATCTCAACAGCACTCATAAAATATGAACTGCCTGTTGAATCCTTTTCTGCAACACTTCAATAAACAGCCATTTTATTCACAATTCTGTCACTGCAGCGTTGATTCTTGAGAATGCAGGAGAAAGAAATGTACACCTGGCAAAACAAATGTTTGCATCACTATTACACCTAGTTTTGAATATTCTGTGCGAACACACATCGAGACTGTGATACCTGGGTGGCAGTGGCTCAGGAGGTAGAGCGACCGTCTTGGAATCTGAAGGTTCCCAACGTTTCGATCCCCGGTGTCCTTGAGCAAGACACTGAACCCATAATTGCCTCCCGATGAGCAGGTTAGTGCCTTGCATGGTTTCCTCTACAATGGGTGAATGTGAAATACATGGAAAGTGCTTGAGAGAGAGAGAGAGAGAGATTTATCATGTTATTTTAGACAGCATTGCTTAATCCTACCCTCAATAGAAATGATTACAAAACGTACAACAGAAAGCAGACGGGCTAGGTGACAACTGGTACTGCACTAGTACTTTATAAACATACACCTGTGACAGCATTACATCAATATTACTGTGCCAAACACATTGTGTTGCCACATCACTAAGTTGCCTGGCAACCATTCTAATGAATGTTGCTGAAGGAACTGCATTTATTGGCGGAAGAATGTTTATTTGTTATAAATAAATTATTGCATTTTGTTGTTGTTATTGATGCGTGTTTGTTTTATGAAAACTTGCCAGGTATATGTAGTAACTGTTTTATAAAAGCAATAAGCCAGTGATTTTAGAACAGCTATGGGGCGTTGTTAGGCATGACGTGAAGCAGAGTGCCTAACAACGCCCCTTAGCTGTTCTAATATCACTGTAAACCATGGCCTCACGTGGCTTATTGCTTTATTAAATGCACACACAGACATATACAGTGCATAGACACAGGCACAAATACAAGCTTTCAAATGTCAAAGAGCCCTCCTGCCGTGTAGTAAGAACAGTCACGGTGTCCTTTGCTGTCATGGCCATAGCGTTAATGTTGACTGGCCTTATTCCTCTTTGTCTCTCCCTTGCCACGTCTCCAGCCTTCTGTCTTTCCGTCTCTCGTGCTCTCTCTTCCTTGCCATGAGGACAATTGTGTCTGGGAGGGAATTCAAATTAAAACTACAAACCTATAACTCGTTGTATTCGGGAAGCACATGCAAACAAAAGCAAGGATGGAGGGACGTCCTGTCAAGTCTGGCGTAGTGGCACACATGGGCGTCTTCACAGTCCATGAACAGAAGATAAACCTGCTTCAAGCAAGGAATGCTCATTTACAGTACACACAAACACAGAAGTATGGAATATGTAGATGGATACACATGTAGGCTACTGTAGACTAACATACACAAACACACACACATAAAAACTCTCTCTCTCTCACACGCACACGCCCGCCCACACACAAACATGAACATGCACACGCACACGCACACGCACACGCACACACACACACACACACACACACACACACACACACACACACACACACACACACACACACACACAAATGTACACACACATGTGCACGCGCACACACCAGCGGCACACATCCACAAACTCAATAGGTGGTCTGACAGAAGTGGTTTGTTGTGCATGAATGCCCCTGAAATTTCATTGTGTTGCATCAGCCCCTGTAGGTTTTTTATATTCACTGGTTAAATTACAGTACCTCACCTTTATTGCTGAGCCCCAATTCATTTACACGTGGAATATGGCAGAATCTGCAGTTTGAGTCACACATGCAACCTAAGTGACATACAGTCATAAACAATTTTCATACCTACTTCACAAAGATTGTTCCCCTGCACAAGGCCATTCTCCCCTCATTTTCACTACATAAAATGTTGTTGGCCATATGCTACGGTAGCAGTGCTTATCCATGCTTTCCTAGTTTCCCAATTTGCAAGTGAAAGCTTTTGCTAGTGACATAAGATCGGAGGAACCATTCAGTATGGGATCTGTGGAATAGATGGATAATACCCTGCCTATTGCTTTGCTTGTAGTATGCTCTTGCATTTAACATATATTTTGTTGATCCTAACTCACCACAGTATGTTATTCATGCTCAGTTTCACCCAGTGTCTCCTTATATCTACTTAAAGGGTGTGTAAGTGACTGTTAAAAGCTCTATATTCCCATGTTAATGTTAGTGTTTGTTCCTTAAGAGTCTCCCCGTTTCTCCAGCTCCTTAGTAAATGGAAAATACATTTTCAGATCGGGATACCAATTTCATCCAATCAGGAGAGGTAACTCATACAGATGTAGGAATGAGCAGACACAATTGGAATTGGAACGAGCTGATAAATGGGTACTCTTTCCTGATTGGATGAAATTGGTGACCCACATGGGAACGTATTTTCTGTTTATTGAAGAGCTGGAGAGACGGGGAGACGCCTGTTACTGAACAAACACTCTATAGCAATGAATCAGAATATTCTAGAGATTTCACTTTTTAGCAAAAACAAAACGAAAGACTATGAAAAAAAAACTGTTTTGTTTTAAATAAAAAATATCACTTACAGCACCGGGTAATATTGTCCACCTCCATTCGGTCTCCAGACAGACAAACAGGATCACAGACAGGCAGAAAGAAAGATACATCCTTTTATTAATTCATTAGATTTTAGTCCACACACTGATGCATAAATAAGGCCTCGAGACATCTTGCATAAGGACATGCATAAATTACCGCACATCTGTGACTAAAAGATGGTTTATTCTGGTGTGTAAACGTGTTAGTCAGCTGTAAGTGATGCAAGTAGCAACAGAAGCCAAGTTGCATTTACACAGGAAGAGAAAGTCGGCATTAATAACACTCCAGGCATGAGCAGGTGCTCTCCCAGTGTAATGTAGAATAGTGCAGCAGTAGGATGAGTTAGAATTCATATAACGTCTCACAAACATCAGCAGTATCAGCTATGAGGGTAAAACAGTGTTAGTTTCATCGACTAAAACTATGATAAAAAATGTTCGCCGACTACCATTTTTAAATGCATTTTTTATGCTATGTTGATGAATTGAATACATAGGACCACAATGGAAACAAGTCCCCCCAGCTTTTTTGTGTTATCCTTTTAGCCTTAACTCATTGACTGCCAGAGTTAAAACACGTCTGCCCTTGCCAGCGATTTAGAGCGTTTTTATACTAACCTTTGAAAAATCATAGAATATTATTCTTCACAACGATCCACCCGGTGATCACCTCAAAAGATGTTGGGGGCCCTCGGAGAATTGGGGGGGGAAAGCGTGCCGTCGGAATAATCCATTCCATATTCATGGGCAGTTGAATGTGGCTTGTTTTCGCCAAAGAGCGACAGAAAGCAGAGAAAATGTGACTTTTATAAATTCTATTATACTAAACGAAACCAGCTTCATTTTGGTGTGATCACGTGATTTCAGGGTGTACTCTTCTTGGGTGATCCTGGGATCCTTCACAGGCTACGGAACAGCGCCCTCTATCGTAAAACACTGAAAACACCACATGACGAGCATCAATGGCGGTGTGAGCCTGGGGTGAATGGACGAGTATAATCGTCAATGGCAGTTATGTCTTACTGTACCACGTGCTGTTTAAATTTCTGAAGCACTTTGTGAATTGCAAAAAATATTAAAGTGTGTTATAAATAAAAATGCGTTATAAATAAAATGTATTCCATTTTGGACTAACCATTATATTTGAGTGAAATAAACAACTTATGATATAACGTCCCACACCTCATGGAAGTTGAGTATAGAGTTGTCAGGGAGTGAAGACTGCTGAAAGACTCGTGTGGCAGTTGAAAGACAAGTTAATTATCGTCCAATGACAAACTGCATCGTTTTCTTTCCAACTGAATTTATTCTCCTGGTGAATTAGCTACATAGTTGCTTAGCATTGACTTTTCCATTTGAATGTATGGGCTGTCAGGGGTTGGTATTGCAACTCTAGATTCCAGATATTAAAAATAGGATCTAGAGTTGCTTACGGCTAGTGACAGGGTAGCTGTATTGGTTCATTACTGGCTTGGTGGCAAAACCTGTCTATGTAGAACTATTGAGATTTCTTTCTTTCTCTCTCTTTTCTCTGTCTATGTATGCCTTGTCCTAAGACTTGTTGTACCATGGTACTCCAAGTGTTACTTTCCTCAACGATGACAATGACGAAATGTTTTTAGTGGGGAAAACTTAGCATTTCAGACCTGTTGCTGCTACATATCTATACAAAAACGGTTGCTGTTCCCAACTTCCCCAAAGGTAATAATGAGTTAACTCTTTTAACGCCATTGACTCAAAAATCTGTGATCGGGCTGTTCTGTTTATATTTCACCAAATACTGTTTTTGTTTTTTTTCACACTCACCCGGATCCAGATTCAGTTCCGTTTCAGGTTTTTGCTTTTCTTTTTTAGGCATTTTAGGCGAGAATAGGGAAACACGCGTTTTTTCACACGGTATAATAAACGCACGGGACCTCTAGTTCTACTTTCTTTGGTCTGGATGACGAACAAGGGGGCCGAGTGAGTGAGCGAGTATATCAACATGTGGATCTGCTGCTCTCTGGTGGCCGTCTGTGGTGTGTGCAGACAAGCTCTATGCAGACTAACTTAAATGAATTTAAATAACAAAAAAACAAAAAAACGAAAATCGCTGGCACTGGGCAGTACTTTATGAAAATACTCTGGCAGTCAAAGAATCAGATCCAGATCACATGGATAGCCATGAACAATGACTTGCAACTTATAGGCCAGATTCATGTTACCTGGAAGGTATGGTTTCAATTAGACATGTCTTCCCACACAAAAACAACAAAATCTGTCAACAAGAAACACACGTTACCGTGGGAAGTAGGGGTGCTGGGGGGGCTGCAGCACCCCCTGAAAATAATGTATGAAAAAAAGAAAAATAATAAATAAATAGATACAATATTTTTTTTTTAATTGCATAATGTGCCTGTTGTTGTTGGTTGTTATTTGGGGGGGATTTAGTGTAATATGTGTTCTGGAACCGAATGAACCGAATGAAAGTAACCCCCCAAAAAAGTAACAAATCCAGAAAAAAAACACGAATTTTCGCGCGCGTGCATGCATGTGTGCGCATACAGCACCATTAACCTAAAACGTCTTCCCGCGGCAATGGAAACGCATATTCTTTGTTTCCAACTGCACTAGTAAATTGTGCATCAAATCCAGTATTATACTACTGAATATATAGCACATCACAATGTTCTTTCATGGGGGTAGGCGATATCCGTATGAGCCAATATTTCCTCATCCCGCCTGCCTCCTGTCTCAATAAATAAGAAAGAAAACACTCCATTCTTTCAATTTTAGAGAAATTCAGTGGGCGGGCATGTAATGTATGCATGCACACATGCATGCACTCAAAGAAAACCCACAGACTAAATCACACCCAAGCACAAATGCAGATACAGTTCCTAAGGTGCACACACAGGAACACATGCATTCACACTGGCAAGTGTGTAATCACTTTTTTACTCTCTTGCTCCGTCTCACATACACACATTCCTGTCAAACATGGTTTCTTCTGCAAAGGTAACAACAACTGTGCCTTTCATCACAGCAGAGAAGACAACGTGTGCAAGATGTTGACAGTTACACATGCAGCCACTGAATTCCCTTCAACCCTGCTGCTATTTTTAACTATTGACATTGTTTTTGTCCCCCTTTTTTTTTACACAAACTTTCTCATAATGTGCTGAAGGATTCCTTTAATATTGTCTTGTGTGCACGTGGAACACTTAATTTCTGTTTTGTGTTGCTCTGTTCTGCATCGTTCTGGTGTATTCATCCCTTAAATCACAAGAACACTAGCGCTCCTATTCCATTCGGTGAAAATAGCAGAAAATAGCCGATCTGCAAGCTCACAACGCGCCGTGTTGCGACTCGTTGTGAGCTTGTAGATCGGCTATTTTCGTCTCAGAGTTTTGATGAAGGCTGGGAGGAAAGGAGGGGGCCTAATGACCTCTGGTGGACTCCATTCAACGAAGCTTAGGGTTAAAGTGGTTAACCCTTGACATTCTATACTGCTGCACTATGATCTGGTCTACTTTGGTATTGGAAGTTATTTTCACTGCATCAGGTGCAGCAAGTTACAGTTGATGGTCTGGTGTCAGTGGGCCTGGCTCAGGCTTTACTGAGATCTCACTTCCTTCACACTTCCTCTGCAGGGTTAACGGTTTGAAGGCTCATAGGGGGCCTACACTTCCTCTCTGACTTATAGCTATCTGCCAGACAACAAATCGTTCAGGACGGCTCATTGTTCTCAATGGAATTTACAAATGAAAAGAAAATGCACAGTCACACTTCATTCCCTTTCTTAACCTGAAATGAACTGAGCAAAAATATCCAATAGCTGACATGTGTCATACAGTACTTACCCTGTAGTGTTAACGATTCATTTTGAATAATTTATTTGTTTCTGTCTGTCTGTCTGTCTGTCTGTCTAGCTGAGTAACAGTATACAGCAGCTATCCATTTAGCTGTAACGGTATACAGTACCTATCCATATAGCTGTTTAACAATATGTGTATCTACATCTACTGTAGCTGTGCAACAGCACATTTATCCAGCTGTGTATCTGTAGGTTTATCTAGCTATGTAGCTGTGTAACTGTTTGTAACAGTATGTTTGGATGAAGTTTCTGAGTAGATAGCTAATGAATAATTGTGACTGACATTCATTTCTTTATCATTCTCTAACACATTAAATTAATTCAATATCAATGAAGTGATTCAATACGGTTCCGCTCAATTCAGTGCTGATGTAATCATTTTAATAGGCATGCAATAACATTAACCTACACTCTAATGACACGATTTTAGCTGCCACTGGATTCATTTGAACTTGCGTTCAACTCTGTTTTAAATCCATTGATGAGAACTACAAAGGAACTTTGCCTCAGACTGACACTTGTGTTCTGTATTAATAATGCAGATGTGTTATCAGAACCCACAGTGTGCCATTCACGCTATTGGCTCTTCTACACTACAAAGGGTAACCTTCCATAACCTGAATATTTCCAGAACTTGTGAATTTCAATGAGTTTTTTTTTGTTTACGTTTTCATTATAATCAGAACATAAGGGGAGGTACGACTTTAAAAAAAAAACATAAAAAGGCTCATAAAAAGGCTATTTTCAAAAAGAAAAATGAAATTATAAGTTCTGAGACTTGGTTCCCAAATTAGGTTCTGAGAAGCTTATCTGAAACCCAGCCGTAGCGTTTGGAAACACGCGCAGAACCTGTGAAATACGTTTAATGGCACGGAATGATTCACTTAGTTCTTGTTGTCGAAAAAAAGAGCTGTGATGGAAAGCCTTTGACTTTCCTGTCTGGTGGGTTGACTGGGGGCCCAGGGTAGAGGAAGTGTGATAAACTGCCCATGGAACATATAGATAGAAGCTCTCCCTCTGACCACTGTGGCCAGGAATAGCAACCTGATGCAACGTTTACACGGGGTGCAGAAGAAAACTGTCAAAAACCACACGGTGCAATGATACGACCTCAAGACAAAGCTGTAGAACAGCCATTCCCAACCTGTGGGGCCTAGCCCAAATAATTAACAATACAATTTTAATTATAATATAACATTAAAATAACGTAACAAAAATATGACATGGTATTATTTCTTTCTTTTTTTTTTAACTTAAAGTATAAGTTAGTTCCATTGATCCAAGCCGGAACACAATCGATTGATTGATCATTAGAATAAGCCATTTAGACCTGAGGCCGATTCTACGTTTTCTGAAAACTTCAAATATTTATTCAAAAATTACAAAAAAAAAATGTTGCACGCGGCCCACCCATCTGACCACTTAAGTTAACTATCACTGTTAAGAGGTCGGATGGGTGGGCCGCGAACGCTCTCAAGATTTTCAAGTGGGCCCTGATCTCGCCCCTCCTGGAAAAGGTTAGGAACCACTGCTGTAGTACTACAGTATTAGATCACCACAGTGGCAGTTGTTACAGTAGGTGATCACTGTAAATAAATGTAAAACATATTTCAATATTCTTTACATTTCATATTATCCTACAATAGGTCACATTTGATTTTCCAAAGAAAAGACTCAAGACTTCCGCTAATTGTCTATCAGTGGCGTCGTTAGGGGGGGGCTTCGGTGGCTATAGCCACCAATGTTTTATCCAAAGCCACCAATAAAAAAAATTATAAAAATAAAAAAAACCCTAACCTAACCCTACCCCTAACCCTAAAACCGAAATAAAGTAACAAAAAACGGGTAAAAAAGTACCCAAATCCACCGAAATCGCGCGCGCGCACAGGGGGGGCGCGCGCGTGCATGTGTCCGTTGCCTGGTGGGCTAAGCCCCCAACCAAGTAGAGACCTAGCGACGCCCCTGTTGTCTATACTTTAAAAATGTATTAGAATTATGTTTCAGTTCTAGTAAGACATCCATCAGACAAATACATGACCATGAGATATGTGACAGTGAGAAGGCATCAAATTAATGGAGTGGCTACCCACACCACCAAGTGGAAATGAATACAGGACCATCTTCCATTGCCCAGCTGTGTAATGTAGAGCCATATTGAACATGTTTAGTGTATAACAGTCATACATCATTAAGTGTCATCAGACTTAAACCAAAACCGTGCTATGAGTAAAACATAATATACAATCCTTCTTTACCTGTTTCTTGACAATATGATAAAAAACTTCAACGGTCATGTGGGAAATCAGTAGGAGGCGTAAGGGGGGCACTAGAGGGAAGGTCATGACTTATGATTGAGTCACCAACATCAGCCAGGTTCATTCTCCTGGGAGTATTAGTGTGCTCAGCCAGTTTCATTAGATATATTGTGTGCAAGTATAATGTTTGGCCTAATGGTGGAACTATTTGGTCTGGCCCCGCTTGGTTGTGATTGGATTTCCCTGCCCCCAAAGTTGTGGGGCACCAATCAGGGCCCAGTGCAAATATGGGGCAGGTTTATCACCAGAGGCAATTTTTTGGTATTCGCCCCTTGGAAATGCAGGTTCCACACAGAGATCGTAGACTAATATCTACGCAGTGATATTAGTCTATTGGCCATGACAGGCTAGGAGCCTATGACACTAGAGGGGCTAAAAATATGAATAGTTCCAATCTGGTAGTTTCTGAACTAAAATTCCATTCATAGAATTCGAACATTATGGTTCAAACATTATAGTTCGCCAGTACACAAGCACATTCATTTTTCAAAAATAGTTGGCACTATCTTCTTCATCAGCTGGTTGTCATGACATATGTTTTACACATATGTTTTATACGTCTCTGCGTTTTATATGTTCTTCCAAACTATGGTTTAAATAACTTCAGTAGGCACAATCTACATTTTCGGTATTAATTATGAGCAGTATATGAGGCCACAGCCATTTGGTTATCTGTGAATAATGAACTCCCTCCAGCCAATCAGAATCAAGTATTCCCCATGGCCATGGTATATTAAATTAAAGTTCTATGTTGAAATAACAACGGCATGTAAGTTGCATAATGAAATACATACTGAAACATGCGAGGTCAAGAAGTGTTGTCATATGTAGCAAAGTCTTGACATATTCCTTCAGAGTTGTACATATTGTATGAGTACATGTCCTCGATGTTATCATGGGTCCCATGAGACCAAAGTGTGTTCATTACTAGTTAATAGATACAGCACACATGCATGTTAATGTTGATACACTGACACACAGACATAGATACAGTGTGTATGTGCACACATGTTAAATTATGTGAATATGTTGTTCTGACCATATATTGTAACATCTATGCTCGTTCAGATCTACACACATCAAAAGCACACGATGGCGCCCCTAAATGACAAAGTGAATAAGGACATAGTGCATGTCATATGTGCATTTCACATAAGCATTTCACTATCTGCTGATGAATCCGAACAAGAAACTGGGACAAGAACATTATATGCTGTTTCAAATGTAGAATGTTCAAAAATTGCATTAGTAAAAAGCCAATGTTGCTGTATGACAAAAAGTAATAAGGCATAGCCATAAGTCCCAAATATTACCATATAACATATTTTCAAATTGATGACCATGCCTTTTGATAATTCAATGTTCTTTTTTGTTTAATGAACCTAAGGGCATGAGACAAAATGCAGAGGCACAATTTTTTTTATGTTGCATCACTGTAGCCTACTACATGGTATATAAAATCACTTTTAATAGCTGGAAACCCTTGATGTTACAAACACACCACCACAGAATCAAAGGCGGTCTAACTTTAAAATTAATTTTTAACAATGACTTATTTTCTATCAATTACCGCGTTTTTTTGCCGCGGTCCTAAGCCAATAATTTGATGACTTGCGGAGTCTAGTTGGGGAACATCCTCGATATGAATTAAAATGGAGGTATGCTGAGTCTGGGAACAACCTCTATATAAATAATTATCTTAATTAAAATGTATTTATTTTTGTACAACCAACCATATATCTCAAACACAATCATAGTATTCTCATATACAGAAACAGAATCCCAGACATTGTTTTAAATATTGCCATTTGCCATTTTAGTTACACAGTAAAGTCTTCAGTGTTAATTTGATTATTTCTGATTCTGATTTGATTATGTACGTCACAACACAAATGTTCAATCTCTTCTTTGTTCCCATGGCCATGCTCCTGTCCTTGCAGATGTTGTTACCATCCCATACTTTGTGCCTTCTTTCCTTCCCCCTTCTTGTGTGAATATCTGTAACACAAACGAGATCAACGAATCATATTATACAAATGCATCACATTAAAGAGATAGTTCACCCAAAATAAATTACTTTTTGAAGACCATTGACCAGAGATACAAATTGTGTTAAATTGAACTAATTGTGTCCGTGGTCTACTCTAATGCGTATCACACCGGGGGTCCTGGAAGTGAAAACGGTTCAGAATCACTGCACTGGGACACTGTCATTACGTCATTAACATTCCACAGCGTATGGCACGTTAATGACTGCTCCAACCATTCCAGCAACCATCGTTTGCTAGTTAACCGTACCCTGTAAGTATCCAGATTGACCTAAGTGTACAGTATGTATAGCCGTGGATGATACATCATGGCATACTGTAAGCTCTGCAGGCCAATTAACTGTCAACTGCAAAGCATTTCCAATCATTATCGTCTGAAATTTGCGGGTAGAGATTTACTATACATTTATCCTACTGCTGTGCAAATGACAAGCTCAAGTTTAGCAACCCCCCCCAAAAAATGTATTCTATCCCTGTTAAGGAGGTCAGTTCCATATAGTATGATGATTAGGGATAGTGACAGTATTCTGCCCCAGACTGTCTGTCTGGTGTTTCAGACAGCCAGACAGAATGGCTGTGTGTCACCAGTGAGCATTCCAGTTATGACTCAACACTTGGGCTTATTAACCCTCACCATGACAAATCCTGCTACCGAGATAACAGTGAAACACACATATTAGAATGCCTGCAAAAAATAAGGAAATCATTAAATGAAGAAACTGGTCGAATTATTGAAGATAAGTAAAGATACGTTCTGGCAAGGCTTGAAAAAACAACAACAAACGTATTAACTACAGTATGACCATAGAGTTAAAAAATAACAGAGAGGGCACCGGATATCCCCTCCCATCCACTTGCATTGAATTGCTCACACAGCATACGATATTTCAACATTAGTCTACTGTTCATTGTAAAAAATCATAATGTGGTGTTTAGCTGAAATACATTATCAGGATCATTTCCAGGAACATAAATGAGGAAGTATTCAATGTGAAAGGTATGATGAAAACATATCCAATTGTACAGTAGGCCTATACGACTACATTCTAATCAAATGATATAGTCCTTGTCCCTGTGTGTGGTCATGAGAGGCACAATTGCTTTGGTTTACAGTGAAAGCATTAACACAGTCTAGCCTACTCACGTGACCCTTCCTACAGAATACACAACACACTTATGAAGCATACAGTACAATGTACTCAGCTCTCATACTGTACAGTACTGGTGGCACCTTGTTTGTAAACAAAGAGCAGAGCAGAGGAGGAGAGGAGAGGTTACAATGTCATCGCTTCTTTACTTTGCACTTCTTTCTCTTTAATTTTCATTGCCTCCCTCAAGTCCCTCTACAATTTAACTC
>NC_139940.1:30955570-30963070 GCF_963454915.1 Gymnoscopelus microlampas | reverse complement strand
TACAGCACATCCTCACTATCACCAATACCTTTTTTGTTTTCAATTCCATAACTTTCGCTACAGTATGTTTGCACCTATAGCATCCAGACTATACTCCTGCATTGTCGGACCCCTAATACTGAGACAAAACGCTCAAAACGCTGCCAACCACCATTTTGTTTTGAAAACATCGGCGTAACATTTCAGTGTGTATACGGGCAGGCACGGAACAGAGACTTTTGAAAATGATAACACAGACTTTGCATGGCTATACAATCACATCCCGATTGGATGTCATCATGTCAACGTGTCCTTCCCTAATTCAACATGTCCCTGTCACGTGACCCTTCTCCGGAAGAAAACAAACAACATCTTTATTACCAGTGGTTAATTCATCATGGATATCACATTACAGATGTTGCTGACCATGTTGTCTACGCTAGCATCTGTTGTGCAGTTAAATTCAGCATTTTATAATGCTATTACTGCCTACGTGTGCAGGAGCCAAGCTATTACTCAAGCGATTTGCGACAATTCCCATGTCCAGCGGCGTTAATTAACACGGAGGATTTTATAGCGTAGATTGGGACCCAGAGACACATCATATCAATTGGGGGTCCGTGGTCTAATGCGTATCACACTGGGGGTCCTGGGAATGAAAAAGGTTCAGAATCACTGTACTGGAACACTGTCATTACGTCATTAACATTCCACAGCGTATGGCACGTTAATGATTATACTCCAAACGATTCCAGCAACCATCGTTTGCTAGTTAGCTGTACCCTGTAAGCAGGAGGTTGACACTAACGGTTGCCCGACTGCCCCGTGGCGAGTGAATAAAACGTTCGAGGTAAATGGAGTTCGCTTTCAGGTTGCCCAACGGGCAAGTGCGTTTGAATGGGGAAGCAACTGTCTTCATTAAATATGATTGGTTATTCATGAAAGAACAAATAAATAATGCTACCGTTTTACAAGTAGCAGTTGAGCTCATTCAGACTTTCAAAGTGACTGTCGCCACTCAGCAGTTATCGATTGGATTCAACATTGATTTGATTTACTTTTCGGGCAAGTGGGCATGAGTCGCATGACCTTTGGGCAAGTAGAACTTGACCTGTTCTTGAGGCAAGTGCCTCTGAGACCTTAGTGTCAACCCTTGCTGTAACTTGTATCCAGATGACCTAAGTGTACAGTATGTATAGCCGTGGATGATACATCATGGCATACTGTAAGCTCTACAGGCCAATTCACTGTCAACTTCAAACCATTTCCAATCATTATCGTGTAGAATTTGACAAGTGGGTAGAGATTTACTAAACTATGCAAATGACATGCAAGCTCAAGTCTAGCGGCCATTACTTTTTGCCATCCCTGAAAGTAACTGGAATAAGGTTAGGTTTAGGCATAGTTTTACTGAGGTTACGTTTAGGAATACCTGGTGGCGACCGTTCCCAGGTCGCCGGATTTGACCCGGGGGCCGGGGCGAGCGTTCTTGTATTCTCCCTGAATATGGAAGTCAGTTTCATATACCAGAGGTTCTCACATCTTAACACCATGACGACACATTGTGGTTAGACAACACACTCCATATTTGGGCGTTGCTGCATTGGGAACTCCTTATATGGTTACGGCTGAGTCACAGTAACATGAACGCGATGACGGCATGAAAGGTTCCCGGCATGAAAGGTATAGTTACGTAATGGGGTTCCAGGTCTAAATTGGTTTGAGGGAAGACCGGCCGGCCAGCGGACCACATCGTCAGCAGGACCTTCCAGGAAAAGCCTATTTGAATGAGGTCAGAGAGGATCATGTCTAATTCAGGAATAGTGGAGAACTAGTCATCTCCGTGTACTTAAAACAACAGGGCAGTCTGCTGTGAGACACAGTCAAACAGATTGGTAAAAAAATAGGTCACATTGGGTCCTAGCCCTAGGTTTACAAAAACATGACTAATACTATTATGTGAGGACCCACCAGAAGCCATAATCTAATTTGGGTGTCATATGTCAACATTTAGAACCAACGTTGATGTATTTACACCTACCTTTGTAACCCTATGCTAAACGGTGGTATGTTCCTTTAAGTTGTTGGCGGGCTGAGCGTGCCGGCGAAGAGTATTATGGGATTGTTCTTTTGTTTACTTCTGTTCTGGTGTAAAGGGAAAGCGGTTGTGCTGAAACAGAGCAAGTGATATTTTGTTGTTAATACGGATGATACAAGTTAGAACCCTGGCTGTTCACGTGGATTTATTGAATCTATTTTTGTTATTAAATCACCAGCTCTCCAGCACAGACTCCTTCTTTCTTCTAGTATAGAAGAAAGGATAAGTATTACTCTGAAAAGGAAGAGGAAGGTGGTTATACCTTTGTCTTGTACCCTTTTTTATTTTATCAAAATAGATTTTGTCCCAGGTAACAATACATAATATGTCACTCTCAGACAACATCCTGTGTACAAGTTATTTATTCATCTAACGTGTAACTGTGTCATCATGTCTGTTGTCGTGACAACAATGCTGATGCCTGCATTTCATGTGTCATAGGAACCAGGAAAGCCTTAACAGTGAATCATCACCCCATGCAGACAGGCTGTCCTTTAACCCATTCAATCCGGGGACACATCTTTGTCATTTTATATTTCTTTGGCTATTCAAAAATAGAAGATATACAAGCTCATAGCGCGTGGCGAGCTTGTAGATCTGCTATTTTTGAAAAATCGTTTGCATTTTTGCAAATCTTTGAATATATATATTTTTAAAGCGAACATTTATAACTCAAATCTTTGCTTCTGGGGGGTCCCTGGAACAAAATATTTTACAAATGTTCGCTTTAAAAAATATATATATTTAAAGATTTGCACAAACGTTTAAAAAAAATAAAAAAAATAGCAGATCTAAAAAGCTCATAGCGCGGCACTCGGTGCCGCGCTATGAGCTTGTATATCTGCTATTTTCGAATGGCCCAAAGAAATCTAAAATGACAAAGAGATGCGTTCCCGGATTGAATGGGTTAAAACCTTTTAAGCCTGATTTATATTGAATTGTACGATGAAATATAAATCATATGATGAGATATAAATACAACACTGTCGTACGACAGAGTATACGTTAAGCATCGATACTGTGGAGGTTTAAACATACAACTGACAGCCCACCAGGCACTGTGTCAAGTAGCATACTGTACCATGTGTGTGTATGCGCGCACACATGTGACTGCATGAATGGTTGCGTGTGTGTGTGTGTGTGTGTGTGTGTGTGTGTGTGTGTGTGTGTGTGTGTGTGTGTGTGTGTGTGTGTGCGTGTGTCCCACACATTCAAGTCTCTGCGTGTCTGCAAAGGAAATGGCTGACAGTGAAAAATGTGACCAATTCTAATTTTAATTGCCAATGGAAGGGAAAAAACCTCAATATTTATGGGCTCTGTCCAGACGAAGAGGGGAGGAGGGTTTGCCATGAAAGCATATTCCTTATCACAATTAAAAAGTGCTTTAACATGACTGCAACCCTTTGAAGTTAGATTAGTGGCGGTAATATTGGAAAGATCAGCATTGCCTTCAAACAATGGGAATTGAATGGGAAAAATGGAATTATTTGACAGTGCCAAAGGTAATGTTTCCCTTTCATTGTCCCTCTCTTCCCTTGAATTCCCTGCACACTGAGCATTTTAAATGAAACATGCTCATGTGTGGAACAGCTTTTTTCCTCCATTCTTTTCAACATAAAATTACTTCATGGTACTATATTCTCTGAAAAAGCAAAAATGCTTAGAGTCTAACCCTGGGACTTGGTTGGAGAGAAAAGAATAAGAAGAAAAGGAATCCTTAAGTCAGGTACACACTAAAGTCCTCACTGTTACTTTAACTATGAAAGTGTAAAAAAAAAGTCCCCACGGGGTTAAATTAACACTGAGGGTTTCACTGATAGAGCTTCCCATGAGCATAAGGTCTGGTACTGTGGTCGCACTTCTGTATGAAGCATAATGGTGTAAGAACAGTAATCACATTGTGAGTTGTGAGGCCATAAGTGTCTTGATTGCAAGTCAAACATGCACAAACAAACAAGCAATGGATTTGGGAGCTAGAATTCCCATCATTACAAAAACTGCAGTTTAGCTAGCGTCCTTACATAAGGACATACAACCCCATGGGAAGACACAAAGCTGTAACTGAGAGCTGTGTAATTAGAGAACGAGAGAGGGAGAGAGAGAGAGAGAGAGAGAGAGAGAGAGAGAGAGAGAGAGAGAGAGAGAGAGAGAGAGAGGATAGATCCATCAACCCTTTCTACCGTAATAACCTCAGACAGAGAAAGACAGGATAAGGGAAAGGAGAGGGAGAGAAGAGAAAGAGAGAGAGAGAGAGAGAGAGAGAGAGAGAGAGAGAGAGAGAGAGAGAGAGAGAGAGAGAGAGAGAGAGAGGGAGAGGGAGAGGGTGGACAGGGAGGGCAAAACGGCGAGCAGCTGTTGAGGATTTACATGCTGTATATTATTCATGCAATCAGCTGCAGGCGCAGACTCTCAGAGAGACAGAGGAGGGAGACAGAAGATCGGCGGCAGGAAAGGATGAGGGGGAGAGCGAGAAAGATAGAGACAGGTATATTAGTAATACACCGAAGAGAGAGAGAGAGAGAGAACGAGAGAGAGAGAGAGAGAGAGAGAGAGAGAGAGAGAGAGAGAGAGAGAGAAGAGAGAGAGAACGAGAGAGAACGAGAAAGAGAGAGAGAGAGAGACAGAGAGAGAGAGAGAACGAGAGAGAGAGAGAGAGAGAGAGAGAGAGCGAGAGCGAGACCGAGAGAGAGAGAGAGAGAGAGGGAGATGAGAATGTTCTGTTGGCTCAAACTGACCATGCAGTCTCTGATCCAGGTCATCTTACTCTTTTGGATCTCTGTCTCCCAGACCTCAAGGACAGTGAGTGGGTGTGTTTACATGCACAGTGTGTTCTGTGGTCAGGGCTCCAGATTATGTAGAACTCTGACTGAACCCATGACACAGGCCCTTATCACCGTGCTCTATTAGTGGCTCTGTTTCAGCACGGATTTTAGTTCAAGGTTTATTAACCGCATGAACCCAAGCGTCCCTACACTCTGGGGCTAGCATTGAGCTTGAGTACGGCAAAGGGTTTTGGTGGAAGGAAAAAAGAAATGGACCTTGTATAGAGCTATACGGTTTAAGTGGTTTGTATAACGTTTAAGTGGTTGATTCAAGACTTGAACGCACCTCATAAGAACAAACTATTTATTTCTTGACAGAAGCCTGAATATACATGTTTAAACGGATAGTTCACCCACAAAATAACTTTCTTTCAATTAGTCACCCCATGGAGACTTATGGATATTTTTTGTTTTTTGTCGCATTCCTAAGCCAATAATTTGATGACTGGCAGCGGTTCCGGTAGGACACACAAAGAGTCTCCTTTGTGTCTCCTACCGGAACTGCTGCCTACCGATGGTCATCAAATTATTGGCTTAGGTATGTGACAAAAAACAAAAAATATCCATGAATTCAAGTCTCCATGGGGTGACTAATCGATTTGGGGTGAACTATCCCTTTAATATATGTTTTGACAGTAGATAGAAGAGTTGTCATCAATGTTCAGTGTGGTAGAATTCTAAAACTTCATATGATACATTGTAGGCTATTACACATGATGGAACCATTTTGCACTCTCTCTCAGAGTTACTGTGTTACTGTGTAGAACTGGGCCTCAGGGCTTCTGCATTACTGATACTATCACACATCATCAGTATCAGTGGTGAGTGAGAATGGAGTAGAATGGAACGTTATTATAGAGAATTACTAAAAGAAAGAAAGAAAAAATTCCTTCTCTGCTGTAAACACGAGTGAGCGTTGTGGTTTTTGTCCTGAGTTTCGGTCTGGCTCTTAACCTACACAGTATGTCATGAATTATCTGGCTCCCCTGTCACTCCCAGTTCCCCCTACACACTGTAACGTACATTACAGCAGCGATGTCATACAACAGGCAATGAAACCTCACTGCACTCATTTCTCTCTCTCTCTCTCTCTCTCTCTCTCTCTCTCTCTCTCTCTCTCTGTCTCTCTCTCTCTCTCTCTCTCTCTCTCTCTCTCTCTCTCTCTCTCTCTCTCTGCGTGTTTTGGCGTACGGTTTTAACACCCGGGAACTTTTTTGAGTAGATGCTGATCCACAAATTCCCATGGGTTTGGTGGAGTGGACCGATGCCAGTGGAAATTACAAACAAACACTGGAACTGCTGTGTCTTATGAGAGCACAAACAACCTCAAAGCCCCAGTTCCCTCACATCACATCTGTGTGTGTGCCTGAGTGAACCAGGGTGAGTGCATTTTGTGTGTGCCTGTGCTCGCATTTGTGCATGCAGTGTGTGTGTGTGTGTGTGTGTGTGTGTGTGTGTGTGTGTGTGTGTGTGTGTGTGTGTGTGTGTGTGTGTGTGTGTGTGTGTGTGTGTGTGTGTGTGTGTGTGTGTGTTTTTTTGTGTGTGTGATCTCAAGACCTAGAAGGCGTTTCAAAGACATCATACAGCGGCGGATTTATGGAAGCCTTCACAGCAACACTGGCGATAAAACAAAGATCTTTGCCTCCTGTCAAAAGTTCACATAAGGAACAGGGGGACAAAGAAAGAGATGGGGGGAAAAAGGTAAAGGAGAAACAGAGAGAAAGTAATGAGAAAAACAGAGAATACGAGTTTAACATGGAGAGAGAGAGAGAGAGAGAGAGAGAGAGAGAGAGAGAGAGAGAGAGAGAGAGAGAGAGAGAGAGGGGGGGGGGAGAGAGAGAGAGAGAGAGGGGGGGGGGAGAGGGGGGGAGAGAGAGAGAGAGAGACAGAGAGAGAGAGAGAGGGGGGGGAGAGAGAGAGAGAGGGGGGGAGAGAGACAGAGAGAGACAGAGAGACGGAGAGATCTCATGCAAGGTTAAAGGCAATAAGGGGACAATTGAGAGACTCACCAAAAGAAACTCTTATTTGCCCTCCGCTGTCCTCTGCTCTCCTCCTCTCCCTCCGCCCCTTGCTTTTAGTGGGCTAGCCTACACCACATTATTGGTCCCTGGGCTTTTTATAATGGCTGGGTGTGTTCAGATCCCGTGCTATAGTCAACGCCAGTTAAAGCCCATTCCTAATTAGTGGTGTAAACCAGAATGCCAGTAAGGAAAAGGGAACAAGCAGATCAGCCAAGGGACAATTAAACACCACCGAAAGAAAAAAAAAAAGATTCGAAAAATATTTTCAAACAATATTTCACAGCTCGGGGTGTCCTTGTCCCGCAGCACGCTGACACTCTTAACACATGTAGTGGATTTACATCCAGCCAGTGAGCTGTTCTACGTGTCACAATGTCTACCTCCTTAAGCTGTGATTGTTTATTGCCTAATGCAGTAGAAAAACACCACTGGCTCTTTTACTTTCACATACTTTCACACATTGGCAAGAAATACAAAACACAGTCACATCAGCCAAGGGATAATTAAACACGCAAGCACAAAGCGTATCTCAGATTATATGAGGCATCTCGGCGATATCTATTCCCGATGCTGCAGGTTC
>NC_139940.1:30943322-30955370 GCF_963454915.1 Gymnoscopelus microlampas | reverse complement strand
AGCCAAGGGATAATTAAACACGCGAGCACAAAGCGTATCTCAGATTATTATATGAGGCATCTCGGTAATATCTATTCACGATGCTGCGGGTTCACCTGTGGTTCATGCACTACATTGCCCACTCCCCGTCTAAAAGTCATCGATCAACGTGTTCTCATGTCTACGGCTCTATGCATCATATTCTGCCAAATATCACATGGTGGGTACGTGGCCTTGTCTGTGTGGAGGTAGTCCAACATTGTCTGGAGGTAGTCCAACATTTCAAACAGGGTGTATCCGCTGTCTGCCTGTATGTTCTCACATCAGTCCAACCTGTCATACAGAATGTATTATCTGTGATTTTAACATAGCCAATTCCCACATTGTTAGCCTCATAGAATAATTGCCTAAGTCATATTTTAACGTTTTCGGAAAAGACGAAAAAACACTATCTGCCTAAGTCAAAGAGATTAGGCAAAAAGTGCAAAAGTCATATTTTATCTGCCTAACTCTACTGCTGCTTCACCCCTGCCTTATTGCCTATGTCCTCAGCCTATCAGTTTGCTTGTTACATTCCAAAATCACTTTCTGCCTAAGTCATCTCTTTGACTTAGGCAGAAAGTGATTTTGTAACAAGCATTCTGATTGGCTTAGGACATAGGCAATAAGGCACAATGATGCAGCAGTGTAAGGAGAGTAGAGTTATACTGTAGGTAAAAATGTCAATTTGGCCAAAAAGTGACTTAGGCAATCATGCTATGAGGATAACGACATGCAACATCATTGTGCAGCACAGTACAAAGATTATCTATTTTTGGCATTGGTTACAGTACAGTACATTGTCAAAAATAGTAAAAAAATGCAATAATTGCAGATCTACAGGCTCACAATGCAGTGTGATGTGATGCATTGCGAGTTTGTATATCTGTTATTTTTGCTATTTATCGTACAGTAAGTATATAGGCTTCAGTAGTTGACATGTCTGGAGAAAAACAGGCGTGTGCGTGTGTGGTGGTCTTTTGTCAAATGTAAGAAAGGGGGGCTCTAAGGAAAAACAAAGTTTGGAAACCACAATTGCAAACCACACAATTCTTACACAAATCGTATTGTATTCTCATCTTATATCAATGTGTTGTGCTTTTTGAATCATACTGCATGTTATTCTCAAGACTGGTGGTGGAGGAGTTACAAATATATAACTGCATATTGGACATGGCATTGAATATGACAACAAATGACAGCAACATATGTAATACTGTTGGCCATTGAGAAGGTTAAGACACTTACTGAAGGTCACATCTGTAGTACTGTAGCTGAGAGAGGGAGGACTCACTTGTGGCATTAAAGTTATTTAAAAAAAAAACGATACTGTAAACTGGTACAGTACCTGTCAGTGTGGCATACAAGCGTCTTGATTAGATATTAGACAGCAGCACAGAAGCACTGCCTAGTAAAGGTCATTTATTTTCTTTTTTGGCAGCGTGAATCTACCATGAATCACAACCTTGTGATTTGAGGGCATATGGAACATGAAATGCAGAATTCCATACAGCTATGGAACGTGTGGGTGCTATGTTTCCATCGTGTGAAAGCCTTGTACTGTAACTCCAATTAAGGGTTCTCATGTGACAGTAGACACCGTCTATTAAAGAGCCATTTGAGGGTGTGTCACATTGAATATAATGGTTTAAAAAACATGTTGATATATTGCAGACTAATGGCAGAGTTGAGCATTCCCTGAATCAGTGCATGTACTGTATTCTATGCAACAACATTTTAGGCGCCAAAGGACTGATGTACTTTTTTACAATTGTTAAAACTGTGGTTATGAGAAGAAATGTTAATAACTTCCAAGCATGTAGCATGTAGCATCATGTAAACATGTAGTGTAGTATCAGCTCAGAGGAACACCCTTTGAGGAATAATTAATGGCTGGAGATCAACCAATCAATCAACAAATAGGCCTAAAGGTTGATTGATTGATTGATCTCCATCCACTAATTATTCCCCAAAAGGGTGTTCCTCTGAGCGCATACCTCCGTCAGACTGGGTTGTAGCCAGCGCTGTGTAAGTTGTGGGTTGCAGCCTTCAGGACGCGAGGAAGCTGGGGGGCAAGGTTTCTACCACATGCAGTTCAACTATGTGGCACTACACGCTATGTAGAGTGTGTTGTGCTTTGACAAGAATCTGCAATTCATTAGCCCAAACCGAGGGCCAACACCAAACTAATTGAATCTCTCTCTGACGTGTGCTTTCTCTGATGCTCGCAACGTGCAACTCTCTGATACATGCAAATACCAAAGTAAAAATTTTAAAAAAATAGAGCCCTGCCCTAATCAGCATGTCGGGCCGGGACCCATTGGGACCAGTCAGGCTTGCAGACCTCTACTCGTTTAGAGGCCTCTTAACTTGTGATTCCAATTTCAATTTGGGTTGATTGGATGTTACGTTCATGATATATGTTTTTTTGTTTTATAGGAGATAGGCCAAAGATTTTTTAACAACGTGGAGTATCAAAACCCTGTTTGACGGTGATTGTCACATGACTACAAGATCATTTGTACGTAATTTGGTGGAAAACATATCTTGTTTCTGCAACAAACAGTGACCATTGTAACATTTGTGGCACCACTTACGGGTGTCAGTGAAATCACGTTTGGCTCTGTGTTGTTTAGAGGCTTTTCTATGGGTCTGTCCACCACTTTAGCCTCCCAAAAAATAGTTATTTTATAACAGTTTGATATTGTGTTGGGTGTAGGGAGCAGCACGGCCTCTAATGGGGCTTTTAGACTATACTGTACTGGCTGTGTTCACACGTAGCCTTTTCTGAGTGGTAAAAGTGCTGCCTGTGGCGCATTTTGTGCCAATATGAAAAAAAGAAAGAAAATGGCCCATCTACATTGCAACAGAGAGCTCAGCTGATTTTAAATGTGGTGACTCGGACCATAACTACTAGCCATACTTTTTTATTTTTTTAAAACCATGGCGAGGGGGAGGCTGTTGAGGCAGATAATACAGTAAAGAGTTCTGACAGTGGTCCCTGCTCATTTATCAGGTATAGCCTAACCTTCACTTTCTCTGTCTCCATCTGTTGTGGGGAAATCACCCGCTTGCTGATCAGCATTTTCTAAGTCATAATTGGTTAACTGATAAAAAGCTGTTGATGTCATGTGACCTTATCTGAAAAAGAAGCAGAGTGCAGCGCTTTTAAAGAGCAGGCACATTCTGAGTGCCTTATTGTGGCTGGATGCCGTAGGGTTCTATATAAAAAAGGCTGTGGTAGTTGGAAGAAAAATGTTATGTGTGAATATTTTGTCTTAATTCTCACTGTCTCTCTCTGTACACTTGAATCCCAAAGAATCCTAAAATGCTTAAGTCACAGTTGCAATTTCTGTCCTCCACCAATTTGTCCACGTTTCTGTCATTCTCTTGGCATCCCTCCTGCCCTCTATCTGTTTCTTAACCACATGAATCCTAGCGTCCCTATTTTGGGCACATCTTAATAGGCGAAAATTTGAAGAACACTGGCGAACATTCATGGAAAGTAGCAGATCTACTGTAACAAGCTCAGATTGCTTAACATTGTGCCACGCTGTGAGCTTGTAGATCTGTTTTTTCAGCGAAGGGATTTGGCGTAGAGGGGGGGGGGGCGGGGGGGCCAATAATAGAGCCCTGGGGGACCCCGGTCAACTGAAGTAGGGTTTAACACATTAAGGCCTGAGGCCGATTCTACAAAATGTTTTCTAAATCCTAACAGTTGTTTGAAAAACCCTAAGTTGCTATATCAGTGGTTCTCAAACGTAATGCCCCAAAATGATATGTATTTGGCCGCGGACCCCATCTCAAAATATTTTGTTCCAGGGACCTCAGAAGCAAATATTTGAGTTACAAATGTTTGATTTAAAAATATATATATATTCAAAGATTTGCACACATTTTCAATATTTTTCAAAAATAGTAGATCTACAAGCTCGGTGCCGCGCTATGAGCTTGTATATCTGCTATTTTTGAATAGCCAAAGAAATCTAAAATCACACAGATGCGTTCCCGGTCTTAATGGGTTAAGTGGTTAAACATGAACATGTTTTTTCAAACCATGTCATTTTTCTCAGGGTAACATGAGAGTTAAAATCTGCTGAGTCGCAGCGTGGCTGTGATGTAAATGCTGTGGTATGCACCTCCATGACAACCATCTCATCTCCGGCAAGGGGAGGTGGTCTACAGCTGATTGACAACCCTGTGAGTCAGGCTACTTAGGGCTATTTGTACGGAATGTGTGCTGAAAGGAGAAGACGGGGGACAGATATACAGTAGGGATGCATGAATCACAGGACGATAGAGTGTGGAGAATGCAGGGAGAAGACAGAGAGAAGACAGACAATGTCAAAAAGAGAGAGATTGACAGTCACATAGACACACTGGATAAAAAGAAGCACACAGGTTGACAGTCAGCCAATAGTAGACAATGTGAATGTGACTGACTGACAGTTGCCACTGGGCAATTACAGAGGAATTAATTGGCCAGTTTCCACTTCATTGGTCTAGTTTGAGCCTGGTTTACTGGTTCTCCCAGTAAACCAGTTAAACGTTAGCTAATTGTCCTAATTGTTCCAGGGATGATGGTGCTCCAGTGGAATTCCAAAGCGCAATTCTCATTCTCTCTGTGGATTAGCGGGTATCTGAATGGGAAATGAAGAAATGTGACATTTTAACTTTGAGAGGGTTGGAGGCAGACTCAGGAGGATGGGAGGAAAAGGGGGGGGGGGGGGGGGGGGGGGGGGGCTAGGAGGGACAGAGAGAAAGAAAGAGACATTGTATGGAGGCATGTGTACTGTATGTGTGTGTATGTGCATGCCATGTACATTTTAACAGCATGAGGTTGAGGTCATGGAAACTAACCATGTGTGTGTTCTGGCCAAGGCATGCCTCCACTATAACTGGAATGCTTCTCTCTCTCTCACTCTCTGTCTCTCTCGCAAGCGCGTGTGCGCGCATAATATACACACACGCACACACACTAGGTCAGGCATGAAATTGGAGCAGCGCTTTATGTGACCTTGTCAGACTAGTTGTACAAGGCTGTTAAAAGACTTCATGGATTCCCAAATTATCGACTGAAGGTGTTATTACATATATCCGCACAGATTATTACATATTCAGTTATTCATTTTGAAATCCCAGATACCTTACTTAAATGTTCATACTATATTGTTCTCATAAATATTAAGCCATTATTGCAAATGGTATCTGAATAAGACAGATGTCTTAACTAACACATCCTTGGACCACATTTCTCGCTAAAATGCAAGCTTCACCACCAGGAATTCACAGCCAAGTGGACCACTGAAATCTCAATCTCTGGACAGTGATTGACATTGTTGGCTTTGCAAACAGTTTAAATGTCTATAAAGTACGTGTCAGCATGCCCTTAAGGAACTCTGAATTATTGACCGGATACACCTCATGGAATATACTGTACGTTCTCTACTCAGAGGCAATCAACCCTTTAAGTCTGCACCTGGCATGAGTTACTGTAAGTTACAGTTGGGCATTTCTCTCTCGCTGTACAGGAAATGGCCTATTTCTCCCAAGCAGAACCCATCCCAGCTAGGGAAGTGGCTAACCACATTAAGCTGTGTGGGTTGCTGTGTTTATGCGCAGTAATTTGCACAGGTGAGAGAGGATGAGCGCCTGGAATGAATACAGTAGAACCTTGTTTAATTAGGATGGCTCTGGTATAAAGGTCATCGGGGAGAGTGGAGTGATGTATTGGAATTCTGCACTTATACGAGCCTTGGGACTCAGTATATTTCAAAATGCTCACTGCTAGGTTTTAATTAACATCTGAAATGCCTTTATGTGCCAGCGTGACATCTACTACACGCCAGCCAAAAATAAATGCTAGAAGGAGGAATTTGGACTTTTCACCAACCTACCCAACGCCATGCAGCATAACCACACTAAATGATGTACTCACAGAGGACGTAATAAGGATGGAAGGAGAGACGAGTCATTTGAGTGCTACATGCTGTTGGGACCTGCTAACGGTTACGCTGCTGTATAATTATATTTGCAGCAGATTCACAAACACGGCAACAGTTAGTGTCGATTGCTATGCTTACTCTGCTTGTTACACTTGGCTGGCTGGCACAACAGGGCCAAACAGGAGATAGAAAGTAACATATTCATACCAGAACGGTGTGTGGTGCATTGCATATTCTTGTAAGCTGATTTTATTTCTCACTCGAGATATTCAATTTCGAATAAACAACCTGGTGCTAAAAAAAGAGCCTTATTTGGCGATGCTCTGGCTACACTTTGTGTCTTTTTTTGGATTGGTATACTCTTGCGATGTGTCTTGGTGCAGTTGAGGGTTGGCAGCACAAAGACATGCAAAAATGTCAGTTAGACCCTCTAACACGGGCCTCACAGTGACTCACACACAGCAGAGACACACACTCGTACATGTACGTTTACACGCACGCACGCACGCACACACGTCTGGATTGCTCACTTGCTCTATCTTTCTCTCCCCCCCCCACCACCCCCTGCATGCACACACACACACACACACACACACACACACACACACACACACACACACACACACACACACACACACACACACACACACACACACACACACACACACACACACACACGTGCACACACGTGCACACACGTGCACACACGCACGCACACGCACACAGATGCAAATCTTTCTTGCTTGTTTCTTTACTTTGAGAGAGCAACACTTATACGCTCCATGGCACAGTCTCAAAACACTGTGCTTGGTCTTTTGTCAGGCTTAGTAACCTTGTACCTCGCAGTGCTTGTAATGGCACTGTCTTACGTAACTCACTGAATCAGAGGCTCACAGCCAGGAGCAATTCCTTAGCATCCATAATATACAGTATATATGCATAGATCTATGCCAGTGGTGTTCAACCCTTTTCATTTCAAGGTCCATTATTTATTTGGCATTTGAGCCACAGACAATGGGTAGGTGCGGAACACTATTGTTGGGTTGGAAGGCATCCTTGATGATACTAAGGGCTTTAGACTGACAGCGTTGTTTGTAGATGGACTCCAATGATGGTAATGAAGAGCCTATGATACGCTGAGCAGTTTTCACCGCCCTCTGCAGTGATTTCTGCTACAAAACAGTACAATTTCCCTTCCAAGCTGTGATGCAGTAGGTGAAGGTACTTTCAATGGTACATAGGTAAAAGTTTCAGGTGAGTCAGGTGAGATAGTTGTGGACCTTCTAATATTCCTCAAAGGAACATGAGAGAAGATTTCTATTCTGTTAGAATATGATTTAAGTAAGGGTAAAGATCTGGGGAAGGCCTCCATGCATACACAGCGGGTGCACAGTAAAATCCTTGAGTCTGGTCCATTTGTACTCTCTCAGGGCTAAATGAACAGATTTTACAGTGTGCATTTAGTATTTCTCCCTCCAATTTGTGCCCCACCACTTTTGGAGGTGTGGTGCCACCTCTCAAACACTGCATAATTAAGTGAAATTTTGAATGTAAACAAAACCACCTTTGTTTATTTGGAAAGTTCCATTGTTCACCTTACAGAAGGTCCTGGTGCCACGTCCCTGTATGTTCCTCCCTATCCACTGTGGATTAACTGTTCATATCTACCCACTACTGGGGGTAGACTGTTTATGTACTCTTGGACTGTATTTATACCTGTTAATATACTGTTAATATACTGTTAACATTATGTTAGTGCACTTTGACTATACCTACACAATATCTACACCTGTTAATAGGACTTTCATCACGTCAATTCCCAGGCAATCTCGGAACCCAATGATTTCATGAATTTTTTCAATGGTAAAATCAATACTATCAGAGATAGTATTGATAACCTACTACTCTCAGCCCCTACCGGACCGCCCTCCGACGTAATATCCTCAGAAGTGACTGTACGACACAGTGTATATTTGGACAGTTTCTCCCCGGTCGAGCTCTCCGAATTCACTTTAATGATCACATCTTCCAAACCAACGACCTGTCTCTTGGATCCAGTCCCAACTAAATTGCTTAAAGAGGCCCTGACCCCGGTTGGTGCACCCCTACTCGATATGATCAATATGTCTCTGGTGACGGGCTACGTACCACAGTCCTTTAAGGTAGCTGTCATCAAACCCCTCCTCAAGAAGCCTACTCTCGACTCAGGCATTTTGGCTAACTATAGACCTATATCGAACCTCCCATTTCTCTCTAAAATCCTTGAGAAAGCAGTCGCCAAGCAGTTATGTGATTTTTTACATAACAACAAGCTATTTGAAGCTTTTCAGTCAGGATTCAGAGCACACCATAGCACTGAGACGGCATTGGTGAAGGTCACAAATGACCTCCTGATTGCATCCGATAATAACCTTCTCTCTGTACTGGTTCTGTTGGACCTCAGTGCTGCATTTGATACTATTGATCACCATATTTTGTTGCAGAGACTTGAGCATCTGGTTGGCATTAAGGGTGCTGCATTGAACTGGTTTGAGTCCTATCTGTCTGACAGATTTCAATTTGTAAACGTTAACGATACACCTTCACTACGCGAAAAGGTTAAATACGGAGTCCCACAAGGCTCTGTACTTGGACCAATACTATTCACTCTATATATGCTTCCCTTAGGTGAGATAATTAGGAAACACTCTATAAATTTCCATTGCTATGCAGATGATACACAATTATATCTATCAATGAAGCCAGATGAAACAGATCAACTGGCTAAACTTCAAGCATGTCTTATAGACATCAAGAGTTGGATGACCCGTAATTACCTACTCCTCAACTCGGACAAAACTGAAGTTATTGTACTCGGCCCTAAGCACCTCAGAGATAAATTAATCGATGAGAATTTTACCCTAGATGGTATTACCTTGACCTCCAGGGCCACTGTAAAGAATCTGGGAGTCACGTTTGACCAAGACATGTCCTTTCAGTCCCACATAAAACAAATTTCAAGAAATGCCTTTTTTCACCTGCGTAATATTGCAAAAGTTAGGCACATTCTGTCCCAAAATGATGCAGAAAAACTTGTCCACGCATTTGTTACTTCTAGGCTGGACTATTGCAACGCCTTACTATCAGGCTGCCCAAGTAAGTCCCTAAATAGCCTGCAGCTTGTCCAGAATGCCGCTGCGCGCATACTGACAGGAACCAGAAGAAGAGATCATATCACTCCTTTATTGGCCTCTTTGCACTGGCTCCCGGTTAAATACAGAATAGAGTTTAAAGTTCTCCTCCTCACATACAAGGCTCTCAATGGACAGGCACCAGTATATCTCAAAGAACTCATCGAGCCCCGTAAACCAGCCAGAACACCACTGCGTCCACAGTATGAAAAAATGCTTATGGTTCCAGTAAACCCCCAAAAAACTAGAACAGGAGGTAGAGCATTTAAGTTTCAAGCACCTCAGCTGTGGAACCTTCTCCCAGTCTCAGTCCGTAAAGCAGACACACTCTGTATATTTAAAACTAGACTAAAAACCTTTCTCTATGATAAAGCCTATAGCCGAAGTGTATAGACTCAGTCCCCCTATAGTCATCCTCTCTCCCCCACCTTCCCCTTTCTCCTCTCTCCCCTCGTCCTCTCTCTTCCCGTTCTCCCTTTGGTTGTGTGGGTTTGTGTCCCATTGGTACAATCGTAATTAACCCTGTACGGATTCACGCTCTAGTAAGGCCTGCCACTAATTCTACAACCGGGGACTCGTTCCCCGGAGTTTCTTCTACCACCCACGTCGCAGGTCCATGGACTATTACTATGGACCCCCAGCTGCGGCTCAAGACTGTGACTGCGGACCGGGCCTGGGCCTCTCCATGGAGTCTATGGACTGTTACTACGGAGCCCCAGCTGCGGCTCAAGACTGTGACTGCGGACCGGACCGGGCCTCTCTCCATGGAGCACGACCTGGACACGACCGTGGACTTCTACTACACTACACTATACCGCATATTATATTATCTTAAACATTTTTATATTATTCCATTATATACTGCATACACACTATTGCTGTACTATATTATACTATCATATGCTAGTATCTTACACTATTATATTTGCTATTATTGTTATTGTTACTGCCTGCACTGTATCTCTTTCTGTCTCTCCTCTGTCTCTCCCTTTCTCTCTCTCTTCTTTCCCCCAACACGGTCGAGGCAGAAGGCCCCCGCCCTAGAGCCTAGGGTCTGCCTGACGTTTCTTCCTGTTGAATTAAGAGGGAGTTTTTCGTTGCCACTGTCGCAAATTGCTTGCTCAGGGTGGGATGTTGGGTCTCTTCTCTACATGTAAAGTGTCTTGAGACAACTTGTTGTGATTTGACACTTTAATAAAATTGAATTGAATTGAATTGAATTGAACCCAGAGACACACTGAAAAGGAAAAACAGCGACCTCTGCTGTTCGTCCTCCTCAGTGTGACTCTGGGCCAATGCTAACGAAGGACCTGTGCGCAAGGAAACGGGGTTTAAGGCTGCCTTCACCGCTCCTTTTCCGGTGGTGAGCTTGCGTTTTCATTCCGACTAGATAACATTTCTACACGGAACACTAACACCACTTCTCCCAGAGAACATGGATGGTTTTGGTTATAAGCCCACTTGTTTCTATGATGAAAGAGTAAGTTCAAATGTCAATATCTTTCCGTGGTTGTCTGCTCCGCGGACGCTATTGTTAAATTAGTTTCGGTTTAAGTTTCGAGTCGGGAAGGATGACGGACACGTGAATCCCGCCCACTACATTTGATTGGATAAAGCGCGGCCTGCTTCCTGATCTGAAGCCACGCCAACTCCCACACAGTGTGTACACGTTCTGACAAACCTTCAAGACAGATTCCAACGCAGGTCAGAATCTGTTCTTGAGAGATTAATTCCCAGGAAGTCCAAGTGCGGAGGGCCAAGCATGATTTTTTTTACTATACCTTAAATCTCCTGGTTTCTGGTACTCTATTCCCAATACCTGTGTGTTACTACCTGGTTATTATTATTATTATTGTCTCTGCCAGGCCGAAGGCGTGGCCGAGACTATGTTTTGCACCCTGTCCGTCTCTGTGTACGTCCGTTCATCCGTCCGTCCGTCCGTCCGTCCGTCCTAAGATTGCCTTCCAAAGTTTGCAGGAATGTTCTGTTTTGAATAAAATGGCTCTAATCATGAACACAGCGTGCAATTGCCGTGAAACTTTGCACGCTCCTTCCCACTAGGCCAAGGAAGTATTGCCACCCTACATTTTTCGATTGGTGTGAAAGTTTGCACACACACACTCACCAAGGAAAAGCCTCTGCCCTGCATTTTTCACATTTTAATTTATTTATTTTTAAAACTGTGTCATGCGTCATAAACCAAACTCAGCTAAGTTTAGAATGAATATGAAACTAGTGGAGCAACAGCATTAAAATGAATCCAGGTTTACTATGGAAACTAAAACCAACATCAAAAGGATGGTTTAAATGTAAACCTGATTAACTAGCTTTAAAGTTTTGTGCTGCAGCATTAATTGCTAAACCTTGATTGAATCCAGGTTAAAGCCTAATCCTTGTTGATACAACAACACACCCTAAAAGTCTAAAAGTTCCGCTAGCAAGCCCTTGAGGCCGTGCTGCTCCTTACACCCAACCAGACCTAAGTGGTTGGAACCATCTGAAAACGCCAGGTGCTCTTCTGAAAATGCCCATCTGGGAGCACTTGAGGGCGCTTTGGAGGCATTGTGACTTTTCACCTGAGACATTATTAGGCAAACCAAACTGTCTCATCATTGCTAAATTAAACATGTCGGCACAAGGTACAGTACTTGCTTGTAGGGACAGAGGACAAAACCGCAGAATAGACACTCAGCGACTCGTCAAGGTGCTGGCGTTGGTAGCATATGGTGTAAATACACGGCACTCCCATTGAAATCAATTAAAGGCATACACTGGCCTCATCAGGGGAAAAATGCTTTGGCGGACACACAGCCTTAGAACCCCATCGCTAGAGGGGCTAAAAAGTCATACATACATTGATGCAAACATTAATTTAAGATCCATTAAAACCCTCAATGAGCCACTTCTCCTCTGAC
>NC_139940.1:30928322-30940822 GCF_963454915.1 Gymnoscopelus microlampas | reverse complement strand
AACGTTATTATGCATGTATTGTAATCTTTGATGTGTGAACGAGATAGAATGTTTACATTTAGCTTGCTGATGTAAAATGCACGGGATGTATTGTTTTCAGCGCATTGTATTATCAATCCCTCATTAATTTCACAACACTCACTAACGAAATGGAATGTTATTCACATGTCACACACTCATTCTGTTTTAATGTATTTTATGTTAAGGTGGCCTTGTCAGTTGCTACATTACATTGTCGCTGTGATGGTCTACCTTTGTATAATAATAATGGTAATATTACATTTGCATGCTACTGCAGAGCTCTTTGGAAGACAGCATAAAAGGCAATATAGAGATCCTTCAATGGGTTGATGGTAATTGCATTCTGTGAGGCCTGTAACTATCATAAGGCCAGGTAAACACACATAAAGCCATAAAAGCACATGCAGTAAGTAATGACAATAATTCAAAACGTAAAACTGCTAAAGATTTGCTGCTAAAGTCAGAGGAATGAAATTAAAAGGAAAAATACCAGTGATCACAACTTCCAATATATGATGTTCATCATTATCTGAATTTAGATTCTGATCTCCCCGAAAAAAAGCATGTATTGATGTACTAATATAAGGTTAAGAAGCTGTCTTTACAGAGTATTGAAGTAATACACGTTTTCATTGGCTGATTGTATAATGAGACACACACAGCTGCAGACCCTCAAGCCTAATGTTTGCTCCGTCGTGTGAAGGTGCCGCGCGCAGAGTGAGAACGGCCGAGAATAGCAGACCTCCAAGCTCACAACGGTCGCATCCGCGATGCGTTGTGAGCTTATATGTCAGCTATTCTCGGTGCAACACTGTTGGCGATGAAGTATATACTGTACAGTATGTCTCGCTAGGAGCGCCTGTCCAGCCAACACACAGGAGGACGTTGAATGAACTTAAACCAGCGCTCCCCAAAAAAACAGGTTTGGGGAACTTGTTGGGAATTGATTACATGAAACCAGCACCTGCGCGTGCAGTCTCAAGGTTTGTAAACAAATAATTGGTCTATAGGATATGCAGAACAATACAAAAATGTATCTTCAGCATAAAAGTGCAATTTACAGGAGACCACAAAGGAAGCGCTGTTCAGGAACAGTGCTGGTCCAGAACTGATCCATGTGGAGTGCCTAAACAGTATGTAAAAAGTCAGACTAAATGTAGCCTCGATCTCCAGGCTTTTATTGTTTCGTTTTGCTAAAAAATAAAAGCCTGGAGGAGCGCGTCGGTGTACCCGGTATAGGAAGTGTTTCATTTCCCCAACCAACCAGAGTGCAGTGGGCGTCGCTCGTAATGTTGCGTTAACGGGGAGGGGGTTGACGAACAGATCGGTGAACCAATGGGATCAGGCGCAATCTCTCCGCGCCTCTGTACGCCCGCCCCTCTATACACGAAAACAGGAGCGCTAGTGCAGCCTAGACTAAATGTGAATCATTTTACCACACTGGTACTACTAGAGAGTGATCCAAAGTATAAAAAACATTGATTGTACTGTAGACATGTCTACAGTACTTACAGGGCAGCACAGGACTTTCTACTACCTAGAGCTAAATTAAAACTAGTGAAGTAGCAGAAATAATGTTACTGTATGCTTGGTCCTGTACCAGAGATTCCAGGGTTTTTGCAGCGCAGTTTAGAGATGTACAATAATGTTTATGTTTTATCACTACCTTTGTAAAGATAGAACATAAGGACTCTCACAAGTGTTTGGAATCATTCCAGTCGTAATACTGTAGACAGAATACAGGCAGGTTTTTGTGTGTGACATTAACTTGTTGAAGCAAAGATCTTGAGCAACTCCTTTTCACAGATGAATGACTCTGCACTAGTGAAGGCTATGCTGTTGAGAGCTTTGCACTGCTATGGAATCAGCTGATTAATTTAGTTAAATATTGAGCCAATCACTGCATTTCTTGTTGTTTTCCAGTTCAGTTTTTCCTTGCTGTTCTAATGTCTGGTGTAATTGAACATTTATTTTGAACTGAGCTTGTGATTTACAGTAGGACAAATTAGGGGGATGACATGCTATTCTCGGTTAGTGATTTTTGAACATGATTACGATGCGTAAACATGCACTGTCGTTAACACCCCTAGTCGGCACCAGATATCCAGTAGTACAGTGATTCTAATGTCAAGGACCCCCAAATAGATATGTATCTGCCCGTTGACCCCCATCTGAAGATATTTTGTGACAGGGACCCCCATAAGAGCAGATTTGTGTTACGTATGCCAAATTTGGCGGGGAAAAACAGTAATTAAATATATATATATATATATATATATATATATATATATATATATATATATATATATATATATATATATATATATATAATATAAAAAATATATAATTAAATAGCAGATGTAAGAGTTCACAATGTGTCACATTGCGATGCTTTGTGAGTTTGTAGATAAGATAGAGTTAAAGTGGTTCAATTATTCCTCATTTATTTGCCGGGGACTCACTGGAACCCTCTCAACGACCCCTGGGGGTCCACGGACCCTACTTTGAGAACCACTGCAGTAGGACACCAGACAATCCAACATCAAAATCTTAAATCAAAGTAGGGTAATTCCATAATATAGTCAGAGGTAGTGATAGTGGTAACACACAAATTGATGACTTGGTGTACAGTACAGGGAACGGCATGCAAAATCACATCTTTCAATTTCTTTCTTTATTGATTTGCCAAGTAATAACCTCAAGTCGATTTTCTGTGGAATGGCACAAAAAGCTAGAGTAGCTTAGCAGTTGTCTAACCTCACACTCAAACACTGTAAGAAGGGCTTTGCACACTAAAAACCATTATAGTGTAAATAGCCAGTTGGGGGGAAATGCAAGCTTCATCCAGAACACTGTCATCATATTTCTGATGAATGAGAGTAGGTACAAAGGAATAGGTGATTGTTTTTCAGAGTGGAAGAGACAGCAAGGGAAGAATGTTTTTTTCTTTCTTTTTTTTCACAGTATACCTGTTATTTTATTTGATTGATCATTTATTGATTCTACATACAGTATAAACCGATGAAACAGGTGCCTTATAGGAGGTTGTCAAGTAACAGTTGCATAACAAATTGAAGAAAATGTGTTCTGAATACTTGGTATACTTGAGTAAAAAGTTTAATAAGCATACAAGTATGAAAAGGGGAATATAATGGTAGGCTAGGTTGGAAAATATTGTGCTCCCCGAAATATACTGTATGCAAGAGACGTGATGTTCTATTTAATGGTGAAAAAAAACATGAAATATCAATAAAGAAATCTTTCTGTCGGCTCTTTTAAAGAGTTCTTTTGACTACTATAGATTGTTTTCCCATAAATCCTGGACTGACTTCATTCTTCTTCCACTTCTGATCATGTTGCAGGCCCATTCATAATGTACCCATCAGAAAAGAATCTGTCATTCCTTTGGTCAGGGAAGCTGACACCCACAGAGGGGGACTAATTACATCTGTCAATCATTCCTAAGTGAAAATGAATAGCTTGTTTCCATTAATGAAAAGAAATGTGTCAAAAAAGGACCAAGTGATAAGAAACAACACTCTCTTTTTCTTTTTTATGCACACATACTGTACACACCAACAACGCAGTGTGAGGCTTCAAGGCCCCAGAGGTCTGCTCTGTTTTCTAGTCTGTCAAACATAAAAGTGTCAGAGGCCACATTTCTTTGCACACATCATCAGGAAAGGGCAAGTGTTATATACAGTATGCCACCGTAATACACTCTCTCACACACACACACACACACACACACACACACACACACACACACACACACACACACACACACACACACACACACACACACACACACACACACACACACACACACACACACACACGCATGTGCACACACACACACGCGCACGCACGTGCGCACACACACATGTACGCAAGCACGCACGCACGCACGCACGCACGCACACACACGCATTCCTAGAAACACACAATTCTAGGTTTGCTAGACTTGAATTTGGAACTACAACATAAGCCCCACATAACGCCCACTGACTTCAATAGAACAACACTAAGGAACAAAACAAAATAAAACTAGATATGTGGGACAATCCTGAACACAATGGACAGTGACATGTAACGACTGCCTCTAAAACAATATCATGGAAGGTGACTACGGTATTCCTGCCAACACACTCTTCCTATTATAAAGAGGACTTACAATTAAAACTCCTATTAATCCTACAGTGTAAGCCCTCCTTTCCCTCAGAGCATTCTATTCACCCTGGATGTGGATTAGAGATCACTGCATGGGAGACACTGTGTTGGTGGTCATTGGTGTATAACACCTCATAAAGATAATATGGGATGTGTGTGTGTGTGTGTGTGTGTGTGTGTGTGTGTGTGTGTGTGTGTGTGTGTGTGTGTGTGTGTGTGTGTGTGTGTGTGTGTGTGTGTGTGTGTGTGTGTGTGTGTGTGTGTGTGTGTGTGTGTGTGCGTGTGTGTGTGTGTGTGTGCGTGCGTGCATAATGGGGCTCTTTTCTTCCATTGTACTGACCTGGTGAAGGGGAAAATCCCTGCGAGGTGGTCCTCTCACAACGTGGAAGAAAGAAAAGGACCCTGTAACCGAGGAAACTGTGAATTAATAAAAAATAAGCCCCCTGATTCTTACACTGCTTGTAGTCAGAGCGCTAAAGAAACGGGAATGAGGGGATCGGGTTTGAATGGATAAAAGCCATGTTATCAACAGTAGGGGACATCATGGGTACATTTTTACCCCCAAAGGTTGTTGTGGCAACCTCTGAGCTTTCCCTACGATGGCCCTGTTTAATTAAGCCAGGTACTGTACATTTGGATTGCATTCTCTATAAGCAGCAATTTATTAGGCAAAGTTTCGACATGAGACCCACAAAAAAGTTATTTAATTTCAGCAACACCACCCAGCGGATTTAGACACTTGTTTTCTTTGCATTATGTATAATTGTTTTTTGGTTTCTTTTGGCAAGCCAGAGAAGAGAGAACTTGAGCGAGGGCAGAGAAGGGGGAACGATGTGCAACACAGGTCTCCAGACAGAATTGAACTAGCGATGTTGTAATTATGTGGTCGATGCACTCCGATCAGCTACTGGTGTACCCTAGAGACTTAAGACACTGTGCTCTAAATTTGTGGATCTCTCGCGTGAAACAGTTTCTGTAAATCTCTTATTCACTAGCGTATCCTCAGTCTAAGGCCTCTAGGTTTGATGTTGCTAAAATGGCTCATGTCGATACACTACCCAGCGCAGCGAGTTCTACACTAGCACTAAGAAAACTCCAGTCGGTGACGAGAATGTTGCGAGAATTAAGTGTCACCATGGATGTGGCGTTCCTGATGTGGGTGTGTCAGCAATATTCAACTGACAGTGAGCAAGTTTAACTAATGACAGCCATACCGTATCTGTTGGGGAAATAAAATGGTGAAATTAGTGCAGTAAAAGCCAGTGTTCTTGTGGTGCGTTGACCTTTTTTATTTGGCCCACCATTTTAATCCATCAATGCCAGCAGTACCGGTAGCACTGCTGTGTGTCAAACATGTGAACCCATTGCACGGACGATAAACACTAACATTTACTATCCTTGAACTTGAGGCCTAAAAGGCTTTAGGGTCAGTGACCGGGAACCTTTTCTACTAAATATTTTTCCATGTAAAAAACATGTTCAAACTTGAGATCACCATTTGGTTTTTAATCAAGATTCCCTTAGGTTGGGCGCTCGGGCGGCGCAGTGGTAAAGTCCCTGCCCACCACCACGGAGGTTGTGGGTTCGAATCCACCGTGGTGCACCCGGCTTTGTCGAGCGTCTACACAAGAACACAATTGGCCTGTGTTCGGGGGAGGAAAGCCGGGCGGGGAGGGTGATATTGTTCATTGCACGTACTCCTATGGGCTGGGGCGGCACCTGTCAGCGGGGAGTGTTGGGCGGGAGGAGTAGGACAATGGCTCTTATTCCTCTCGGTGGGGGCTCCTCACCAACGACTAAAAAGGGGCAAAAAAAAAAAAAAAAAAAAAAAAGATTCCCTTAGGTCACCCACTTATGTCTTATATCTCTTTTCTCTTGTAGCAGTAGTGGCTCAGAGCTCTGCCTGATGACTAACCGGCTAATATCTCCCCCAGCCAAATAAGGGGGAATTCCCCTTTAGGCTAGTGGATAAGATGTTGGCTTTCCACGCGGGAGACCATGGTTGGAATCCCGGGCGTTACACTCTCACTTCAGTTCTTCCTGTTTGTCACCCACCCCCTTGTGCCTCTTTCCTCTCCCTCTGAGAAGTGCTCTCCAAGAACTCATTACATTGTTCGCACCATAGCCTTTATTTGTACTGTTTGCATCTAGGTATCTATAAAAATCTAATTCCAAGTCCTGTATTGAGAGATATACATAGAGAGAGAGAGAGAGAGAGAGAGAGAGAGAGAGAGAGCAAACACACCTCTTGACCCCAGCACTCCTCATTCCCCCAGATCATTCTTTAAACGTAAATTGAAAGAGGGAGGGAATGCAGCCGGAGGACGGGGAAAGTGTAACAGTAATAATAATAAACATTTATATCCCTCCGCCACTGTATGGGGGGAAGAAATCTATACTATATACCCCTATACGATCATGAAAAGATATCGGCCGGCGATGCACGGCTGCACAATTCTCATTGGGGGTTGGAATGAATGTATTCATCACGCAGTGTAGTTGCATTGTAAATGGGGACAATCGTAAAAGGTAGTCATGAATGTAAAAACAGTTTATCTTCATTTGAAGCCATGATGCATAGTGGTCTGTGTGCTTGTGTATGTACGTATATGCGTATGAATTTATGAATAGTTTTTATAACCATTAAAAGAAGGCCCCTTGTCTGTAGTAGCAAATTAACTGATACCAATCCATTACAGCTTTAACATCAACATGCAGCACTCTCAACGTAAATAGTTCCGTCTTATTCATTCCACTTGCTGTACAGCATTTATGTGTGTTCTATACATGCTCTGTATGACCACCATACATGGCCATTCAAAATGAGTTTTCACAATGGTCACGCTAATGTGAGATAAAAGGAAAACTTGTCCCTATCTGGAGGTGAATACTTGGGGGGATTGTACTAATAAATAAAACAAGACACTAAGACAATAACGGCATGGCCTCCTTGTCCAATCTGTATCCATGGATAGTAGGCCTAAGTTACGTGTGCAGTTTGTGATTGAAGAAGCCCCCCAAATCACAATGCAGTGTTACAAGAAATATATAATATGGATGACATTGTCCCCGCATTGACAAACTGGCTGCTTGTGGGCATGTCGACTAGTGTGTCTATGATGTCTCCTTTGGCCAAATAGAAATTACTATATGTAATTTAGAACATTTTATTTAAATACTTATTCTACAGTACAGTAGTGCCTCACAAGAACAATGTTGATGTAACTAAGGGATTCACTTAAAAAAACAAAGTATGTTTTTACATACATAAATTATCAACTACGTTCCAGCTGTCACACTCTTCATGAGTTTTACATTAACTTAACCAGGCAGGCCTCTCCTGCTTGTGCATACTGTTCATGCTGGGTTTGTTTACGCCCGGAGGTATAATGTCGTGCACATAGTGGTGCGAGCATGTGATTGGTCTACTTTAGAGAGGACATACATACAGTATGAACACATACTACATACGGTACAAGCAGACAAACAATGCTCTAAAAATACAGGGCTGCGGTTAGGATTTATGCCATTACGCCTGCAGGCACATTACATAAACTTCGGTTGGGGCTACAGTACCTACGTAGGGCGAGACCTGTTTAATCCTGTGGGGGATTTTCTTCCAGCTTCACCCAGCTGATGGCTGCTCAAATGGTTCTGGTGAGCGCTCAAGGGCAGCAGTTAGGGGTTCAACATATACGGCCACGGCTGGGAATAAAATCTGTTTCCCAGTCGGCCTCTCTACGCATTCAGCCATTTAGCTTGTGGTCATGTACAGTAGTATTACTATAAGCAGAAGTTTCACTTTTCATGCAAATCTTTTCTGTATAGAGCAGTGGTTCCCCAATGTTTCCATGCCAAGGATCCCCAAATGGCCTCTGGCTGCGGCCCCCCTATTGTGTGGGGGAAGCAGAAAATAGCGAAAATAGCTGCAACAACAAGCTCACAACACATTGCAGCGCCACGCATTGTGAGCCAAATATGGCAACAATCTTATGATTTTTATCTGACTTGAAATTATATATATATATACATATACACATACATATATATACCGAATATATATATATATATATATACAGTCGGCTGGTTCTCCCTAGGTGCCCGTAGGCAGAAGCATTGGTACACTTTCATCTATAAGGCAATCTTGGGTGGAATTCTCCCCTCTTATATCTCCTCAAAATTCGAGGTGGTAAAGAACGGCCTCAATCTCAGATCTAATGAATGGATACGTTGTGTAGTACCGGCTTTCTCATCTGAGGTGGGCAAAAAATGCCTTGCTTTTTATGGTCCATGGGCTTGGAACGACCTCCAAAAGAGTTTCAAACTTGCCACACTTATCTCTGTAAGGTTTAAAAGTTTCATTGTTGAGAAACTTGCTCATTCCTGTAATTGTTTGGATGTATAAAAAAAAAAAAAAAAAAAAGAGAAACTATGTCATTGTACATGTGGGTAAAATTCTATGAATTGCTACATGTAATAATTTGGATTAACTTCCTGGTAGGTTAATTGGTTTGGTTGAGCTGAGTAAATAATTAGTTTCACTAGGAGATTTGTTTTTAAGGTTCGTGGGAGTCATGGATGTATTAATATTACTGTTGTACTGATTTGTATTGTTTGTTCTTGCAGAGATGTGAAATCTTTAATCTGCCCCTTGGCCAGTTCCCACTTGTAAAAGAGACTCTGTCTCAATGTGTTTTACTGGTTAAATAAAGGTAAAAATATATATATATATATATATATATATATATATATGTATACATACACATATACAGTATATATATATAGTATGATTGGAAAACCAGTCAGATTGAAAAGGGAGTGCTTGTTTTCTTCGAGTTCACCTCCCACGGTCCCCCTCAAACGAGTCGGCTGAGGGTGACTTTGCAACACTTGGCACGGTGACTCGCTCGCCTAAGCTCGTTCGGCTCGTTTGCCTCTCGTGGATCAAGTCCCCTTCAGAAGGCACGCCTCCGTTGGTGAAAACGAGTGCACCTTTTTCAATCTGACTGGTTTTCCAATCATACTGGCGCCTCCCAATAGAAGAATTGGGAAATGTTTTCAATGTTACAGCAGAATGACCATAGTGTAAAACTAATGGGGGGTACAGTGTCAGGTAGAGTGCAGAACATCCTATTTATAATTATTCCACTAGGCAACTGTCCCAACTAGTGGAGGTCACACTGCCCTGCTCACATCATCTCTGACAAGTTCAACGTCTGGGTTTGATGTTCCTCCAGCATTCAAAACAATCTATGATTATTTCATTCCTTTTTTAGCATAACCCATCAATTATTCAATTCAGAAAAAGCTTAGTATGTGTGTTTGTGTGTCCAGGTGGGTATGCGTGCCAGTGTGTATGTTCACAAAAGGGAAAGACAAACAAGATACAGTTAGAATATTGACTATTCTGCGTGATAATACTTCATGCTTTAGATGTGTGATGGTGGGGGAAGGGGAGAAGAAGAAAAAAACACAGTACTCTGGCATAAATGATGAGTGCATTAGCATAAGATGGCAAAAGCTGCTTTTGATTCAGGATAAATTGCCTCCCACTCGCCACTCGCCAGGCAAATTGTCCATAAAACAGGCACATTTTCATTTGTGATTGTGGATATTGTAGCTAGGATGAGGCTACAATGACACCTGTCTCTTGTTATTGGGAAGCTCATTATCATATTGGGATAACCCTGCCCTAAACTACAATGATACATCCAAGAACAATATATTTTTAATATAGACAATGTGTACATACGGTGCTATAGCCTCCCTTGTAGCATTGCAAAAAGCCTCATAGTCTCATTACAGCCAACCATTTCCCAAAGCATATATTGTTTGTTTGATTTATGAGATTTTCAGTATGGTATAAAAATCTACTTGCGGAGACATGAAACTTGCTTCATAGGTAACTATAGTAACACACTAATATCATTGCACAGTTATTTGTTGTCAGAGCTACGCTATCATTGTTTTTAAATACATTTTAAAGTGTTGATTGATGTCTTGCTGAAAGTAGTCCCTGGAGCAATGATTGATTTCAAACAAAATTCAAAGTCTGTGACTTAACTGTTTAGACGACAACTGACTCAATTATTCAAGCAAGTTCAGTAACATTTTAATTAGTTTGGAGATGTAAACAAATGATAAACAAACAAATGAAATGAAACCACACATGAAAGGAAATCTACAAACAAAGCCATTAAACATAACGCGTTCTATGTTTACAGTATATATGATACACCGTATGGCAGGAGCTATGAATAGACAATGACATCTACTGTATTGATGCTGCTATGGCCCTTTAATATTTAATATTCTAAGGTTTTCCAAGAAGTTCCTATTCCTCTGAAGTGGAGATACTGCACCGCGGTACAAAAGGCATATACAGTAATATGCAGGGCTTCTACATCTGCGCGCAATTTTTCAATTGCGTAAGTATTACTCCATCGTTCTTAGCGAGGCAGTTCATTACTGTATAACTATAGTAAGCCCCTCAGTAAGCTGCAGTTGCAAGCTTTCATTGTATCAACATGACAAAACCCTAAAAGTTGTGCATTACTCCCCAAAGCATTCGCCGTCAAATTAATTAGCTTCCACTCATTAATTCATACCTTCATCAAAATAACTAATTTATCTTTTACAGTCAGATCCTCTCTCGCTTCTCATCTCTCTCTCTCTCTCTCTCTCTCTCTCTCTCTCTCTCTCTCTCTCTCTCTCTCTCTCTCTCTCTCTCTCTCTCTCTCTCTCTCTCTCTCTCTCTCTCCTCTCTCTCTCTCTCTCTCTCTCTCTCTCTCTCTCTCTCTCTCTCTCTCTCTCTCTCTCTCTCTCTCTCTCTCACACACACACACACACACACACTAATGCTATACGCTATTTTCGGCACGCCACAACATTGTACGACGAAGTACAACAGACATAAAGCTCCATCTCTTTCTCCGTCTCATCCTCCCGTCCTGCCCTCATTCCTCCTAACTAGCCCACTTAAATCTGTGCCAAAACAAAAACAGCGAGTGAACAGAAGCGACAGGTGCTGTGCTTATACTGGAAGCGCTGTTTGTTTAAGAATTCATTGTATGAGCTGTTTGCAATAAATAATAAATGCAAACGCTGACTTGTGTCTGCAGACGAGACTTCAGGGCATGAATAATGCATTGTTATTCCTGGGTAGGGCAGAGGAGGGACAGGGTGGCAGTGTGTTGTGCTGTGCTGTGCTGTGCTGTGCTGTGCTGTGTGTGTGTGTGTGTGTGTGTGTGTGTGTGTGTGTGTGTGTGTGTGTGTGTGTGTGTGTGTGTGTGTGTGTGTGTACGTGTGTGTGTGTGTGTGTGTGTGTGTGTGTGTGTGTGTGTGTGTGTGTGTGTGTGTGTGTGTGTGTGTGTGTGTGTGTGTGTGTGTGTGCGGGCGCAAATTCATCTACGTACATGTCTACGTGCGTGCATGTGTGTGGTAGATCCCTGGCACACACTGTGACTGTGGTTTGTGCGACTTACAATCAAGACGCTTACGTGGACTCACAACTCAGTATGATTACTGCTCTTAAGCCGCTGTGTTTTATGCACAAGTACAACTGCAGCATGGAGCCTTAAGCCCCTGGGAAGACCTGTCTGACTCTGAGGTCCAAGTGAGAGCACTTTCAAAAGAACCGCACGCTGCGGAGCAGAATTTCGTTTTCATTTCAGTCCTATTAAATCTGTTGATTAGGTGGATGCTAAACAGCAGGGCGCGCGCACACGCGCGTGTGTGTGTGTGTGTGTGTGCGTGTGTGACTGTGTTCAAAACATACACAAACTGTGCTATTGAACTGCTGAATAAGTTTTTATGTCATTAGTATGCTTCTGAAAGCCTATGTGTGCATCCATGCATTGCACATACAGTACACTGTTTCATTATTGTGCGTGAGGTGGCCCTCCCACTACATTTTTGTTTACAGTATTTTTTTTTCCCCCTCGTTTGATCTCTTCTCTCTCCCTCCTCCTCTCTCCTTTTTTCCCCTTTTCTTTGCTGCTCTGAAGTCATTAAGGCAACAAAAGAAACTACACTTTCTATGTTCCACCGTCGGAAAAAAGAAAGCAAAAAGGTTGCACCCGCATCTGCTCCCGAAGGTGTGTGTATGTGCGCTTGCGTCTGCCTTGTCTGCGTGCATGTATGTCACTGGGGAACTTGACTAAAAAAAAAAAAACACTTGATTGAAAATCGGGGGGAAAAAAAGGAATAATTACAAAGACGAGAGACGCACGCACACACCGACCCACCAACAGCGGCAATCACATGTGCTCTCCGCTGTCATTCCACTCTGCTGTAAATAATTCATCAAA
>NC_139940.1:30915822-30923322 GCF_963454915.1 Gymnoscopelus microlampas | reverse complement strand
GTGGCCGAGACTATGTTTTGCACCCTGTCCGTCCATCCGTCCGTCCGTCCGTCAGCGAACAGCTAATCTCTGGAAACGTTGGCCGATCGAAGTGAAACTGTGCACACACACACTCCCTGGATGCCAGAGCAGAACCTCTGCCCTGAATATTTCAGATCGGCTTGTTATAGCACCACCAAGAGGCCGATTTTTGCAAAACTGGATTTTTTACTTACTCCTACAGATTTTGTCCAAACATCACGCATCACACATCAAGATGAATCTGTCCGATTTTTGATATTCCATCCTGATTGGCTAACATTGGCTTCCAAAGTTTGCAGGAAGGTGAGTTTTGAACAAAATGCCTCAAATCATGAACGCAGCTTGCGATTTACGTGATTTTTTTCACGCACATTCCCCCCAGGCCGAGGAAGAAATGTTTCAAATCAGCCTCATGGTGGCGCTATAACAGACCACACTTATTATGGATTATATATAAAAACTAGACATAAAAAGATAAAATGACATTTTCTGCCCAACAGCGACGATATGCCTGACAAAGAGAAAGAGAGCAAAGAAGACGGGAAAAGGCTAGATGGTTCTGACTCATACATATTAGTGGTCACTATGAAAACAGCGTGAATCTAGACTGAGAGGGAGCAGGAGAGACATCAGCCTGGACCCAGCAGAGTTTATAGTTAATTAAAGACCAGGGCCCTATCCTCTGCCCAGCGGAGGGCATCGCAAAGAGCGCAATTATCATTGCTATCTTCGCAGGTGTCATTTTTACACCGGGCACCCACATTGTTTAGATAACAAGTGATCTTGCACCTATTTAGCACCCATGGGCATATTGGTCTTAAAATGAGGTGTGTACAATCAGGGCGCACTCCTATCTTACTCACAGAGGTTGAGCTTTGCGCTAAAACCAGCTTCAAGTTGGTCTTATCAGCCGGCACAGTGATGGCAAAGATATTTCCTTACTATTTAGACAGCGCTCAACGCATTAACATGTAACCATCAAACTCTGGGCTCGTGACACAGAGCGCGCAGCCATCCATCATGCTGTGGTTTAAGTGGTTTAAAAACAACCTAAATGAGAGTGTGCATATATGATTATTAAGTTGCTATGTGAAGATAACACAGATGTCTCTTGGATATGAGGAGACATTAGGCTACAGGAGAAATATGTGAATTTTGATCAGCAGCAGCATCAACCAATTCCATCCGCATTCTCACACAATAACACTCATGTTCAACATGGTAAATGACATGTCTGAGAGACTGCATTGAGGTTCAAAAGATAATTAAGGATTTGGGCCAGATTATCAATACTGTATATTGCATTGGATAAGTGTTTGTTTTCTTTGCATGAGACGAGCAAGGGAGGGAGAATCATCTATACAAATAGATATAAAACATGTATTTCATTTGGTAGTCTACAATTAATTACTATTAATATCTTCAAATACCTCTTGTAAATGCTGTGAACCCATTGGGTCCAGCATCTGTCTCTGCTCCATGGACATTATGGACACACGTTAATAGTCATTAATATCCATAGAGCGCCGACACAAGTATGCACAGGATACCATGCTTTAATTGATGGCTTAAATAAAGAAGAACATATCTGAGAATGAGCGAGTGATTATTAAGTTGATAATATGTCAAGATCACGGATGTGTCCCACATTACTAATACTAGATGGTCCCTCACTTTCACTTCACCACAGCAGAAAATTGTTTACATCAAAATATGCCTCATCTAAATACCGCGCACATTCTCGCAACAGGAATGGGAGAAGACATCTGATTGGGTTTAATCAATGTAACGCCCCAAAACGCTGTACACCTACCTTAATGCCACATAACGTGCCGTCTAACTAATCATATTGATGTGGAAACACCGCCCCACGCCATAGATTGTCTAAATAGGGCAGATCCCTGCTAGCAGCCCCTACACATTATGGTGCCTTACATCCAACCGGAAACGTGTTCAGAGGGTGGTGCTAGAGGACAATGGCCTAAACATAATCAGTATAGTTCATCCTGCAGTCTACCAAATAGATTATAAGATATGTGTGCAAAGCTGACATTTCGGCCTGCGGGTGGTGCTAGAAGACAAATCACTCAAATGGCCAGGGTTCATCCTCCAGGCAGCCCGAATGCACTCGGCAGGTATTATATGGGCAATGGGAATTTTGGCCAAAGGGTGGCACTAATAGAGGAAAGAACGTCCCACAAAATCAGGAGGAGCATGAAAGAGCATCCTGTGGGAAGCATGGAAGATGAACAACAAATCAGAGTATTGGACTCGAGTCATAGTGACTCGACTCGAGTCTGACTCGAGTCGCATATTTGACGACTTGCGACTCGACTCGGACTTTGTATGTAAAACTTGCAACTCGACTCGGACTTTGAATGTAAAACTTGCGACTTGACTCGGACTTGGAAGGTAAAAGACCAACGAGACTTGAGACTCGACTCGACTTGCTAGCCAATGACTCCCGACTCGACTCGACTCGAGACAAGATGACTCGGACGACTTGTTTTGTCATCGGAGTTCCCCCCCATAATAAACACAGCAGTTGAGATTTCATTTGGCCAGAACTTTCTGAATTTTACTTGAATTCTTATAATTGTAATGTTAATATGATCTGTAAAGTTTATATTTTCATTTGTTATCAGTCATGAATTTATTCATAATTTATTATAATTTATATCCTTATTTTCTGTAATTTATTTCCATGCGCAATCGCGCATAATAAACTGCGCAGTTGAGATTTCATTTGGCCAGAACTTTCTGAATTTTACTTGAATTCTTATAATTGTAATGTTTATATGATCTGTAAAGTTTATATTTTCATTTGTTATCAGTCATGAATTTATTCATAATTTATTATAATTTATATTCTTATTTTCTGTAATTTATTTCCACACGCATCTTCAAGCCACGGTGCCGTAGATACATAACCGGAAAACTCGCCCCAAAACACCATCGCCCCCATTCGTTTTCGCGGACCAGCGGTTCTTGTATTCCTGTAGTTGTTTTACTGAGGATAAGGTTAGAAATAAGTTTACGGTTAGCCATGTTATTAGTTTTACTGAGGTTAAGTTTAGGAATAAGGTTAGGTTAGTTTAATGAGGTTACGTTTAGGAATACCAGGTGAATATCACCGGATTTCCCCCGGGGTGACTGTTTTGGGGCGAGAGTTTTGGTGTTTGTCTGCAGTGGGCGTCCGCAATAATGCTATCAGGATCAGATAATTAGATATTATTATCAGATATTAGAAGTATATTGGGTACCAAATAAATATACTTACCAAAGAAGTTTTACTCTGGGAAGGTTTTCAGACTCATCCATTCATTGCACTGACCCAAGTTTATTGTAGGCCAAAGATTTATATATTTGTAATGGTTAAGGTTTCTTTATACCTGCCCAATAATCTCTCTCTCTGTGTGTGCGTGCATATATATATATATATATATATATATATATATATATATATATATATATATACACATCTGGGATTAGCAAATGTCAAACACGTATGCATCCATACAAGCACGCACGTGCGCACGCAAACACACACACACACACACACACACACACACACACACACACACACACACACACACACACACACACACACACACACACACACACACACACACACACACACACACACACACACACACACACACACACACACACACACACACACACACATACAGTATCTAGGTGTGCCCTGGGATCTTTTGGCTATGCCAGGTTCTCAAAAAGGTTGAGAAACACTGCTTTAGTGTAATTTAGCCTTTCCCAAGTTCTAACTAAATGATCAGACATGTAATGTTGTAATGGATAAATGAACAGCTTTATGCTGGTTTAATTCTTGACTTTAAGATACGGTTTCTCTCTTCAAGATATAAATCTGAGTGCTTTGTGGGTGGGCTGGGGAACAATAGTAGTGAGGGACTTTACACAACCTTGTGACTCGACTTGTGACTCGGCTTGACTTGCCCACAACAGAAAGACTTGGTACTCGACTTGGACTTGGGACCAAATGACTTGGGACTCGACTTGGGACTCGGACCTGAGGGTGGATTGACTTGGGACTCGACTTGGACTTGGGACCAAAGACTTGGGACTCGACTTGGGACTCGGACCTGAGGGTTGGATTGACTTGGGACTCGACTTGGACTTGGGACCACATGACTTGGGACTCGACTTGGACTTGGGACCAAACGACTTGGGACTCGACTTGACTCGGACCGGAGCGACTTGAACAATACTCTGCAACAAATTCCATGGCAATCCAGCCAGTAGCTTTCACAATATCGTCGCTGTGGGATTGGAAACCTCATACCTCATTTCCAAAACCATAATTTTTCAGGAAATGGAATGACATCTTTCAGAAATAGTGGAAATAGCAGATCTATAAGCTTGTAGATCGGCTATTTTCAATACTTTTATATGACGAAGTAGGCCATGAAGTGACGAAAAAGCATTGAAAGGAGATAATGAGGTTTTTGCCGGCAGCGACGATATATTGTGTTGGACCAGTCTGTCCAGCCACAGACGGTCTGTCCACACATAGACGGTCTGTCCACAAACAGACGGTCTGTCCACACACAGACGGTCTGTCCACAACAGACGGTCTGTCCACAACAGACGGTCTGTCCGGTGTCAGTCAGAGACACTGGGTTGTGTCAGTGTCAGCCACTCTGACTGACACTGCCATTCTTAGAAGGCAGCACCGGATGCGATGAGATGATATGAGGGCATGAATACACAGCATATAGGATCAGTGTACTAATTACTCAGAGATGTTATCTGGTCCGCACACTGCTGCCTTTAACCCATTAAGACCTGAGGCTGATTCTACAGATGTCTAATACATCCTAACAGTTTTCTGCAAAACGTGCTACATCGGTGGTTCTCAGACTTTATCATGTCAAGGACCCCCAGAATGATACTGTATGTATTTGGCCGCCGACCCCCATCTCAAAATATTAAGTTCCAGGGGCCCCCAGAAGCAAAGATTTGAGTTAAAAATGTGCTTTAAAAATATATATATTCAAAGATTTGAACAAATTGTCACGATTAAAAAAATAGCTATGAGCTCGTATATCTGCTATTTTTGAATAGCCAAACTATAAAATAATGCTTTTTAGCTCAAATCTAAAATGGCACAGATGCTTGCCCCGGTTTTAATGGCTCAAACTGTTCAAAATGGATCACAGACATTATTCCGATGAGTCCCCAACATTTAGAGTCACATTTTAACGAGCCTGGTTCCCCAGATCCCCCAGGGTGAGGCAATCTGGGGTTCAAGGCTAAAAAAAGGTTCATGAAACCGTGAGGAAGAAAACATTTATGGGCCTTCAATGTCTGTCTAACACCAGGACAAACGGCTGACAGAACCTGACTCATACACACATTGGTGGCTGCCTGGCTGGTAGTTAAACATTAGAAGAAGTGCAGTTCTGAGCCTGGACCACAAACTTGATGTTGAAATAGGCATTTCAAACCAGCATGGAGAGACTCACTAATTGTTTCTTGGCAGCCATCAACCCTTGGGGGTAAAAAGAGAGACAGACTGACAAACAGACGAGAGAAAGAGAGTCGAGAGGAGAGAGGCTTACCTCAATGGCTCGGGCGTGACTCATGGTGTATTCACTGTGTATTTTCTTAGAGTTCATTTTCAACCACTCGCTAATGCAGAAGATTACAATTTATTTCGCTGGGATCTTTTCCAACGTGCAAACTGTGGGACGAGTCAACATTTGTGGGACAATTGGAGGAGGGAGAGGGGGGGTTAGCGGTCGGATGGCTTGTTCTCACAGAATGCAATTACCTGGATTCGACCCCGAGTCTCCTCCCGCGTGGAAAAAGCAAAGCGTCTTAACTGCTCATCCACTTTGGATCAGAAGGAAAATCATTTGGGACTTCATGGTCCTCGGGCAGGGCTACTCTTCTACCCCAAGCATGGGTTCATTGTCCACGTCGGGAGCACATCTACAATGTGGGAGGGAATGAGAGAGAGAAAAAGAGAGAGGCAGTGTCAGAGGGAATGCGGGTGATGTGTTGATATGGTTGTAATACAACCATTTGGTATGATGTTATTTTTATGAATTTGAAGTGAAAAGGAAAGGGAGTGAAAGAGAAACAGATGGGAGTTCTGTTAATCCATTTAGACCGGGAAATAATCTGTGTCATTTTTGGATTTCTTTAGCTATTCAAAAATAGCAGATATACAGTACAAGCTCATGGATATACAAGATCACCGCATTTTCACGATTTTAAAAGATTGTGAAAATGTGTGCAAATCTTTATATTTTTTAAAGCGAACATTTGTAACTGAAATCTTTGCTTCTGGGAGATTCTTCATTCTACGTCTTCTAAACAGTTTTTTTTATAAATGTTGCTACTGTAGATATCAGTAGTTCTAAAACCTTTTTCACGTCAAGCACCCCCAAAATGATATGTATTTGGCCGCGGACCACTCCATCTCAAAATATGTTGTTCCAGGGACCCCCCAGAAGCAAAGAGTTGAGTTAAAAATGTTGTTTAAAAAATATATGTACTCAAAGATTTGTACCACCACTCGGTGCCGTGGTATTGTAGATCTGCTATTTTTGAATAGCCAAAGAAATAAAAAAAAAGAACACAGATACTTTCCCGGTTTAAATGGGTTAAAGACCCAAAGGCCCCATTTTTTTTTCAAACCGTCAAGAGTTCTACTCCTACACCTCGCCTTTTGCTGTGTACACACGCTGGAGGCTGAGCCGGCGCTAATGTACATGTATAAGATCACCATGAAACATTCATGAGTGAACCTCATGAATGTGAGGTTTTGAATGTGTTATGCACATTATGTTCAACACATTTCCTTGTTGGGAGGGAGGGGAGACAAACTGACCGACCCGTGTGCTTGTTGGGTGGTGGGTGGTGTGATCAGAAAATCAATGACGACAAGCAAGTAACATTTTGGAAAAAGAAGAATGGGGTTTGACGTTTATGGATAAATGTCATGAGAGAAAGAGGGTGATAGAGGGAGGGAGGGAGCGCAAGAGAGCGTGAGAAAGAAAAAGAGAGAATGAAAATGGGAAAGGGTATATATGAGGGAGAGAGAAAGAGAGAGAAAGGAGGAGAGGAGAGGAGAGGAGAGGAGAGGAGAGGAGAGGAGAGGAGAGAGCATTAAGAAGAGAGAGGAAATCAAGGGGGCATTTTCTTACAGGCTCAGCCATCGTAAGCTTTATATGGGAGCAGCTGAGTCACACACACACACACACACACACACACACACACACACACACACACACACACACACACACACACACACACAGTGATGTGGTTAGCAGTGATTTGGCTTGTGACAGGGTGTTATATGAGATGTTTAGAATGGGCTGTGCAGCAGGAAGCAGTGGCAGATCTCCAACGCCACACCCCATCATGGGAGAGAGGGGCTTTATCAGGGTCTGGCCTTCTGTTGTGGTTACTCTTTATTTCTCTCTTTTC
>NC_139940.1:30910822-30913322 GCF_963454915.1 Gymnoscopelus microlampas | reverse complement strand
ATCAAAATCTACAAAGTAACTAGTAGCCTAACTAACGTTTTCAAATAATTGTAGTGGAATAAAAGCACAATATTTGCCTCTGAGATGTAGTGGAGTAGAAGTAAAAGTACAGAAAATTGGAAATACTCCAATAAAGTAAAAAATACCTCAAAATTGTACTTAAGTACAGTACTTGAGTAAATGTACTTAGTTACTTTACATCACTGCATGGAGTCAACATTCAGTTGTAGGTTTTTTTAAATAACAGAACATAAGATCACAACACATCGCATTGCCATGCATTGTGAGCTATCGCCTCATTAAATGAAATGTAAATAGCCGATGTATAAAGGGTTAAAGTGGTTAAAAATGACCTTGATGCTATATTATCTGATTTTGCTATATGTGGTCCCCCTGGACCCCCCCCCCCACCAATCAATGGGGTCCCCAGAGAGAACCATAGGTGTAAAGGAATACCTTTTGGTTCATGTTGGAATGAAGGATTGGGTGGCTGAGGGAAGCACTCTTCCAAATGTTCATGAAACATGCATAAAGGTTGTCTTTTTGGATGGGTTAAATTGGACAACTAGCTATTGAAGAAAATAATATGATGGTATTGATGTCTCTGTAAAATGACTTTTCCTTTGTTTTTCATGCTGTTAACACAACTCAAAATGGTTACATTATGGAAGCGGTTTTGTACCTCTGCCCATGTCCATCTATTACTGTACGCTCTCTAGACTAACTTTAGCTCGCCATACAAATATTTCAGTGTTTGACATTCTCTGGGGGCTCGGCTTATAGATTGGTGCAGTGAGGGGGGGGAGTGGCCCTATCAAAGGTTGCAGACTAAGCAAATAAACAGTAATTTGTTCGTGTGTGTGCATGTACATGCATGTACATGTCCACATGTGTCTGGAAGTACTGTAACTTCTATATGCATGCAGTGTGTGCGCTGTGCGTGTGTGTGTTGATTTAATACCTATGTAAGCATGTTTGTGTCTGCAAATATCCTCTAGATATGGGGTCCCCCTAGCAAGTCCATTGATAATGCCAGATTGCATGTTTTAGCTGGGTAATTGAAAGGCCATCTCTCCGCTGGTCTGCTGGTCTGCTGGGGTGCTTCAGCAAGGGGTAAAACTATAAGGCTCATTATTTGAGGGAACGGGGAAATCCTTGGAGGCCAAAAAACAAATTAGTTTGTGTCCGGTTTAACCTTCAGAGAACTCAATTAGATACGGTGCATGTACATGTATGTTCTTTAGGAGTTAGCTGTGGTACAGATCTACACATGCATGCTGTTCAGTGAGGAGCGGTAATGAGCCAGAGTTCAGGTTGACCTGTCCTGTAGTGCAGAAAACGAGCTGCTGCTTCATTTCTGTTCATGTAATGAGAGCGCTGACCCACAGAAAATATTGGCTTAGCTTAAAGTTTTGAAAGAAACTCAAAAGAAAATGGATTGCACATATTGAGTGCCTGTGTGTGTGTGTGTGTGTGTGTGTGTGTGTGTGTGTGTGTGTGTGTGTGTGTGTGTGTGTGTGTGTGTGTGTGTGTTTTTGTATGTCTGCTGGGTCCATAAACATGGAAACAGACATGACCTGCATGTCTCAGCAGTTTCCTGTATAAGCAAAAGCAGGTGTGTGTGTGTGTGTGTGTGTGTGTGTGTGTGTGTGTGTGTGTGTGTGTGTGTGTGTGTGTGTGTGTGTGTGTGTGTGTGTGTGTGTGTGTGTGTGTGTGTGTGTGTGTGCGCGTGTGTGTGCGTGTGTGTGTGTGTGCGTGTCCCCATCATTCTCCTGTCACTCCACAGGCCTGCAGCAGACCAGCCCTTTCCTCTCCATTTGTGTCTATGTGCATGCCTACGATTCTGTGTGTGTGTGTGTGTGTGTGTGTGTGTGTGTGTGTGTGTGTGTGTGTGTGTGTGTGTGTGTGTGTGTGTGTGTGTGTGTGTGTGTGTGTGCGCGCGTGTGTTTCCATCTGCCCCCTGTCACCAGCAGCCCTCTCCTCACCATTAGAACCTGTCAGGGGTCAAGGGTCAGCTCTCCAAAGGTTAAAGGTCACCCTCCCAAAGGGTGAAAGGTCACCAAGGTGAGGCCTGGTGCGAGGTGACATTGAACAAGCCCAAAGCTGTAGTCCTGACAACAAACACCTTGGGGAGAGCATTCCCACATGGGCCAAGAACGGTGTCAGATATTCACTAAACCAACCCCCCCAAATGAATACGGATTTGACCCAGGCCAAGACCCCCTTCTGAAAGGATGTTGTGCAAGGGACCCCCCAAACAGGATTTGTGTTGAAAAAATATTCCAAATCTTTCACAATCTTTTCAGGATCTTTTGAAAATACCACATCTACGAGCTCACAACGTGTCTTGTAGACTGGCTATTTTCAAGTAGCTGATGTATATACAGTAGGGTTAAAGTGGTTAGTTTTGATACTATATGAACTCATTATTAACTAAGTCCCGGTGGACACCATGTTGAGAACCTCTGCACTATATTGACCTAAAGTCAGTTATTCTCTA
>NC_139940.1:30888322-30895822 GCF_963454915.1 Gymnoscopelus microlampas | reverse complement strand
GTCAAGTCTGTGCTTAGGCTTTCAGGTGATTTTGTCAGATTACAATGATCAGTTCCCAACGTTGCTTCATTGCCCGAGTAACAACGATGAGTGACAATTATTAGGAGAGCTGACAGGTTTCATACCCACTTTTCCATTTACTTAAGTACTGTACTTAAGTACAATTTTGAGGTATTTGCACTTTACTTGAGTACTTCCAATTTCCAATACTTTTCCTTCTACTCCACTACATTTCGGATCCAAATATTGTACTTTTACTCCACTACATTTATTTGAAAACTTTAGTTACTAGTTACTTACGTAGATTTTGATTATTACTACAAAACATACATTAAGCACTTCAGCCCTATATACATTTCGGCTATTTGATATAATAGCCGATCTGCAAGCTCACAATGCGACAAAAGACGTATATACATTTGAAATGGGAAATTCTGCATAATGAGTACATTTACTTTTGGTACATTTTGATGCCAATACTTTTGTACTTTTACTCAAGTACATTTTGAATTCCGGACTTTTACTTGTAACAGAGTATTTCTATTTTGCAGTATTGATACTGTACTTTTACTTAAGTAAAACATGTACCTTTTCCACCACTGGGTGAGGGGAATGGTATAAGAAAAGACCAAAAAGGTGATGAGCCATGCACTGATTGGTCAGCTGCCGTATCAGCCCTAGTGGCTAGGGTTAGTTACAATCCAATTACTGTATTCCACAGAGATCAATCAACCACACAGTATATATTTAAACAGCATATAATATGTGTATTTCCAACAAGTGCTTTATGCCTCACCGTATAGCGATCCAGTCCCTCTCTCTACATGTGTGTTGTCATGGTCTGGAGCCAGTGAGGAATCCTCCAGAGTTAATTAAAGCCTCATGTCTGTCCGGAAAGACAATTAGGGTCATGATCTCCCAGACCTTGCTTGTTCCCTCACTCCCTGAGAAGAGAAGAGAAGAAAAGAGAGACTTAATGAACGAATGGCGGCACGGAATGACTTAATGAACGACCTAACGAGTCCCATAGTCGTTTAATAAGTTGTTATTAAGGCGTAATTAGGGCAATAATACAGCCCGATTGGCTTCAAACTAAGTGCCGATGAGACACAGTGTCGACTTGTGGCGTGATTATGGCAGAGGATAAACAAAGAATCACGGCCACTACACAGGAACAAAGATATGTTAATTCTGTGTGTGTGTGTGTGTGTGTGTGTGTGTGTGTGTGTGTGTGTGTGTGTGTGTGTGGGTGCGTGCGTGCGTGCGTGGCATTTGTGCATGCATGTGTGCGGTATAAATCTTTGTGACTCATCTGCTGTCAACATGGTACTGGTATTTAGAAAGTCACAAAAACAAATGGATTCTGATACACACTCTTTCTAGACGGCCAGAGAGAAAAAGAAAAATGCCAGATCCGAACCGCAAAGAGTAACAAATCAGGTCCTTTGTTCTCGTATCATAAATATTTGGGATTTTGTGGATTCACTCTGCGAAATTATGGGACTTTTGGCGAGCAACAAAAGCAACAAACCATCATTCAATTACTGTACATACTGCAACCTAGGAAATGCCACTCTACCAACTCAATGCATGTTCCAGTGTTCTGATTCTAAAGTTTAGAGTATAGCAAAGAGATTGAGACTGGCTGCACCCATCCATTACAATTTACCCAATTCACTGAAGCCTAAGAGGCTCAGAATAAAGCGACAAATCTGACAGATCTTCACTTACTTGCGGTGACTGCCTGCCTGGCGGATTTAGTGAGTAATCGGGTATACGTGTGTGTGTGTGTGTGTGTGTGTGTGTGTGCGTGTGTGTGTGTGTGCGTGTGCGTGCGTGTGTGTGCGTGTGTGCGTGTGGATGTGTGTGTGAGTGTGCACTGTACTGTACAGTACTCGCCAAATTAGTCATATGGTTTATATCACCCCTGTGATGCAACTAGTGGAATGCATTTCCCATATTCATAATAGTTGTTTCCATAAACATTAATGTGGAACTCTGTTCAACACACATACTGTAAACATATGTTGCATTCTATTCAACAGACATAAACATACTGTATAGTATGTTGTATTCTGTTCAGAAGGCAAACTGCATTGCGCCTTAAGAGAGTGCTAAAGAGAGTGTATATAGTATGCATGATTCAACACATTTCAATGGGTGACGCCATTACCCTTTGGAGGGTTTAGTCGCTCATAAAAATCACAATAACTCACGCTGTGGGAGGAAGATGACAAACGCTTTGCATTTTGCTCCTCAGGAAAGGCTCTTTCTCCACATGATTCATCTCATATCAGTGATTCAGAATGGTAAAGGCCCACAGGCCTTTGTATTATACATGGCAATATTCAATGGGCTGAATAGTGGGGAGTCGTTACTCATTCCCCTTCCATTATTATCATATGTGGGGCCTTACTGTACCAGTAGCATGAACAGTGTGGGCCGTAAGGGTCACACGGCCCACACTGTTTATGAAATGTTATGAATGATTCCTTTAACTGTAATGCAGAATTCACACACCGGGCTGTATCTCACTTTTTCATGTTGTGAGGAAAGTGGTGAGCCACCAAAAAGCATGAGCAGCAAAAGTTAAGAAAAGTTCAACTTTGCAGATGTGTGTTGGAACAGACTGAAGTGACAGACAAACAGCACGCTGTGCCCTGAACTAGGTGTGGACTATAGGCTTATACACATTCAACACCAGATGGACAGAAACTGACCACTGTATGGAAGCACCGAATATTGATAACAAAGTTAACTAACTATTTCTTACCTAAAATGCACCTAAACCGTTGCCAAACAAGCTGCCTGAGACAAGCACTTCTCCTCCCTGCCTGTGTGCCGGACCACAACTCTCTTATTTACGAGGATGTCACTCATACCTCAAACACGACCATTTTGCGGTAAAACAAGAGGAATAGAAATCACAGATTCAGCATAAGTGCTATTGCTGAGTCCAACACGGAGTGAAAGTACATAGTGTCACTGGAGATGTCAAACTGCGATATTACCTTTCAAAAGACCTTCGTGTACGACTCACTTATAGACCTTTATTGAAATTCAGCTGCCAGAGGCGACTTGATGTTGATTGTGGTTTAATGCCATTACCCTCTGAAACCTCATTCACAAAGTAAGCCCAAGTGAAACCACAGGCATTATCCTGAGAACTGAACATTGCAGCCTATGGGGTTGCTAATCTTTTAGTCATAAACCCCTGTGCTTCCCCCCTTTCACATCATGTTGCCTCTAGCCAGTGGTGGAAAAGGTACTCACATGTTTTACTTAAGTAAAAGTATCAATACTGCAATGTAGAAATACTCTGTTACAAGTAAAAGTCCGGAATTCTACATTTACAGTAAAAGTACAAAAGTATATTGGTATCAAAATGTACTTAAAGTACCACAAGTAAAAGTACTCATTATGCATAATGTCTCATTTCAAGTTTAAAAATGTATATCTTTTGAAAATAGCAGATCTACAAGCTCAAGATTGTGTCAGAGCTTGTAGATTGGCTATTTTCAAATGTCCGAAATGTATACAGGGCTGAAGTGGGTAATGTATGTTTTGTAATAATAATCAAAATCTGCAAAGTAACTACAGTAGTAACTTTTAGTAACTTTTCTAATAATTGTAGTGGAGTAAAAGTACAATATTTGCCTCTGAGATGTAGAGGAGTAGAAGTAAAAGTACTGAAAATTGGAAATACTCCAGTAAAGTAAAAAATACCTCAAAATTGTACATAAGTACAGTACTTGAGTAAATGCACTTAGTTACTTTACACCACTGCCTCTCGCAAACAGAAATGGGTGGCACGACCCCGCATACCCCCACCCACCACCGCTGTTCAAGCCTATGTTATTACTCCAACACATTTAAGATTTGAAATCAAGATTCCGTCCATATATGCTAACTGCGATCACCCTTTGGAAGACTGGGTCATCTCCGGAGTGACACGTTATTACATCAGCCATCAAACCAAGCCATTCGCTTTGGAATGGCAGATATGGCTCTATTTGCAGGCATGGGTATGGAATGGCTTTTCTTATACTTGTCTCCTGGTTTACACGCCAGGTTGAAATCACTTCAACGTGTAACATTAAACACAACTATGCGTACGGTCAAAATTATTGTCAATAAAACCTCTCTCTCGCGCTCCCCTCACACATATACGCGGTATCGTGATGAATGCCTCAGCTGGCAAGTGTTTTGTGTGTTTTCTGATTAAAATGACTTGATATCAATAACAGTGACAGAGACGGATAGTAGCTGGTGGTGATGATATGTATTCCCATATTACCAGGGCTACGTTTAAACAAGATGACATCACGTAACTGACAGGTCTCTGTGAAACCCTGCACCGCTGCGCTGCCGTGCGCGTGTTTCTGCGGCTGTGTGTGTGTGTGCTCTCGTGCACGTGGCATTCTTGTTTACAGCCTGTCAACTAATGCACACACACTGTCCCTCTTGGTAGAAAAGTGCTGACAGAATCACACTCCTGGCTAGTGCTGTGGTCATCACTTCACTCCCTACTGTCACTTTTAGGGCGCATAGTAAAACCCCGACACACTTTCGTTTAAGTCTCAAAGTGTAAAAAATGGACCCTTAGGGGTCCGTTTTACGGATCTGTCAGAGGTTATCGCAGGGCAGCTTCACGAGGTGGCCAGCATTGTTCAAACCCAATGGATTTTAAATCATCTAAGCCTTTGAAACTTTTCTTTATAGTTTTACAACGCCAAAGAGCCTGGAGGAAGAGCCAGTGTTACAAGTTCAACTGATTTACTTCCTCAAATGAAAAACATTTGGAGGGTGGGGGAGGCTCAGTCCGCTCACAATTACAAACGTTTCAGTTAAAAAGAGAAAATAATCATGATAGGTTTTGGTTTTATAGCCTTTCCCACATACAAAATTCTACATTTTCCCACTGCTTATCTCCTTACACCCATTATCATTATAATTGTGACTTTTTCTTTAGTTTATCTGCTTCCAATGTCTCAGAATTATGTCATGGGCCTGAAGCCGTCTGAGGTCATCCTTCAGAGAGTTATTAGATTTGAGATGTTTCAGTGAAGAAATACTTGTGACACAGCAGAAAAGCATGGCAGCTCTTGCAGTCAAGGCGAGTTCAGACATTTTCCATGGAAATCTCACTGGTCCCCGACATCAGAATGTCTCAATACTATACTCCCACAACCATTTGCATTGCTTTCAAACACTCCTGTAGTTCAGGACACATGTCAAGTTTCCATTTGAGTTCTGGACAACAGTTCCTACAGTTCCTTAATCCTAAAAGTAACGTTCTCTACAACACACTGACGTTTAACCTGAACACCAATCACTTGAAAATTGATTTTTACACATTTTATACATTTGAAAACTTGTGAAATGGGACCTTCTGCATAATGAGTATTTTTTACTTTTAGTACTTTAAGTATACTTTTACTCAAGTACATACAGTATTTAAAGGGACTACACCATGAATTTTAACTTTTTCTTCTTTTTTTGTGTGTTGGCTCAATAGCGCCCTGTGCCAAACAGGACAATGTGGTATTGCAGGTGAAAGTGCTTTATAAGTCAGAGAGAAGTTAGTTGGAATGAGTATCTGAGGCTTGATTTAGGCTCTTTTGAAAAACGTTTGAGGAACATAAACAATATGATATTAAATATTATTATTTTTTTTTTAATCCATGGTGTAGATCCTTTAATACCGAACTTTTACTTAAGTAAACATGTGAGTACTTCTTCCATCACTGCAATACACCCACAGCTCTCTCTGGCAGACAGATCCAAATAGCCAGGCTGTATTTGTATGCCATGCATGCATTGCACACTGACTTTATGCTAACAGCGCTGCACAAGCCTCCTCTTTCAAACTATTTTAACAGCTTTCAGCCAACATCAGTATTTAGTTTTAGACCACTAGGTCTAGGTCAATAATCCAAGTCATATTACCCAAAGCCTCATTCTGGCGTGGAGTGGTTTTGGTTCAGTGTCGATCCATGATTTTGAGGAGCACTGTACGTGCTGATCTTCAAATCCTTAACTACAAAACCAGGCCTCACGTATAGTTACATCTTTTGGGAAGTGGTGGCAGATTCCATGTTGTGGAGAAGCCCACCAGTGTCGGATAAGTGCAGGGGAGACAGTGTTCTGTGCTTTAACCCATTAAGGCCTGAGATACGATTCTACAAATCTAAATCCTAACAGTTTTCTGAAACACTTATGTTGCTATAATATCAGTGGTGCTCAAACCTTTTCATGTCAAGAAAAATGTATTTGGCCGCAGACCCACCATCTGAAAATATTTTGTTCCAGGGACCGCCAGAAGTTAAGATTGCTTTAAAAAATATATATATAATTGCAGATATACAAGCTCATAGCGCGACCGAGTGCCACGCTATGACCTTGTATATCTGCTATTTTTGAATAGCCAAAGTATAGAATAATGGTTTAAGTGGTCACACAGATGCGTTCCCGGTCTTTATGGATTAAACTACCTAGTAGCTAACAGCCAAATCCCCCCAAATCCCTTATTTTTATCCCCTGCATAGTGACGGTTTTCGCTAACAACTCTTCACAAACTGCCTCTCCCACAACCTTGTATCACTCTTTAGCCAAAATCAGCATTAAGCTTTCCACCACTGTCCTCTGGCGTGTTCTGGCTCTTGAGCTCCATAATCCAAGGCTCATTCTGAGGGCCTTATCCCAGCAAGCGAGCTCTGCTTTTTGGGCTTAGGTCCAAAACTCCAGCTCCTGGGAGGTCCCACACATCTCCTCCAAAAACCCCTCCAGTCATCCTTTTGGCACGAGGGATTTTTTATTTTCAATCATACAGTACAGTCCCCATCCCTGAGACAATTAGAGGTCGTCCTGCTGGAGCAGTTTATAGAAAATGCAGAGCAACAGAATGCTGTTTTGGAAAGTCGTAATGGTCCCATGTGTGAGTGAATAGCTCTGGAACAGCCGTTGAGAACATTCCCTGCCGTGTTAATTTAACTCGGAGTATAAAAATGTACCTGTAAGGGTCTATTTACACTGCGAGTTAAATTAACACAGATGTTTGCACTAGCACAGGATACTAAAACAATATTAAGATATTAATATTAGATACAGGAAACACATTTTTAGTCCTCCCTTCTCAGGGAATAATGGTGCCCACACAAATGTAGTGTTCAGACAACTGAAATGTGTTTAAAATCCACACACTGAATTTGCTATGCACAGGATACTGTTCAATATCATTTAGCCATTAGTTTAAATCATCCACTGTGCATTTGATTTAAACGTCCTTTATATCTGTTGTTTTATTATCCAGGCTGAATAATAATCTCAGTAATCTCTCTCTCTCTCTCTCTCTCTCTCTCTCTCTCTCTCTCTCTCTCTCTCTCTCTCTCTCTCTCTCTCTCTCTCTCTCTCTCTCTCTCTCTCTCTCTCTCTCTCTCTCTCTCTCTCTCTCTCTCTCTCCTCTCTCTCTCTCTCTCTCTCTCTCTCTCTCTCTCTCTC
>NC_139940.1:30868322-30883322 GCF_963454915.1 Gymnoscopelus microlampas | reverse complement strand
GTTAAGACCTGTTGAAGAAGTAAGAAAGGGGCCCAATTTAATTCCAATATGGCTGCTGTGCATAGAGCCTATTCAAACTGTAAAGGATGAATGTAGCAGATCTATGAGCTCACAACGTATTGAGCTGTGACGCATTGTAAGCTTGGACATTTGTTATTTGCAACCAAGTATAACTCAGGCTTTATGTCTGTGCGCACAGTACACAAACGGGTGCATTTCGCCTTTCCGACATGTTGCCTTTCCGACGTTGACGAACCCTATACCTAACCCTAACCCTAACCGCACGCGGAAGCCACTAGTCGGAGTGGCGAGATGTCGGAATGGAAGGAGAACCCCTACACAAACACCGTGAAACACGCCCTCACGTGTACTGTATGTAATATAGTACACAAGCATGTTGAAATTCCTTTGATATTGGGGTTATTTGATTTATAGAGATTTTACAGGAAATATGATATAACTGTCAGCTGCCTTGCCCATCAAACTAGTGTGAATGATGAATAAAGTAAAACAGAATACAACTTAATTGTCAGACCGCAGCCAGAAAATTGCCTTTGATCTAGTCTCGAACGCAAACAAATAATAAAATAAAATAAAATAGAAATACTGCGTTGCGGTTGTACCAGTTGCAGTTTAGTCTGCCCAGACTCATAATAAGATTTTTGTTTTATACTTGATGCCGTACAAAAATAGCTGATCTAAAAGCTCACAATACAATGCATTGTGAGGATGTAGATCTGCTATTTTCACCTTTTATAACCATTGCAATTGAGGTAAAAGTTGTTGTTTTTTTGTCAAATATGTTAATAAGAACAGATTATAAAATGTTATACAATTTGTACAATGTACATTCTTCAATTCAAAGAAAAAAGCACAACAAATAAGACAACAAGGAAAAGAAAACCCTCAATCCCTCCCACCCATACTGTTCAGTGACATTACATAAAATAAAGTAGTAAAATGAAATGTCACCTAAAAAGTTTTAAACTATGGTGATACTGATTTGAAGTCATATGGCCCAGCAGCGACAGAGAGAACCTTCCCCTGCCAGTTTCACTCATCCAAACTCTCGAAATTGTGTTTGTTGGAGCGCCCAGATAAAGATAAGTGAAAGACAAGCAATATGGCCTGGCTATATCTGTTCAGCAAAGGTAAAAGTTGATCGAGTGGTATGAAATTAAAGGTGAAATAACGCTCTAGAAGTTTAATTTTCTTCTTAATAGTTTTTTTTCTTCAGTTTTGACAAAAAAAATATGACGTGAGGTTGTCGCTTCGACCTTCGAAATGTATGCAGCGCATACATACTGCAGTCTCATCTCATCGAGTCCCTCTTAAAAACACCTTCCTCTGCAGAATCTGTCGCACTAATAAGTCACAGCATCTCTTCATGCAAGGAAGAGGAAACGCATAAAATGAAAATGCAAACGCCTGCAACAGCCCTTTAATGCCGCTATAAATCAAGGGGGATCATCAAGCTATAGCTGCAGTGGAATACCCCCTCACTCCAACACACACACACACACACACACACACACACACACACACACACACACACACACACACACACACACACACACACACACACACACACACACACACACACACACACACACACACACACACACACACACACAAAACTTTTTCTGTCACCGCTTGCATTGGAATAATAAATAATATGGCAGTCCAGTGTCCCTCTCTCTCAATTGCTCTCCCTCGAATGCACACACGTACTGTACAGCACACACACACCTACACACACACACACACACACACACACACACACACACACACACACACACACACACACACACACACACATGGAGGTGATTAGGTGAATGAGCACCTTGGCAGAGTATTACAGCATGAATCACCATATTAACACACAGCAGGGCAGAGAGCAATTGGACAAGCACGATGATCTATATAACAGCCCATGGTAACTCACTGTCACTGACTGACTGACTGACTGACTGACTGACTGACTGCGCAAGTGAGCGGGTCCATTTTTATACTCTGAGTTAACCCATTAAATCCCAGTAAAGTTTAAGCAAGTGTTATTTGACAGGCCACTAACTTTTCAAAAAAATGTATGTTGCTATATTAGTAGTTCTCAAACTTTTTCATAATTGTCAAGGACCCCACAATTATATGTATTTGACCCCCCATCTCAAAATATTTGATTCCAGGCAGGGACCCCCCAGAAGCAAAGATTTGAGTTAAAAATGTTCGCTTTAATATCTAATTATATAAACGGAAAGTCACTTCCGCGCGCCGCTGACGCCATAGCCACAGCTCTGTAATCGAGTAAACACAACGGCGACACACCACATCTCGCCAACACAGTAGCCACGGCAAACGTGCAGATTTTCCGGGTGGCGTAGGGCACCTCTCATTGCTCACGACACAGTTTCCACGTCGCAACATAATTAATTCTACTCACCACATTTCGGACAAAACGGAAGGGGAAACAGCTTCGTACCGTTTACCGTGCACACCACCGAGGCAAAACAACACGCCGCCGCCATTGGGATGCCAGGTTGGCATGCCAGGTTTTCTAAAAACAAGCGCCAGAAACAAGCAACCACCTTCATGATTTTTTACTTTTGCACATTTTACTCCGACGATTTGGGTACCCCAATATACACGCGCCCACGCTGGGCCCCGTGCGCGGCTGGGGTTGAGGGGGGCGTAGCCCCCCGAGACTCTAGTAATATATATATATTCACAGATTTGCACACATTTTCATTTTTTTTTTCAAAAGTGTGAAATAATGCTTTTTTAGCTCAATTAAAACAATGACACAGATGCATTCCTGGTCTTAATGGGTTAAATTAATGCCTGATTTATACAAAGTTGTGCGCCGGTGTTGTGCACCGAAAATAGCAGATCTACATGCTCAAAACACATGTTGCGTTGTGAGCTTGTAGATCTGCAATTTTTTGGTGAGCGACACCCGCGCACAACTATGTATAAATCAAGCCTAAAACACTGTGCATGGTCCGTGAAGGCAGGGGTGGACCTCCCACTCTCATATGAAAAAAAAAAAAAAAAGGATAGAGGTTTTGGCTCACGGCGAAGAGAAAACTTCCTGTTAATGTATGTGGTGGGTCTAGAAGGTGTACATGTACTGTACACACACACACACACACACACACACACGCACACAAACCCCCTGGATATCTATTATACCCTCCAATGCCTTGAAAATGACACTGAAATCCCAAGCATAGATAAGGGCTTTGATGAGTGTGGCTGGTATTACCCTACTACCCCAGACCACCATAGACGTTGATGATAACTCTGATGATCCCAGCATACAGACAGGCCTCCTTTCAGCGCACACACACACACACACACACACACACACACACACACACACACACACACACACACACACACACACACACACACACACACACACACACACACACACACACACACACACACACATGGAGATAAAGAGATTGAGGCAGATGGTGGTGCGAGAGAAGGATAGAGAGACCAATAAAGAGAGTAATGGAGAGACGCATTGACCTCGGTACACCTGCTGACATGGCCTTTCAATGACTCCTTTCATTAGGCCCTTACAACAGTAAACTCATGTGTCCCTGACACCGTCAATTGACCTGTCAAATAACACTCGCTCATACTGTAGGGCTGAGTAAAATGGACACAATGAAATACAACCATATCTTTGACCAAATACCTCAATTTAGATATTGATTTGTGACTATAATATCATATTGTGACACATCTTTTCCTCCTATGTTCACAAATAGCAGATCAGTGGTGGGAAAAGTACTCAAATATGTAACTTAAGTAAAAGTACCAATACTGCAATATAGATATACTCTGTTACAAGTAAAAGTTCGGAATTCAAAATGTATCAGAGTAAAAGTACAAAAGTATTGGTATCAAAATGTACTTAAAGCATCACAAGTAAAAGTACTCGTTACGCAGAATATCCCGTTCCACAAGTTTTCAAATGTATAAAATGCATAAAAATCCTTTGAAAATAGCAGATCTACAAGCTCACAATGTCTCACATGGCCGTAATGTACATACTGTAGGACTGAAGTGGTTAATGTATGTTTTGTAATAATAATCAAAATCTACAAAGTAACTAGTAACTTTTCAAATAATTGTAGTTGAGTAAAAGTACAATATTTGCCTCTGAAATAGAAGTAAAAGTATTGAAAATTGGGAATACTCTAGCAAAGTAAAAAATATTTCAAAAATGTACAGTACTTGAGTAAATGTACTTAGTTACTTTACACCACTGATTGATATATCGCTCAGCCCTGCTTGCCCAGCCTCTTTTCTTTGAAATGTTTTATCTCAATGTTTTCGTATGGAGAATACATTGGAGCCAAATGTGTGGAGAGCCTCAGAGACGTCACGTCTTAAAATAGATCAGTATAGTGATTTAAAGGCGTACATGGTTAACCAGCACCTGCATACACTCTGTCTACAGAGGAAGTACTTGGAAAAAGTAGCACCTTGAAAAAAGGGCCTTTCATCATGTCATCACTTGTAAAAGAGAAGCCCTGTCCGTTGGTTTAGCTTTCATCATTCATGAGTGAAGTTGGTGTACAGCTACTATAAAGTATAACTCCTGACAAAGTTCACCGAACGAGCTTTTATAAACCACTTCTGTTGGGAAGTCCTCTTAAACCATTAAGACCGGGAACGCATCTGTGTCATTCTTTTATTTCTTTGGCTATTCAAAAAATAGCAGATCTACAAGCTTGTATATCTACTATTTTTGAAAGATCTTGAAAAGTTTTGCAAATCATTGAATATATATATTTTTAAAGCGAACATTTTTAACTCAAAACGTTGCTTATGGGGGGTCCCTGGAACAACACATTTTGAGATGGGGGTCCACGGCCAAATACATATCATTTTGGGGGTCCTTGACATGAAAAAAAAGAACCACTGATATTATAGCAACATATGTTTTTTCAAAAAACTGTTAGAAGACATTTGTAGAATCCCCAGAAGCAAAGATTTTAGTTAAAAATGTTCGCTTAAAAAAAAAAACATATTCAAAGATTTGCACAGAATGTTCACGATTTTTCAAAAATAGCAGATATACAAGCTCATAGCGCGGCACTCGGTGCCGCGCTATGAGCTTGTATATCTGCTATTTTTGAATAGCCCAAATAAATCTTAAAATGACACACAGATGCGTTCCCGGTCTTAAAAGGTTAAACTGCAGTTCATGACCCAAAATGAGTTGCAGCACGGTGTCTGGAGGTTCTCCAGACATGCCAAAGAGTGCATTTAATGAGCCTGGGTCCCAGGGCAAGGCAAGGGTTTTTTACTGCATTTGGGTTTCGGGCTGGAAAAGTTTACAAACCCCCTGTATAAGTTATAGAGGGATGCTCCCAAATGAACTGGAACGAGGCACAAACAAACAAGCGCAACACAACACTGTGTGTAAGACTCCAGGCTTCAGATCAATGTTTACGGCACAAAAACTACCCAACCATCATCACCAACAGGTTAGGATGGGAAGGATATTAACCCAAGACCTGCAGGCCGATTCTACGAAAGTCTTCTTAAATCCTAACAGTTTTCTGAAAAACTTATGTTGCTGGTTCTCAAACTTTATCATGTCAAGGACCCCCAAAATTATATGTATTTGGCCGCAGACCCCCATCTCAAAATCTTTAGTTCTAGGGACCCCCAGGAGAAAAGTTTTGAGTAAAAAATCTTTGCCAAATGTAAAAAAATATATATATTCAAAGATTTGCACAAATTGTAATAATTAAAAAAAAATAGCAGATCAACAAGCTCATAGCGTGGCACGATGTGATGCGCTATTAACTTGTATATCTGCTATTTTTGAATTGTCAAAGTATAAAATGACACAGATGTCTTACCGGTTTTATGGGTTAAACAACAAAAAGAACCCTAGCGTCCCTATTCATTGAGCAAAAATAGATCTAAAAGATCACAGCGTTGTAGGGGAGGTCCTACATAGACCCCTGGGGGGACTCGTGAAGTTTGTAGGGTTCAAGTGGTTAAGAGGAAAAAGATAAAGAAGTTCCAAATACATGAACAAAATGTAATAGAACATTATAATATTCTGATCATTACTTTGTCTGTCGACAGCTCATTTGAATCAGCAGACTTCCAGGGAAGGCATGTATCTGAAATCAGCAAACTTTTGCAAAAACTCCTGTGGGCGAAGGTCTCACCTAATGCCATTAAAGGTCCTTACAGTCCACACAGGGCTATAGGGAGGATCAACTGGCCTCTCACACAGTGCCTGCAGCCCACCCACAGCACAGAGCATATACAGGCTCAGTGTACTTCAGCTCCTAAAGAGTTGTGTCAGCAACTTCTCTTAGTCTAATCCCACTCTCTGTGCTAGCTGTCTCGCTGTCCTCTTCCTCCCCACTCTCTCCCTCTCCCTCTCCCTCCCTCTCTCTCTCTCTCTCTCTCTCTCTCTCTCTCTCTCTCTCTCTCTCTCTCTCTCCTCTCTATAACTGTATAGTTGACCTTTACTACTATAAGTTCAGGGTGGGCTCACACTCACTTGCACACGCACACACACACACACACACACACACACACACCACAAACCGCCCATGCATAAACCATCTCCGAGGGTCTGCTCCACAGTTATTAAAAAGTTAGTCGAATGTTTATACTTGTCTTTTTTTACTTTATGGGGCGGACCGCCCCTTTCTTAAGATCTTCCCATCCGGGTCATCTCTCATAAGAAGTGGGCACAGTACAGAGAGAGAGAGAGAGCACACACACACACACACACACACACACACACACACACACACACACACACACACACACACACACACACACACACACACACACACACACACACACACACACACACACACACACACACACACACACACACACACACACACACACACACACACAGTACTGTTTTTCCTCATACTGACCAGAGCTGACAGTCCAGAGATCCCAGAAGCCCTGCAGCCACATGCCTTTTATTGAGCTCATGCTTTATGCCGACATCAAAGCCCCTCAGCTCTCTCTCTCCCACAACTGAGCATTGTTGTGTGCAGCAGGCCAACAGAATGGCATTGTGCTGCAGTGTATATACACAACATACCAGCTGAAGCACAGCAGCTTTAAACTAACTGGAAAGAGGGAGAGTGGTGAGTCAACAGAAAAAAAGAATGAAACATTTTATGTGTGTCTTCTTCCTTGAACAGAGTTAAAGCAGATAGAGCACCTCTAATCAGTGCAGAATGTTTATAGTAAACATATCTGTCGGGCAGAAACCTCTTATCTCCACATTCTAACTTTTTGTGTTTTGTTAAGTAAATTAACGCCCTACTTCTTCATACTACAGCGTCACACAAAAGTAGCAGATCCACAAGAGCTTGTAGATCTGCTACTTTTGAATTTGAATCCTGAAAAGTAACTGTTTTGGACATACAGTATGAGGTTTCCACCCGACAGAGACGATATACAATACCAGCTGAAACACAGCAGCGTTAAACTAACTGTAAAGTGGGTAAGTCAGTGATGTTGCTAGGTTTTCAATGCAATGGGTCCTGGGATGCAAGGGTGGTCTTTTAGATGGGTCCCAGGGACATTTTATGGGTCCCACAAAAATGCACAGCGTTTAACTCGTGTTTCATCTTATATGGTTATATTCATGTAGAACATGTATCTGAAAGAAAAGTACACAATTCCAAATCCGACAACTAGTACTTGTAGTACTTGTAGTACTTGATTTTTTTTTTTACATTAACCACTTGAATCCTAGTATCCCTTTTCTGAGGAGAAATTTAGCCAAAAATAGCAGATCTACAAGCTCACACTTGTGAGCTTGTAGATCGGCTATTTTTGGAGTTATAGGTGTGTAAAGGGAAAAAAGAGCAGCAAAAGTTTATCTGAAACACAATTTTATACAATATAGAGGGGGTCCCTGCTTCATCTCTCTCTCAACTAGGGGGTCCTTGGCCTGAAAACACTGAAGACCCCTGCTCTACAGGGAATTATTTGATATCTGGCTGCACGGAAAGACACAAGAATCACAGCTGCCATTAATTAGTGCTGTTCAGTGTTGATTGCCTAGTGGTCAAATTGGGGTCAACGAGCCATCGTTAACTTGCTTTGAAGTTGAGCTGTAAGTTGCGCAGCACTCTGACTCTCTCCCTCTAGCAGCAGCTCGCAATGCCCTGAGACAGAGTGAGAATACTTCTCCATACGGCGGTGTTTTACCGAGATTTTTCTTGTTTCCTGCACTATGCCTTGTAATCCGCGGACGGCTTTGAAATTCACGGATGGCCTTCAAATCCGCGGTAATTTCCGCTAAATTGTAGTGCGTCCCATGGACGCAACGAGGGTGCCGTGAATGCGTCCTTTTTCAATATGGTGCGTCAGAGACGCAGGACGCAGGCCTATGAGCATCTCTGGTAAGTGGTGAGCAAACAGAAAAAGAATGAACATTTTACGTGTGTCTTCCTTGAACAGAGGTAAGCAGATATAGAGCACCACTAATGCTGATAGTTTTATAGTAAACATTATTTCATTTTCCATGGAACAAACATCTGCCATGAAAGTTCCACTGCATTTTATAAAGACAGTCTGAGATGCATGGCCTATTGTTTTGTAAACAGTAAAAGTGGCAGTTACTGTACCTACAGTATACCACTCTCAGAGAGCAGTATAATGGAGTGAATCATTGTCCAAATTCCATATTAACCCATTAAAACCGGGAACCCATCTGTGTAACCACCTAAATCATTATTTTATACTTTGGCTATTTTTGCAAATCTTTGAATATATTTTTAAAGCAAACATTTTTTACTCAAATCTTTGCTTCTGGGGGTCCCTGGAACAAAACATTCAGATGGGGGAGAGAACCACTGATATAGCAACATACGTTTTTCAGAAAACTGTTATGCATCTTACAAATCTCTAGTTTTGGCCTTTCTCGTGAATTGACAAAGAAAGAAAGTAAGTGAGTAACTCAATCCCTCTATTTGTTTGCTCCATAACCCTTGTTTATTGTACATACCTGCCACATTAAAACATTTGGGTTTTGTTTCTTGTTTTTGTTTTTTTCTGAAAAAAAGGTGAAAGTGATTTTCTTAACAGAAAGTAGGCTTCAACTGGCCTACCGCTGAGATAGTGAGGAAGAATGGATATCAGTGTCAGATGAAGAGAAAAACAAAATCAATTCTGGCCTGCAAAAAGGGTAGCCACAAACCCACACACACACACACACACACACACACACACACACACACACACACACACACACACACACACACACACACACACACACACAAGGCGCATTTGGACGTGGCCACCCAGGATGAGAAAGTATTGGAAACTTGAACTGTGTTTATAACCTAACTCTGGATTATAGGATAGAGGGAGAGAGAGAGAGAGAGAGAGAGAGAGAGAGAGAGAGAGAGAGAGAGAGAGAGAGAGAGAGAGAGAGAGAGAGAGAGAGAGAGAAAGAGCAAGGAGTTTAGGCTGCTCAGCTGTAACTAATTAAAACACAGCTGCCTCTCTCTCTCTCTCTCTCTCTCTCTCTCTCTCCCACCCCCCCCCCCCCCCCCCCCAACATACAAACCCTGTTTTAACTACCCTTCCTGATGTATATTAGTTGTCAATTTTACAGAGGAAAGCCAGTGTTATTTTTTTTATTTTCTTATTTTTTTTAAGACCAAGCTCAACAGGCAGGTCTTGTTAAAGTGCAAGGTGTGTCTGTGTGTAGTGGTGGCGGCTGCAACCTGCCAAGAAGGACATTCCTGTCTACCTGACATAGCTGAAGAACCCACACAGACACACAGTGTGTGAATAATTAGGAGGCTGTCAGTTCAGAGGCTTCTGTTGAGAACACCACTTCCTCTCTGGTGCAGCTTGGCTGTGCTCTTGGAAAATAGTTCTATTTTACAGTCAGCTGACCAAACTAAATAACTTTGAGCATTCTTGGCATGCAGAGAGGGTGGGTTTTAGCAGCACATGGACAAACGCTGACCCTACTGGGCCCGTCTGGGTTCTTCAAAGTAGTCGGGCATGTGTGGCGGCGATCTATAGGGGCATTGAGCTTTTGCTTTCACGTTATTAACCCATTAAAGACCTGAGGGCCCATTCTACGAATGCCTTCTAAAGCTGTAGTTCTCAAACCTTTTTGTGCCAAGGACCCCCAAAATGATATGTATTTGCCCCCCCCGTTGGAAAATATTTTGTCCCAGGGATCCCCCATAGGAGAGAAGATTTGTGTTAAAAAATTCTAAATTAAAATTCTACATTTTTCAAACACTTTTTCAAATTTCAGATTTTTTCAAAATTGTTCAAAAATAGCAGATGCACAAGCTTGCAGCGTGGCACGAAGTGACGCGCTGTGAGCTTGTATATCTGCTATTTTTGAGAACCACTGTATTTTTGAGAACCACTGTGTGTGTATATATATATATATATATATATATATATATATATATATATATATATATATATATATATATATATATATATATATATATATATATATGTATATATATATAAATGACACAGGTTTTTCCGGTTTTAATGGGTTAAACGGTAAAGAGAAACGAGGGGAAAGCACGAACATCCCAAAACAATTAATCGGGTGCTGACAACAACACGTACATCAGGGAAAGAGGGGAAGTCCACACACTGTTTAAGCTCCCAGTAGAAAGTTTTATTAAAGTTAGGCAACTTTGTGACCGCAAATGGTCTTCATCAGACCTGATGAAGACCATTTGCGGTCGAAACGTTGCCTAACTTTAATAAAACTTTTCTACTGGGAGCTTAAACGATGTGCGGACTTCCCCTCTTTCCCTGTTAAACGGTAAAGAGCCCTCCATGGTAACATATAATTATAAAATCATCCACACCTGCTTTCCTTGTGAGGAAGAATATAGGAGTGATGATAGCTAGTGTTTTGGTACAGCCTGTCTTGTTTTGGTTCAGCATGTCCTTGTAGCAGCTAGTAGGCTATAACTGTATGGTCTGATCCCTGTGCTCGTTGGCAGAACCAACTTTCCACAGATCTGTGTCAGACTGGGTGTCTAACTTACTTCTCACCATGATATCATCATGTACATTAACAACACATTGCCTGCCAAGCACGTAGATCTACGTCATTTCATATCCAACCATTGACGCCATTGAACATTTTTTTGGTTGAAAATTCCACAAGAGGGCACTCTAACGCAAACTTAGTGAACATTATGATCCCTTGACTCTGGCAGAAGGAATGGACGGATGTGACGTCATCCCAAAAAACGTCACTTCCGTCCACTCCTATGTTAGGATTTGTAGAAAAACACATCTAGTCGGATTTCTTCTTTTTTTGGTGAAAACGAGCCATTTTCAACGGGCGATAGCAACAAAATGTTTTTGTTTTTGTTCCGGTGGATAGAGGAGACCCTCCCCCCACCCCCCAGACACTCTTTGTTTACATCTGCGTGCACAACGTGGCTTCCCAAACGTGGCTACCAAACATCGTCAATATAAGGTAAAAAACACTGTCACCGGCGGATGAATTAATTAAATAATACCTGGCAGTGAATGTTTTAAAGTATAACCATCACCACCTAGAATATTGTCTCCCACTCCTATTGCCTCATCAATTACCAATTGATCGAGAACTTGGATGCCAGTTATAGTCATTAATAACCACTTAAGCCCTTTATACTTTGTCGTATGACAAAAAAGTAGCCATTCTAGTTCACGTGTCGCATCGCGGTGCGTTGTGAGCTTGTAGATCTACTACAATTTGGACATTTTCAGTCCAAAATATTTACACCACATTTAAGTGGTTAACTGGTATTTGTATCCTCACTTCTCTTTGTCCAGGATCCTATACTCAAGTCAGAGAAACTGAGGAAGTAGTGAAAGTGCCCATAAGATGACAAAAATAGCTTACTTTAGATACAACGTGTATATAAAATATGTCATACATAGTTATTGTACAAGAATTTTAATTTTGGCTGAGCTTGCCAAGTTTCCCAAATGTAATGTGCGGTGTATAGGGCTGCATAAAATACAGTAGGTTAGTAACCACACAAAATCGTAAACAAAATCACGCCTTGGCCAAGTAAAGGCATTTAGAAAATAAGCGTCCCATGTGAAAAGATTGAAAACCACAATGCTACAGAGAGTCAGCTGTAAGCCATTTTCTGTGGAAGCTACACTAACAGCCAAGTCTTAAACAGCATGTCTTATTGGCAGAGTTAAAACACAGCTGTTTATCAGATGAAAGTCTAAGAGCAGTGTTCCCCCAAACACAGGTTTGGGACCCATTTTGGGTCTGCGAGTAAAAATATCCTGTTTTTTAACCGTTGCAACAAAAAAGAACACTTATTTCTTTCAAAACGTTCCCAAAAAGTTTTCAGAACTTTTCAAAACAAACGTGTCGATGCAAGCTTTGGAAATCTGCAGTCTCAGGGAGGATTAGACAATGGGAATTTCATTTGATGAATTTTAACTGGTAAGCATGTTTATGTTCTAAGAGATTAGAAATCAGGGCAATGTGCACATGTCAAGAGTAGCATGCGTTCACGCTACACCCACACTAAGTCAGAGCCACGCTATAGAACAATCTGGATGTGGGTGTATTTATATTGTATTAGTTGTTCATTGTAGAAGATTTCAGGAGATTTCGGTTTTGACCACATGTTTGTAGCAACTGTAACCTTCTAAAAGGTCAAGATCTTTGAAGGCAAACAGCCAAATCTGATGAAACCAAGATGCAAAACATAAATGCATGTATATAGTGCGCGCACACACACACACACACACACACACACACACACACACACACACACACACACACACACACACACACACACACACACACACACACACACACACACACACACACACACACACACACACACACACACACACACACACACAAACACACACACACACACACACACACACACACACACACACACAGTGCTGCGTCTTCAGCAGCCTGCCAACAGCAACAGTGGTTCAGAGCCAAGGATTTGCACTGCCAAGAGTTGAGGTCTCGCTGCGCCCTGAACGCTCAATTCACTCGCAATGTAAACACACATACATTTATTTAGTTGCACTTGTGAGGTCATCCTGGGGACTAAACACACACACTTCATAATCCCTCATCCTGACCTGAACCCTAATCTTAATCCTTACTCCCCCCATTCCATATTTAGTACCCCTAGGGTGTTTTCTTTATTTGTGTTGTGTTATTCTGTTATGAGGAATAATATATGCGGTCATTCTCTGGTAGTTTAAAAGTAGTCCTACAACTGCTAGACTGTGAAATTGTTGTTAAACTTGGCACAAACTTGCACACATGCACACTTACCCACACACATATATATGCCATCCATCCACACACACACACACACACACACACACACACACACACACACACACACACACACACACACACACACACACACACACACACACACACACACACACACACACACACACAATGAATGTTTAGGACCCTTTTGACCGTGGAATGATTTAGTCTTGACCTATTAATCCCTAATGCACTTGACCTTACAATGTATTTAACATGAGCGGTATCTACATACAACACATGTGTTATACTGTGCGGCTGCCAGACCACACACAACTTATAGGCCCCTCGTGATTTACACTGTAAAATCCTCAGTGTTCCTCACTGGTCCATCTACATATACGATTGGCTTAATTCCACGCCCTGTTTATCCGCGTGCATACTGTGATTGGTTAGGCCTGATCATGTGGCGACTGTAATTGGCTAGGCCTGATCACGTGGCGGAAGAGTAGGCTGATCACGTGGCGGAAGAGTAGGCTGATCACGTGGCGGAAGAGTAGGCTGATCACGTGGCGGAAGAGTAGGCTGATCACGTGGCGGAAGTGTAATGTAGCCTCCAGCACGCATAGCGATAGCACGCTAGCTAACTGTTAGCATCGCACTTGCTGTTGTTAATATCACACATAGCTTAGCTAGGGACTAGCCTGGGACTGCATTGCGGGACCCTGTGCACGCAGACCAAGCCCCCAGAACCAGTGGTTGCATTGAAGCGGAATGGACATGCTGGCCATTTGAGGTATTGCAGGTGGGGCCACTGTATATGAACGAGCCCATAGGGCTTCTGTGATGAGCAGAAGCCCCGAATAGGCCTCGCCCATCACATTTTTCAATACGTTTCCAACCCGGAAGAAGGGGTGATTTCGGCCCATGTGCTGGGGAGCACACAATGCAAGTGGATGGGAGGGGATATCCGGTGCCCTCTCTATTATTGTTAACTCTATGGTGAAGACACATGCTGTTATTAGCACACATAGCTTCACGCTTAGCTGACCCGGTGCGTGCACAGACACGCTGTTGTTAGTGATAGCACGCTAGTGCAAACCACTAACCTTAGCATCGCACTATTAGCTTAGCTGGGACTAGCCTTGGACTGCGTCGCAGGACCCTGTGCGTAAAGACACGCTGTCGTTAATTAGCACACACAGCTTAGCTGGGACTAGCCTGGGTCTGCAAAGGATAAATTAACACTGAGGATTTTTCTTTTTTCATCCATAATTCTTTCTTTCTTTCTTTCTTTCTTTCTTTCTTTCTTTCTTTCTTTCTTCTTTCTTGACGGGAGAGGCTGGATGGATGGATGAAGGGAGGAGATGAGGAAGAGAGAGGGGGGGACAAGTGGGAGGTGGGGACAGAGGATGGGGGGAAAGAGGTGGGAGGCATTTGGCCAAAGGTTGAGAGAAGGAGCTTGACCCAGTGGGGGGGGAGAGAGAGAAAGAAAGAGAGAGAGAGAGAGAGAGAGAGAGAGAGAGAGAGAGAGAGAGAGAGAAACTTGACAGAGTGGTCTGGGTGGCCACAGGGCAGCCAACCATGTCAAATGACTGACCTTCCAGAGACCTCTCAAGTCAGCCTGGCCGATTCTTCTGACTGCCAACCGACTCACAGCAGTGCTCTCTCTCTCTCTCTCTCTCTCTCTCTCTCTCTCTCTCTCTCTCTCT
>NC_139940.1:30778322-30865822 GCF_963454915.1 Gymnoscopelus microlampas | reverse complement strand
AAATAAGTATTAAGTACAAGATAGGAGAAAGCTGACTGGTAGAGAGACAGAGAGAGAGAGAGAGATAGAGAGAGAGCGAGGAGAGGAGAGAGAGGAGAGAGAGAGAGGAGAGAGAGAGAGAGAAAATTAACTATGTCTAACTGATTTTTTTTTTTTGTGGTAATGTGAGGTAGTTCTTCCAAGTTCCAATGTGACACAGCTATGTTCTGTAATCTCTTTAATTGTAAATCATTTTCTTAGTTTTTAATTGTTTGTATTTGACACTTGCTTTGGCAATGTAAACGCATCTCGTTCCAATAAAGCTCCATTGAATTTAATGTAATTGAATTGAAGAGAGATGAGAGAGAGAGACGGGGGAGCAAGGGAAGAGCAAGAAAGAGCAAGGGAAATCAAGAGAGAGAGAGACAGAAGAGAGAGAGCAAGAGAAAGCACAAAAATGAATGAAAGAGAAGACTTGAGAGAGGAAGAGAGATCCCTGCACTGTTTACACCAAATGACCTCGGTACATAGAAATACTGCTCATATAAACAGAGCAACTGACTGTATAATATAATTACATTTGAATAAACTGCTGCTACTTGTCGCAAGGGTTTAATACCAAGTGAATGCAAAACATTGAAATACTGCTTGTCAACTTTCAAAAGTTTATACCAAGCTCATATTGTATATGGATGTATAACTATTTCTGAGAGTAAAGGCACCATTTATATAGTTTAAGAAAGCTCTGTTTACACTTTAATTTTCTATATTTATTTGTACATTCACTGTTTTGTTTTGATTGTTTTGTTCCACTTGACAATGTAAAACGTATGTTTTCTCATGCCAATAAAGCTTGATGAATTGAATTGAATTGAAAGAGAAGTGAAGAGAGAGACAGAAGACAGAAGAGAGAGAAAATGGAGAGAAAAGGAGAGCAAGAGAGCAAGAGAAAGCGCAAACATGAATGAAAGAGAAGACTTGAGAGAGGAAGAGAGAGAGAGAGAGAGAGAGAGAGAGAGAGAGAGAGAGAGAGAGACGAGAGAGAGAGAGAGACGAGAGAGAGAGAGAGGGGCAGTGAATGGCTGGCAGGCCAACAGGCCAGTGTGAACATCAGAGCTCTGCTCTCTCACCTCTCATACCTTTCAAACACACACCAGCTACACACTCACTTCAATCAGCAGCTGGAAAGCACCACGGGCACTGAGTGAATACTTCTGTGTGTTTAACTCCAGAGTGTTTAACTGTGTGAAGTTACAAGTGGATAAATGAACACTGGGGATTTTACTGCATAAGAGTGAAAAGTGAGTACGGGAGATGAGAGAGGTTACAAGGGAGGGAGGGGGTGTGGGGAGAGGACGAGAGAGCAGTGGTAGAAAGTAACTAAGTACATGTACTCAAGTACTGTACTGTACTTAAGTACAATTTGAGGTATTTGTACTTTACTGGAGTATTTCCATTTTCAATACTTTTACTTCTACTCCACTAAATCTCAGAGGCAAATATTGCACTTTTACTCCACTATAATTATTTGAAAACTTTACTTACTAGTTACTACCTACTGTATATATTTCGACCATTTGAAAATAAGCCGATCTACAAGCTCACAATGTGTCGCGATGCGTCGCATTGTGAGCTTGTAGATCTGCTATTTTCGAAAGATTATTATACATTTGAAAACTTGTAATGGGACATTCTGCATATGACTACTTTTTTGATGCCAGTACTTTTATAATTTTACTCAAGTACATTTTGAATTATATGTATATATATAGTACATTTTGAATTCCAGACTTTTACTTGTAACAGAGTATTTCTACATGGCAGAATTGATACTCTTACTTAAGTAAAACATTTGAGTATACTTTTTCCACCACTGCGAGAGAGAGAGAGAGAGAGAGAGAGAAAGAGCGAGAGAGGTAGACAGAAAGAGTCTCATTCATCCAATGGGAGCCGGGGTTGAAAAGTCGGCAGCGTCACAGGCATCAAAGGCAGAACATAGAAGCCATTATTCCAGCCTGTCTCCGTCCTCACACCAAACATGAGGCGTTAATAGGGGGGCCTGAAATATGGTTAATTCCTATCAAATAAAGTGCTTCCCCTCCTATATTCATTCAGCAGAGGAGTGCTGCCTTTGTACAAAGCATTGCCAACCACCGCTACTGAGGGATATGAGGAAAAATTCACACAATCAACCCAATTTCCCGCCACTATCACAGCGCTTCAGAGAGTGGGTCATCTTTGTGCCCTCCTCATCCATTCAGTAGTCCACTATCCCAGGAACTGGTGCCAAATGAGTTTTAGCACCATGTTTTTTTTTTTGTACAACACATCAACATGCACACACATACAGTGGTGTAAAGTAAGTACATTTACTTAAGTAGGCTACTGAACTGAGGAATCTTTACTTTACTTCTACTCCATTTCATCTCAGAGGCAAATATTGTACTTTATTCCACTACAGTTATTTGAAAACTTTAGTTACTAGTTACTTTGCAGGTATAAATTGGTTATATCATAAAACATACATTAACCACTTTAGCCCTATTTTATACATAGGCTATTTGAAAATAGCAGATTTACAAGCTCACAACGCGTCGCATCGCGGTATTGCTACTTAAGTAATATATCTGAGTACTTCTTCCACCACTGCACACACATATACAACAACATACTCAAACACTACATGGAAACCCAACATGGGAGTGAACCCAGAGTGTCAGGTATTGAAGTCCTGGGCGGGGACAACGCCTCAAACAAAGAGAGGCATTCTGGGATGTAGTATGCCCTTAAGGGCGCCCGTTACCCTGGGCTCAGCGAGGTCAAAGACCTCTCATCTGTCTCTTAGATGTCATTTTGTTTTGTTCCTAAAATGTAGTCATTGGTTTTCTTCCCCTTGAGGAGTTTTTCCCTCTCCAAATTCCCACTAAAACATTCTCAAATTGGTTTGCTCTCTGAAGGTACTATATTGTTATTGCTTTTTTCTTTTCTTTTCTTTTTCTTTTTTTTATTTGTCACATACTCATACTAGTATGTTCAGTGAAATGTTGGTGCAGCAGACCAGCCATACTGTGCTACAAATATTTCCCAACATATAGTAGAAAGTAAGGCAATAAAAAAAAACTATTATACAAGTAAGGTGCTGCTAGTAGTAATAATAAGTAATTCCTTATGTAGTGAAGTGTAGGTAAACTTAATAAGTGTGCAAAAATAGCATTAGTATTCACAATGTGTTGTCGACCATAGACTAGAATATAACATACAATTTAGAATTGATTGCATCTGTAATAATGGTGATTGACCTAAATGGTGTATTTTAATAGCTTGTTTCCTGGAGTGGATTTAATCCTCCTATACGCCTATACCCTTATCAGGAGAATATGAGTTTGAACAGCCTGTGAGAGGTCCTTGTTTTTGTGCCTCCTCTATTGTGTGATGATGCCCCTCGAGGCCAGACACACCTGTGGTGGTGACTGCAACTAGAATGACTGTTTGTCTCTTTGTGTCACCACACCCTGAAGGAGACGCAAGCCGACACGTGTTGGTGCATCTTCAATGGTTCTGTCCCATTGGATTAAAAGGCCTGGAACTGGATTATTTATGCCAATTTGTTTTGGTCGTAACTCTTCCTCTCTGTTTGAATGGTAGTCCCTTCCATGAGCTCTGGTGGTTTGAGGAACACCAGCAGCTTATGTGCTTGTACCCCGTTCTCTTACAGAAACGTGTATATTGGGGCATCAAGACAGTTGAATACTCCCTTTGTGCATGCCTTGCATGTTTAGAGAAATATCAAAAGAAAACATTCAAAATGAAACATTTCCCCCAAATTAGTATGGTTCAACAGAGAATACATTTTTGAAAAGGGAGGTGAGGTACATCATAATAAAAAAAGATCCATAAAAGAACGCAAACAAAGTTGATTCAGATAATATAGAACATCACCAAACCCAGTACTGTTTGTTTTTTTAGAAGAATGTTAACTTCCTGTTGATTTTGCCATTTTTATAATGAAGAAAACCTATAGAAAGAAAATCCTCAAATAGTAAAATCAACAGGAAGTTAACATTTTTATAAAATAAAAAAAACAGTACTGGGTTTGGTGATGTTCGTGCGTTACACCATGGCAAGGTAACTACACAACCCAAACCTCCACCAAAGTGGTCTTGCCCTTTAAGACCAAAACAGTGACAGATATGGAGCCAAAGGTCATAAAGCACAACCGTTGTAAATGTATCTCTCATCTTACCTGTCACTTTCCAACACATAACATCTAAATGTCTTATAAAATTACACATTTATGGGGGCTTATGAACAACTACAGTAGTACACATCTCTCTGCATCTCTACGTTCCTGGGATGTTGCTGATTATGTCATTTGGAACTTGGTGTGGTGACCTTGACATTTGATCACATTTGATCACGCCGGACGTTTAAATGAAAATTGGGCATATGGTAATCAGAGAAAACACACAACACTACATAGAGAAGAGAAGGAGAGCAAATTAAAGTGAGTATGGAAATAGGCATAGGGAGAGAACTAACTTGGAGAACGTAATAGAGAGAGATAAACAAAAACATGAAGTGACAGAGATAGAGATATAACGCTTAAATAGGGAAGTCAGCGAAAGGAAAAGGGATGAAAAAGGATTAAATGAGAGAGAACAGGAAGAAGATCAGGGGATGACAGAGGAAAGACATACAAGAGAGTGTGACATATAGGAACATCTCACTGTTCAACAGCAATACAGAACAGATTCCCTACCGAGTTCAAACACAGTTCATGTGTGTGTGAGTGTGTGTGTGTGTGTGTGTGTGTGTGTGTGTGTGTGTGTGTGTGTGTGTGTGTGTGTGTGTGTGTGTGTGTGTGTGTGTGTGTGTGTGTGTGTGTGTGTCCTGTTTGTTTGAGTGTGCGTCTATCAGTCTGCAGTCACTGCCACTGGTGAACTTACATTAACACATTGTGCATCCATCCTTCCAGGCTCATCTACACACCTTGAAGGGAAATGTCTGGTTGAAAGGACACCCAGTGACAGCAAAACACTGATTCCTTCACAATGTCTCTGTGACTGGAGATGAGCACACGTCAGGAAAAGTTCAAGGTTCAAGATGTTCTTTAGTGTTACGTCTTGTGTACAGGTACATAAGCGTAAAAAGTGTCATTTTAAAAACTCTTGTGTACACACACGCGCACACGCACACGCACACGCACACGCACACGCACACGCACACGCACACGCACACGCACACACACACACGTACACACGCAAAGACACACACAACTGTGTTCATTTGTTCATTTGAGAGGGTAAAAAAGTAACCAGATGGATACTTAAAGATGTGTACACTTACTCTAAGTGTACACATGTAACATTGTATTCACTCTCAGAGATAAATGAACACTCAGGATCTTAGAGTACACACACACACACACACACACACACACACACACACACACACACACACACACACACACACACACACACACACACAGGAGCCAGGACGCACCTCCCAGCACCCGCTACACACAAACAAACACACAGGGAAGGGAACACAAAGTTATTTGCGAGATGAATCGTCAGCAGCCTGTAATCGTGGGCTTTGTTGCTGCTGTCGTGGGTTATTGAGGTTGTTATTGATGACGTTGTTGAGGTTAAAAGCAAGAGGAGGACATAATAGAACTCAAAGCCTGATTTATACTGCACGCCGGAGTCGCACCAAAAACAGCTGATCTACAAGCTCACAGTGTAATGCATTGTGAGCCATGTGACCAAGTATAAGTCAGGCATAAGTATCCAGACTCTAACTCACAGCGAGGGCGGGGGTTAATCACTCTGTCTGTCTGTGTGTGTGTGTGTGTGTGTGTGTGTGTGTGTGTGTGTGTGTGTGTGTGTGTGTGTGTGTGTGTGTGTGTGTGTGTGTGTGTGTGTGTGTGTTTATATAACTTAATTGAACCCTAGCAGCTTCCTTGGTCTTCAGATAAGATCTGACAGAACGAAACACAAATGTTACTGCACACCGGCCCACAGAGCAAAGGGGTGGGGGGGTGTTGGTTTAGGTCGACAAAGGGGGATTCACACACGCACACACACACACACACACACACACACACTGCAATCCAGAAGTACAAAAGTATTGGTATCAAAATGTACTTAAAGTACCAAAAGTAAAAGTACTAGAATGTTTGAAAATAGCAGATCTACAAGTTCTAGCTTTAGATCGGCTATTTTCAAATAGCCTAGGTATAAAATAGGGCTAAAGTGGTTAATGTATGACAATTGGAAATACTCCAGTAAAGTATAAAAGTAGTACCTCAAAATTGTACTTAAGTGCAGTACTTGAGTAAATGTACTTTACCATACACCACTGACACACGCACGCACGTACACGCACACACCAGCTCACGCACCCTCACTCAAACCATTCCCCTGTACTGTCCCACACACACAGGCACACAAACATACATTATCTAACCTTTCATTTGTCACCTACATCACTTCTCTCCCTGGGTGGGGAGGAGAAGGAAAAAAATAAAATCAAGAAATGATGAAAATTGTAGTGTGTGTATCTCCTCCCCTCCTTCTCTTTTTCTGCACTGAGATTTGTTCTGTTGTATTTCACCAATAGGCTGTTGAGTGCTGTAGCAGGGGGATAGTCACGCTACAGCTGCTTTGTATGAATAACATTTCATGTGCAATAATCTGTGGCTTTCTTGTTAAAGACGCAGACCACACGCGCGCACGCGCACTTGCACACGCGTACTTGCACGCGCAAAGAACACGGCCATTGTGCAGCATGCAGTACACACACACACGCACGCACGCACACACACACACACACACACACACACACACACACACACACACACACACACACACACACACACACACACACACACACACACACACACACACACACACACACACACACACAGACATACACTCAAGTACACATGCAATCAGCCTCTCTCAGCTCTCTCTCTCTCTCTCTCACAAACACACAACATATAGCTCTGAAATTGGGTTGTGAGAGAGACGGAGAGATAGAGAGACAATGTCGCAGAGAGAAAATTAATTTGTGGTCAGGTGTGGTTGAGAACAACTCTCTATGGAACTCTCTATTCCACTGACCACATATGGTGGACATTATTTATATACATCTATCTATGATAAATGCGCGGAATCTACTGCGAGGGTTTGTCCTAATCATTGGTTTCAGCCGTCAGAACCGCAGAAGCTGCAGGGGTAAATAGCATTTCTATGACATAGGTTGCAACCTTTTTTGGCGCCCCCTATGGGCAGAAGTGAAAGTGCTTTTGGCAGTGCACTCTATAAAGGCACCTCAACATGCAATTCCAATTAGGGATTGATTAGAAGTTGAGTTCATGAAATGTTCATCATATTGTTGTTGCTGTGGTTGTTGTTTTTAAGAAATAGGCCCCTCCCACAAATCTTGAAATTACAGGCAAACAGTATGGAATCTAAAAACACTGTTTGACACTCACTGTCACATGACTCCCAAGATCATAAAACATCATGGGAGTGTGTGCGTGCGTCTGTGTGCGTGTCCCGCATATCCCGGGCAATATGAGGATTTGCGTCATGATCCAAGGAATCCAGGGAACAAATTTGGCTGTGCTGCCTATGGTTAAAGAATTATAGGCCAAAACGTAAAGTGGCCTGTTATAGCGCCGGTTTGAAAAGAAATCCTATGGGGCTGCTGGCAGTATGCATGAAAAGTGTGACACTGATTGGTTCCGAGATTACCTGCACAGAGACACACGCGCAAACAGGTCTCTGCATGCGGGCCTTCTGGCCTGGCGGAGATAATTAAGGACTTCCTAAAACAATGTGGTTAGCAGTGACACCCTATATAGCGCCTCATCATGTCAAACTCGAGTGCACACAATCATCATGAAGAATGCTCAGGGCTTTGTTCCTGGTAATTTAAGGATGTATTGTATACTGTAGCTACAAGTATGTATGAGGTTTCCTCACTATTTTGCCAGCCATGCCAATATTTCTGGCAAGTTTACTCCTTCTTAGACTGCAGTTGAGATTGCCAAACCATGATGTAAGGTTAACCGCATATGTGGGGGCGCTGATGGCCTGGTGGTTAAGACGCGTACCATGAAGAATCTGATGCAGCCTGGCAGCGAGTCGTGGGTTTGATTCCCGTGACCTTTGCTGCATGTCACTCCATGACTCTTTCCTCGTTATAGAGTCATCTCCACTGTACTATAAATAAAGGCAGAAAAGCCCTTTTAAAAAAAACTAAAACACACTGCTGGTAGATTTGCTATAATTTTCTATTTAAAATCATAATAGTAATATTAATAATAATTGTATATTTATTATATTTACTGAACTTTCCCACCATATAATGACATGCCCAAAAAATGATGCCAGGTTGAAATTGGTTAAAGGTGAGTCTTGGCACACAATTTCTAATATTGCCACAGATAGTCTACCAGTGAATCCAACACAGAATCGCACACATCCATCAGAGAGCCCCAATTATTTCCTGGGATGGGAATTCCGGTTGTATAGTTTTCTATTTGCATGTTGGCGGTACTGTTCATTTCTGACAGTCATGTCAATGCTGCTTCTACAAAACGAACAGAGAGAGAGCCACACACACACACACACACACACACACACACACACACACACACACACACACACACAGAGAGAAGCAACACACAAATGGAGAAGAAAAAGAAGAGAAACACAAAACAGACATCTGAAAATGGTGGGAGAAAGACTAATGGACAGGCAGAATATTCATGGAGAACTGGTGCAGTGACTTAAGACACGCACAGTTGACATGTTGGCAGAACTACAAACAGACACAAAGTTTAATTCAACTCTCCTCTAATTGCCCGCCTGGCTGCTTCTCCTGTTTCAGTGACGCCCGGAAATATGCAACCCTGTGAAACGGATAAGCCCCCGGCTATGATCATACTGTGTGTGTGTGTGTGTGTGTGTGTGTGTGTGTGTGTGTGTGTGTGTGTGTGTGTGTGTGTGTGTGTCAGTCCTTATACTGAGGTGTCATAACCCTGCAGACTTCACTTCTGCTTTCTACTTGGCTGGTTTGTTCACCACTGTGGAATAATGGAGCGTGCATGCGTACGCGCATGTGCACGTGCACTAGCTCTCTCTCTCTCTCTCTCTCTCTCTCTCTCTCTCTCTCTCTCTCTCTCTCTCTCTCTCTCTCTCTCTCTCTCTCTCTCTCTCTCTCTCTCTCTCTCTCTCTCTCTCTCTCTCTCTCTCTCTCTCTCTCTCTCTCTCTCTCTCTCTCTCTCTCTCTCTCTCTCTCTCTCTCTCTCTCTCTCTCTCTCTCTCTCTCTCTCTCTCTCACACACACACACACACACACACACACACACACACACACACACACAAACACTTGACGGTGGCTCATACCAAGAGCGCATCATGCCAAATAAAACAAATCACATCACAATCACGAGATCACAAGTTTTGGAGATATATTTCCCCTGTCAACAGTGATACTGAACCTGTTAACAAGACCCATTTGGGGCCATTTTTACAGTCTGAGTTAAATTACCACTGAGGATTTTACTGTGCAAACTCAGCACCCATTTCCGATGGTGAAGTCCAGTTGAAAAAGCATGCTTGTACTATAAAGTTATATATAAGCTATAATAAAGCCATTTCTGAATGAAAGGCTGGTTTCTGGTAGGCTATTCTTGTCCTAATCTCTGTGCATTACTACCTGCTTACTGTTTACTTTTTGATTTATTGTTAGTAGTAGGATTTGTTACTCCTAATCTCTTTTTCTGTATCTGTCCTGTGTTTCCATAACCGCTGTTCTTCCATGATAAATAGCTTTCCTCCACAGGATCAATCTGTCTGTCTAGTGTCTATCTGTCTGTCTGTCTGACTGTCTGTCAGTCAGTCAGTCTGTCTGTCACTAACTGTCTTACTGACGCGTATCATCAACAAGCTGCAGAACATTAATTTAGGGTGTCACTTCTCACCTGCTCCTTATCTTATTAGCATGGTTCTTCATGCAAACAACCTGTCAGTGACACTGGTACGGCTCACAGGCTCACATTACGTGTAAAAATATCTACGTTGTCAAAAGCTAATTAAAGAGATAACAGTGTAATACATGGAAATGTCACAGTAAGGATCTCACTCAAATTAGGAAAAGTCATCTTTGGCTGATAATTCAACCTGTGTGCGTGTGTGCGCGCGTGCATGCGTGTGTGCGTGTGTGCGGGTGTGTGTGTGTGTGTGTGTGTGTGTGTGTGTGTGTGTGTGTGTGTGTGTGTGTGTGTGTGTGTGTGTGTGTGTGTGTGTGTGTGTGTGTGTGTGTGTGTGTGTGCATGCGTGCATGTGTTTGAGTGCGTGTGTTTGTGTGTTGTGTGGCATTGAGCTCCGTGCCTCTAATTAACAATCAGAACTGGAAAAAGGTAATTAATTAAAAGCTAAGTAGGAGACTTCAACACATGCTGAGACACTATACATACATGCACGCGCATGCACACACACACACACACACACACACACACACACACACACACACACACACACACACACACACACACACACACACACACACACACACACACACACACACTCATTTTCAAATCAGGCGTGAATAAAAGTGCCTGTCAACCCTTTGATAGTAAAGGACAGTCACAACAGAGACGCATAATGACTAATACATTCATTTTGACTGGGGCTTACAGTTACACTATATTGTAACCTTCAAATATGGACAGTTATTACATTGTGGACGGTGATAAGAAGAGGCTGTGTGATTAATCCTAACAGCTGCCAAAAACACTTAGAACTGTATCACAGACAGCACCGGGAAGGAATGACGTCTGATTCTTTAATGTAATTAAACTTGTATAGGATAAAGGAATGCAGGAAATGATTCACTGACGGGATTTAATGATTTAAGTGGATTGTATGGTATGAAAGCAGGAGAGACTGAGTGAGAGAGAGAGAGAGAGAGAGAGAGAGAGAGAGAGAGAGAGAGGGGGGGGGGAGTAAAGAGATACATATATCCAATAAGAGATAAAGAAAGATTGAGATAAAGGGAGAGAAGGCAAATGGGTTATTCGCATTGAGATGGAGGGGGAGAGAGGCAGAAAATAATGGAAGGGCGGGAGCTCTTCTTCTTAAAGGAAGATTTTAAATTGTATGGATACTCATGGGAAGACTGGACTGAACGTGATTGATGATGAGGCATTAGCAACTGTTTACTCTTATACATTAAAATCCTCAGTCACCCTACAGGCCCATTTGTTTACATTTGTACACTCTCTGAGTTACACTGAGAATTCTACTGTGTACTGAGTGCTGGGAACATGCAGTTTGGTGCATGGGTTCAACAACAACACATGCACTACATGTGCATGTGTGTTCTGGGCATGTCATGGCTGCTGTTCTGTTCTACACACACACTCACATTCACTTCACACCGAAGCTTCACACCTTGACAAGATGTACCTGATTAGCAGGTTGTTCAGTTCAACGCTTGAGTCACGGTCAGACCATACAGATGTCTCACCTGTTCTCTAACTGCTAACTGCCAACAGTAAATCCTGGTTGACATGGTGCCTTGTGTCCATGTGTGTGTGTGTGTGTGTGTGTGTGTGTGTGTGTGTGTGTGTGTGTGTGTGTGTGTGCACGCAAGGACAGGATGCAAATCCTGGATGCAAAGCAGGCTTGAATGATAACTGAAATAACTAACTGCCTGACGTCAGAGCGGTTTATACCAGTCTAGACTTGCCCTAACTGGTCCAGTTCGTAGTGACCCGTTGAGGAACTCTTAACCACATGAACCGTAAAGAGTCCCTATGCTGGGCATGTCATAACGGTGAACATTCAATGGAAATGTCAGATCTACAAGCACACAATATGTCGCAAAGAGATTTGGGGAAGAGTGACAAAGGGAGAGGGCCAAGAATAGACATCTGGGGTCTATACTCTAGGCCAGGCGTCTTCAACAGGGGGTCCGGGACCCCTAGGGGGTCCTCAGAGTTACTACAGGGGGGCCACAAAATCTTGGCGTGATATGATTTTTTCATTTTTTTACATTAACCACTTGAACCCTAGCATCCTTTTCTGAGGATGACTTTTGGCAAAAATAGCAGAGCTAGTAGATCGGCTATTTTTGGCAAAGAGGTATAGGTGCAGAGGGAAAAAAGAGCAGGCCAAGCAAACAAAGAAAGTTTAATCTGAAACACAATGTTATACAATATAGAGGGGGTCCCTGCTTCATCTCTCTCTCAGCTAGGGGGTCCTTGGCCTGAAAAAACGTTGAAGACCCCTGTTCAACGGGTCAGGGTTAGGCCCTTTATCTCACATTGGCCAGGAGGAGCTTTCCAGCCTTGACCTACTGAAGGTGGAGGATCATGTCAGTTCCTTAGACTAAATCGCGCTCGCGAAATTGTCAATAAAAAACAGTACCCCCTATTTCCACTAACTTCAAGCTCTAGGGGCAGTGCTCTCCATGTTGTGGTCCCTCCTGTGAAGGATGGCAGAACTTAAACCTTCCACTTGGATGCGTGTATGCTCTCCCTGAGAATATTAGGACACCAACATTGCTTTAAAAGAATTCCACTCCACTCGTGCTCTTAGAAGAGAATAGAGTGATTCGAAAATATTAGCCTAGATTTTTGTCTCCTCTGTTTATTTGGGGGGGAAAAAGGGAAAAAAAGTTTGCTATGGATGTTAATGGTGTATCCTTATTTATTTTCCTTTTGACCTTGTATTTTAATAATCTGATGTGTGATTTTATGGAATTAGTGCTGAATAAATCAAATTATCACTTGTGATGTGGCTGTTTGTCAGTATGACCATGAGGTTGTGTGGGACGTCTCCCCTGAGTCTAATACAGACATATGGAGCTTTTTACATGACACAGGTGGGGAGAGAGAGAGAGAGACAAAGAAGATTAAACACTCTCTTCCTCTCTCTCTCTTCTCACAGATGTCTTTCTCTCTCTCTCTTTATACTAACGACTGTCTCGCACTCTCTCTTTCTGTCTCTCTTGTTCATCACAGCTGTCCTATGATCATCATGGGAAAAGGAAATAAAAAACATGACAGGCCTCTCATTACTGAAGAAGAAAAGAAATAAAGAAAGACATAAAGAAGAGAGTGAGGGAGGGAGGGAAGAATGAAGGCAACAACAAAGTAAGAAAACAAGGACGGAAAGAGAGATGGAGATGTGGAAAACATTATTAAGAAGTAAAGTGAGGAAAGAAAAGATCCACTTGCATTAAAAACAGATCCGAGCATAAAAACACATCTTTCTTTCATTTTTTCCTCCCTCATGACATTGTTTCTTCTAGTTCTTTGCATCTCCTCCCCAGCTCATGTCTGCCATCCCCCATTTTAACACATTTAAAAATCCATAGAAACCTAACCCAAAAATAAACAGCTTACGCCATGAATACATATTTCCACAATGTCATCTCCCTCTTGTTCTCACAGTTCCGAGGCGGCCGTGCCGCCGCCAAGCCGCCACGGGGTGACATCCCTCGTTGGGATCCCGTCGCATCGCGGCGGGAGGGATTTCAATGCTAAACCCATTAGCCAAGCATCACTCACAGTCAGACGCGGGCGATGATAAATAACCCATTGAGACCTGAAGCCGATTCTACATCATCTAAATCCCAACAGTTTTCTGAAAAACTTATGTTTCTATGTCAGTGGTGCTCAATCTTTTTCATGTCAAGGACCCCCAAAATTATATGTATTTGGCCGCGGACCCCCATCAAAATATTTTGTTCCAGGGACCCCCAGAAGCAAAGATTTGAGTTAAAAATGTTCGCTTGAAAAAAATATATATTCAAAGATTTGCACACATTTTCATGAATTTTCAAAAATAGCAGATCTACAAGCTCGTAGCGCGGCACTCGGTGCCGCGCTATGAGCTTGTATATCTGCTATTTTTGAATAGCCCAAAGTGTAAAATAATGCTTTTTAGCTCAAATCTAAAAATGACACAGTTCCAGGTCTTAATGGGATAACCCAACCGGAGCAATCTGATTAGGGGATGGAGGCTGAGGGGAAAAACGGGAGGGAATGAGCAACGGCAAAGCGACGATGCCGGCGTTATCAGGCCTGAGTCAGATTGGAAATCACACGCCGAGAAATGTTTTCATCTGCAGTGGTGGGTGACGAAATGTTTTCCTAAAATATGGATCTAAACCCTCCTTCCGGCACGACAACCCCCAAAAAAATGAATCGTAGTCACAGGCCGATTCCATGGCGAGTCTTGACTTTATGACAGTGGTGGAAAACGTACTCACATTTTTTTTACATAAGTAAAAGTATCAATTCCGCAATGTAGAAATACGTTAGTAGAAAGTACTCATTATGCAGAATGTCCCATTTCAGTTTTCAAATGTATAAAAAATCTTTAAAAATAGCAGATCTACAAGCTCACAATGTGTCGCATCGCGACGCATTGTGAGCTTGTAGATCTGCTATTTTCAATTGGCAGAAATGTACATATAGGCCTGAAGTGGTTAATGTATGTTTTGGAATAATAATCCAAATCTACAAAGTAACTAGTACGCTTTCAAATAACTGTAGTGGATTAAAAGCACAATATTTGCCTCTGATATGTAGTGGAGTATATGTAAAAGTACTGAACATTGGAAATACTTCAGCAAAGTAGAAATACCTCGAAATTGTACTTAAGTACACTACTTGAGTAAATGTATTTAGTTACTTTACACCACTGCTTTATGATGATGCCACTTTTTGTTATGTGCGGGGTTACTGAGCTCTCTGACACGCAAAGGTCACCTGTGTCTACACGTCAAACATCTCAATGGAGCCGATCAATAAGAATACTTTAACCTGCTGGAGCCTAGAGGGACGTTTGTGGTCGAGGGACGTTGTGGTCGAGGCGATCGTTATATTTGCCTGGGATGTCATCCTTATAAAGGACCATACATGTCATTGTCTATTCACAACTTTGACCATATACACGTCTAAAGCATTTTCCCCATGAATGGCTTCATATGTTTTGATTTGGGGTTTGCTTTACATTTACATACCAAACTTCCTTGAATAATTGATCAGATATCACATTACCCACTTCCTTTCCACAGCACATGATAAATGATCACAAGCTTTAGAACAAAAATAGACCACCGCTACCTAGAGCCTGATAAAATGTACCCCCCAAAAAAGGTTATCCTTTGCCATTACTGAGCCCAAGCTGCAGTGGACTTTCCACAACACAAGGTGCCCCTATGTGCGTTATAACTCTTTGCATCTGTTGCCGTAGTGTTGTTAATGGATTAACTACAAACACAGCCTACTGCCTCTGTGGAGACTGATTTTCCTTGCTCTGCTGTTAAAAAAAAAAGTTTTAAAAAAGCCATGTTGCTAGGTCACAGTGTGCATAACCTGTCGCTGTCCATCGGCGGTGGTGCTGAACCATTCACCAATCGATGCATGCAGAGCGACGTGTGCTTGGCTTTGGTTTGTCCACTGTATCACGTCCTGGCAACCTGTTTTTTGTTTTTGTTCCCTCAGAACAATCTTGACTTGTGGCTTCCTTGGCTCAACAAGTGATCATTTTGTTTTTATGATAGGATATCAGAAGTTTCCTCGAGAGTGTTCCGCCCCTCTGTGTATTTGTACATCAGTGGTGTGACAACCCACGTAAAAAAGAGTTTTTAAAGGTGTTTAATTGTGCATATTTTAATGTTAATAATATAAAAAAATATATAAATTACATTTCTAACACTTTTCATTCATGAAATACTAAACTGGGTACATTTGATGCTGCCAGACAAAAAATGCCATTACATTCTATAGACAGACAGACAGACAGACAGACAGACAAACAGACAGACAGACAGACAGGAGACCGACAGATCGACAGGGGGTTCGGCGCTTTCCCCAACCATAGAAACTCAAAGGTCAACCTGGCTGATCATGCAACATCTCAGTGTGTTCAATCAATAAGAAAAGTTATCGTGCAAAGAGTTCAACACGGTGCAAGGTCTTTCAGTGCAAGACGGCTCAGGTTATCTCTTGGGTGGCAAGCAAGATATACAGTATACTGTACAAGAACCATAAAAAATAAAAATAAAAAGTACTTCTGGCCTATCTTTCTAACAAAATTCAATTCAAAATTCAAAGGAATGTATTCTGTAAAAATAAGTATTCTTCTCAGGTTTTATTCCTGGCCCCCAATTGGAATCATTGCCATACTGAAAGGTCAAACGAGGCTCAACATGCAACATATCAATGAGACAATCAATAGCAATTCAGATAGTTTTACATTGATTATAATAAACCCTGAGGTCACGCTGAATACAATTATATGATTTATCAGTAAATTACAAATGTGCGCATGCGGCTGTGGAGATTCTGTGTAAACTATAAGGTTATCCCTGCAGTGTTTACTGCGTTTTTCATTCTGCACATCCCTTTGCTAACACATTACCATATTACAGAGCGCAGCAATTCAGCAAAGTATCTGGTCATTAACCACTAGAAGGCATTTGGCATTCAGGGATAACTTCTGACCTGGCTTGAACCGTGTGAACCCTCCTCTCTGCTCAACGTTCAGCATTCCCTCAGCGTTCTCCATACCGTCTCATCCATTTTGACATTTGGAAGGAATTGGAATTCAAATGATGAAAGATGCAGTGAAATATTCCATTATTAATTAACTCTGAGAGTATACAAATGTATCCAAATGTGCCTGTGAGGGTCTAATTGGTTAATTTGTACATTCTCTGTGTTACAAAGGGATAAATCAATACTGAAGATTGTTTTTACTGTGTTTACTAATATACAGTAGCCTACATAGGGTTCTTCTCTGGCGTCAAAACACAGAAACACCATCACAACTCAGACCACCTGGTCCCAGTTAATGATCAACCGCTAACAACAAATTTCTCCGACCAATTTACTAACAAGCCCATGCATGACCTATAGCCACGTCCTTATATGTTACGTAAACATATTCCCTGTGACACACATTTGCACCCACAGACACACACACACACACAACACACACACACACACACACACACACACACACACACACACACACACACACACACACACACACACACACACACACACACACACACACACACACACACACACACAGGTTGACCTTTCCCTCTGAGTGTTATTAATCCATGCAGCGTGTATTAGGAAAGGTTAACGAGCAGAAAGGCCAGTACCGCTCACATAGAATACAAATAAGGGGAAACAGACCTTTCCATGGCCAAGTTAAAAGGGAATGGTCATCCTCTAGGAACATGACTTTCACTACTGTAACATTACACAGTAAAAAAGTGGACCCATACCCATTGTGTACACTCTCTGAGTTAAATTAATTAAGGACGTGACTTCCAGACAAATATCGTATCAAGAGGAGCTTAATATTTTGAACTTCACACTCGGCTTCTCCATGGTGGCTCTGAAATCAATGTATAGAACTACAGGTTGGCATTCCGTGTCTATAATGCTTTATAAACATACTTTAACATACTGCTTTAAGTAATGTTAAAAACAAAATAGCATTCAATTTATGCAAGTATAATAAAAGGTTTCTGCCTTCACCTTCAGGAATGTGATTACTTTACTTACCCACGAACCCAATGACCACCTATAGTGATTTATAATCACATTATAATACATTATAACAGTGATTATAATGCATTATAACATTATAATAATGTATTACAACTATGGCAATTATAATACACTAACGACGAAAACAAATGTCTGAGTGTCCAGCATTTATGAAATAGTATGACACTTGACCTTATAGTGCTTGCCAACGTGTCGTCACCACGGGGGGCGTGGCATAGTAGCTGCAGACATACCGGTGGGGGTCAATGTTAAGTCAACCTGTTTATACCCCACAAAGATGTCCACACTACCAAATGACACTTGTTGACGCCCCCTTCAGGATTTTTTGGTACGCACTATAAGTCATTATAAAATGATTTATGATATCATTAGCAGATTGTAATGCCTTATAAGCATGTTTATAATGCATTGTAGACATGGGATGCTTTAGCAAGTGTTACCGCCGGCACGCACGCCGGCATGCACGCACGCCGGCACGCACGCCGGCACACACGCACGCACGCACACACACAGGTGCTTACATCTATAGTAGTCTATAGTAAGGGATGTGTGCACCACTGCACAGACATTCAGAGAGATTAATAATAGGGACTGGACCTCTCTCTCTCTCTCTCTCTCTCTCTCTCTCTATCTGTCTGTCTTTCTGTCTTTCTGTCTCACTATCTCTCCGTCTCTCTCCCTCCCTCTCTAGTGCAGGGGGGGAGCAAAAACCTTCAGCCGGATTCCTGAACTCCAAAGTGGATTTATCAACAAAGCGCCTCGCAGCTGGATGCTAGGGGAGGAGGAAGAGAGAAAGGCGACTGAAGAAGAGGAGGAGGAGGAGGTGGTAGTAAGACGAGTTGAAAGAAGCCATGGGGGTCTTTTCGTGTTTAAAGTTTATCTGTCCGTGTGAGCAGCTTAGATTCAAGGCCTTCATACTGACTGGCTCCAGCATCCAGCCAAAGGAATAGACACACACACCCCCTCCTTTAAAAAATACAACACAAACAAAAAACATCACTTTCAAATAGGCATGTAACGATTTATCGTATATCGATTTAAATCGATTCAAAGTGGTGACGATTTAAATCGATGCAATAAAATATGACATTGCGATGCAACCAGCAGAGGGCGCAATCGAGTCAGACTCCCTACCTTGTTCTCCGCCTACTATTTTGTCCCCTCAGGGCCACCATAGCTGCCTGCGTTCGTCTCTTCTTCACTCACTGAACAGCAGGCTATGAACTGCAGAGTGGGGTTCACGTCCTCTCAGGCTATGAAATCTAAACAACTAGGCGATCGCACTGCATAAAGAGGGAAATGTGCGTCGCATGTAAACATGTTTATTTGATTGATGAATTGCCCAAACTATACCGTTTACCCCCTCCCCCGTCTGACGACGTTGTTAGCTGTCTGATTTAAACTCTGTAGGAAACATACAACTGATAAGGCTTAATGAAAACGGCTAATTCTGGAGCTCCTCGGTGCGGCTGCAGAGTACAATGAATAATAATCTAATTTAATAATTTAACAATTGTATCAGACCGCTGACAACACCAAACTCCTTTCAACACTGTCTTTCAGATATATAGCGAATTTCAATGATATTAATCAATTAATTCTTATCTAATCTCATTTGGAGCAGTTTATTACTGTACATAAATGTGTTGATTTATACAGAATGCTGAGAATGTAGCATAGATAGAAAATAACTTGTAAATCCCAAGGCTAAGCCTTAGTTTGTTTATTTGAAGGTTTTCTTTATAATTTATTTCATCTGGGATATATGTTTTAAAATTAATTTATTTCATAAGACTTATTAAAGTTATTTTTTACAAATAACAAAAGTATATGTCTTAATGTGACAGTTAATGCATGTACCTCGTGTATAAAAAGGCTTTATTTAATTTCATGTATTAAAAAGAGGATAAGAGAAAATATAGTTTTTTAAAAATACATGATTTTTGTAAAATAAATAATCAAGGTTTTCAGTAATTTGTCTGGAAAATAAATGTGCTAAAAAAATCGTAAAAAAATCGTGAAGAATCGTATCGTGAACCTCGAATCGTGATTCGAATCGTATCGTGAGTTGAGTGAATCGTTACATGCCTACTTTCAAACTTTGTTGAACTAATACCCAAAAAGGGAGAAGGAAAAAAAAGCTGAGAAAATAGAGAAATGGAGTTCAGTGGAACAGATTGAGTGACTCTGTTCAAGCAGAGGAAACATATTGTTTGTGTGCGTGATGCGTGCATGTGCTGCTGAGATGAAAGAGAAGCTAATGGGAGAGCCTGGTGAGGTAAACAGAAAGAGGATTACATAGTGTTTATTACTGGCTGGTAGTTAAAAACACCAGCACAAACAAATCTGGGTTTTTTAGAAGGTTGTAGTAGTCGAAGTCCATGTGCTCTCTGACTTCGTGTGTGTGTGTGTGTGTGTGTGTGTGTGTGTGTGTGTGTGTGTGTGTGTGTGTGTGTGTGTGTGTGTGTGTGTGTGTGTGTGTGTGTGAGCTGCATATCATTAATCAGCATGGGGGCGTCCAGGCTGTTGAAGGGTGCAGCTAATTAGTTTAAAAAATGCTACCAGTCTTTAAGGCTTGTTTAATTGTACCAGTTTTTTACTGTTCAGTTCTGTTAACCCATCATAAACCGGGAAAGCATCTGTGTCATTTTAGATTTTAACCACTTAAGCATAATTTTATACGTTGGCTATTCAAACATAGCAGATGTACAAGCTCACTGCGCTTTGTGCTTGTAGATCTGCGGGGGGGGATACATATCATTTTGGGGGTCCTTGACATGAAAAGGTTTTGAGAACCACTGATATAGTAACATATGTTTTTCCCAAAACAGTTAGGATTTAGAAGACATTTGTAGAATCGGCCTCATGTCTTATTAATGGGTTAAATAGCATTTGCGTCAGTGTGGACCAGCATGTATGGATGTGTATAGGCTATCCTGTGACACCACTCGGAGATGTTATTGCACGTCCACAGCAGGATGTGCAGCCCTGCTTGTGCAGCATTTTCCGGAGGGCTTTGATTCACACATATAACATATAAGCTATGTATACACTCTCAATTTGTATTAGGCATCTTCAAATCTAATTACAATATTGCTATGCCATCTCGACTTATTTTAATATGACCTTCCAAGACTTCTGAAGCTAATTAAGCCCCAAAGTTGCCATACCAGCCAAATGCTCATGTCTGGGGACTGTGGGGATGCTTCAAGGCTACTTAAAACATGAAACTTTCACCACAGCCTTCTATATTTGGATGAGTGGGCCTAATTAGTGGTTGAATTTGGTTACGGGTTTTAAAGTTTCATCCACCCTTAAAAGCACACCAGTGGGCTATCTCAGCAGTATTATGGTGCATGTATACATGCGCTGTCATGAGAACGAATCCAGCCTCACATCCTCGTGTTGTTTCTCCTCTCTATAGTGTCCTTGTCACTCTCCATTGTGTACTATGTAACGCAGCAGAAATGCCATGAAAATAATCAGCGTTGCCTTTGTTACCCTCTCTATAATTAGCTAATTATAAAGTGAGAGGACACTGACAGGATTGGGTTCTGTTGCTGAGAATAATATCTACCGTTCACCAGACCTTGACTGAATGTTCACTGGTCAGGTGGGTTGTTTTAGCTTAAAAAAAATAATAATTAAAAACTAATGTATGCAAATGTGGAGACGCCATCTGTCCACGTTTTCCCTTTTTCTTCCGGTAGTTTCTATCCAGTAATTCATAATAATTGTTTAGTTCCACCATAATTATCGAAATGAGGAAGCAGTAATGGAATACCGCCGAGGATTATGATTATTTGGGAAAAAATAATGTATCTGTGATTATTTCCAGGCCAGTGAAGAGGCAGGCATCCATGCTTCTGACAACATGTGTACACCAGAACATATAAGCATCCTCCACCATAACAAACCTTGCCTCGATACATGGCGCAATGTCTATACATAGCATGTGTATACGTGTAATGTTATGTTTCTGCTGTAAATGCATCCCCGTTGCCACAAGCAAAACAACCCCAAAGTTCATCCCATTAGTGGGTTTTTAAAAATCACCCTCAAGCTTATATTCAGGCCAGGAGGGTTTTGGAGAGAGGGTAAGTTTCACTGTGACTCACCATGGGAAACCTTTCTCATCACGGTCCAGTTGTTATGACTGATGCATATATGTTGCTGCTGAGTCCACACATTGACACCATCAACACAGTGACCCACTTACAGCAACAGGAATGGAGAAAGGGCAAGGGGAAAAGAACGGAGTGAGAAAGAGAGAGGGAGAGAGGGAGAGGGGGAGCGGGTGAAAGAGAGTGCTCTGTTCTAAATCATGCTGTCATGTAGGGGGATTTCTTTTTTTTAGTGCCGGGCAACTATTTTTAGTAGCTTCGGAGTTTACAGAGCTTTGAGCTAAGTCATGCGTCTTAAGCTTCATGGTGAGGAGAAAGGGAGTGTTTACTCTGAGTGAAGAGAGGGGAGGAAAGAGGCAGTGCGGGCAGAGAGACGGAGAGTGTTTACAGGTCATGTCTGTCTGTTACGTCAGACTGGACATTTCTTCCCCTGACTCTATAGCTTTGAGTCATGTATATTATCTTTATTTTGTGAGGAGTGAGAGAGAGAGAGAGAGAGAGAGAGAGAGAGAGGTAGGAGAGACAGAGGGAGAGGGCAGTTTCAGGTCATTGGTGATGTATGTCATCTGTCATCTGCATGACCAAACTTTTTTTTTTGTCTGGACCCCGCAGGCCAGCGCTCTGCATGTGAATGTTGCTGACTGACTGACTGATTGTCAGTCACCGAGTCATGAAGTTACTGCACATGTCCTAATAATGCCCATTGCACAACAATCAGCCCCTCCAGGCTACCATCTGCTAGCCTAACACTGAACTAGCCAATGGCAGATCAGTCGTCCCTCCAGGCAATGGGATGTAGTCTATCTATCTGTCTGTCTCTCTCTCTCTCTCGCTGATCAAGCTCTGGGCTTATGTCACACACAGTTGCTCTGACAACTGAATTACCCTTGCGGGATCAATGTCTCCCTTACCTAACAACTGTGATTTGCACTGACCTTAACACTTGCCTAACATTGCTGATTTGTGCTGACGTCAGTCTTGTCCAGTCCGTATTATGGCCATATCACATGCCGTTTTGCACCAACATCGTCCAGCCCTTATAATGGCATGGTAACACTTGCTAAGCATCAATGGCTTTCTACAGTGGCATCTGGATTCTTCTGATCAGTAATAGTCACACACGTCCAGCATAACGCACGCACGCACGCACACACACAGCATCTCATCTTGGCTAAGTAATACTAGAGTGCCTATCCTATGTCTTCTGCTTGCTTAGTACTTCACACACAATCTGTTGCACTGTCTGCTTAAGGCATGATGTGTGTATATAAGGGTGTACGTGCGTGTGTGCATGAGTGCGTGCGTGCATATTTGCGTGTGTGTGTGTGTGTGTGTGTGTGTGTGTGTGTGTGTGTGTGTGTGTGTGTGTGTGTGTGTGTGTGTGTGTGTGTGTGTGTGTGTGTGTGTGTGTGTGTGTGTGTGTGTGTGGGGGGGGGGGGTCATATTTCAATGCCCAAAGAGGTGAGCATATACAAAGTTCATGTCAATGGAAGACACGCTAAGTGGCAGCACACTGAAAGAATGTTGACAATGTTCATATGAACCCATTCCTCTACTAGGCCTACAAGCTCTCACGTGTCCACATGAGGAAACCTATTTTCAAAGAACTTCAACCTACAGACAGTTTCAAGCTGTAAACAATAACACAGCTGCTTTGAGACATATCGACCATTTGAATGTTCGGTTTACCGTTGATCTGCCACCAGATCACGCCGAGAGGACGCTATAGGGAGGGGGAGGGGAAACCTACGCCTTCTAGTGGTTGCGTTCATACCAGAGAAGATTCCTTCATTCATTTTTTTCCATTGACTGGTTGTCGAAAAGTGATTACACACAGTAAGTGGAATATACACAGCAGTGAATATACACAGCAGTGGATATACACAGCGGTGAACTATGACCTATGATGAAATTGATCGATAACGTGCCATTATTGTAAAAGTTAAACATTTTTACACAGAATTTCATCACCGGAGGCAGTACTCAGGCTTCGGAAATGAACGGTCGTAAAAGTAATTTACAGGTAATAGCGCAATATAAATAGACTTTCAGCTTGAAGCTTGGAGAGGTCTCAGTGAAATATCAGTGCTTAAATAGACTATAATGGCTTGCAGCTCTGCATCACCGCATCCAGTTTAGCGCTAACCCGTTTCTCAGTCAAAAAGAGCCCCAAAAACTAATTATTTTACAAAAAAGTTTTTTTTTTCCTATAAATACATGTTCATAAGAAACTAAAGAGTAATGTGGATGTGTTTTATTCTTAATGTAACACGGGGTGACAGTGGCTCAGGAGGTACAGTGGCCATTTGGCAATCGGAAGGTTGCCAGCTTGATCCTTGTTCTTGAGCAAGTTAATTTAACCCCTAACTGCCCCCGATGAACACGTTGGTGCCTTGCATGGTTTCCTCCACATGTGTGAATGTGTGTATACTAATGATTCTCACACAGTGGGGATTTTACTTTATTTTATGTTTGTGGCTCTAGCCTAGTAAAACGTGCATATCCAAAAACAAACACATCATCTGCAGACACAAAGTATACATCCACACGTAAAAGACAAGCACCACACACACACACACACACACACACACACACACACACACACACACACACACACACACACACACACACACACACACACACACACACACACACACACACACACACACACACACACACACACACACAAGCATTTTCTCTTCATTCATCTCTGCTTGATTGTGCTGACACAAACACACAGCTTCACGCTCTACAGACACAATGTCATCACCTTTACATACGGTATGTGCACAGCCAGCCGCACAGCCATCAAACACAATGTTTAGATGACATACTCACACACTCAAAGACCACATGTCCCCCCCCCCCCCCCCACTCTTTCTCTCATGTATTGTCGCTGTCGGGCAGAAACCTCATATCTTCATATTTCAACTTTTTATGTTTTTTTATTTCACTATATGACGCATAGTGAGCTATTTCTTCCGATTCTACACAAACAGTTTTCTGAAACACTTATGTTGCTATAATATCAGTGTGACTGTCACTGCAGTGAGTTATTACAAATGTTGAAGCATTAGAATGAAAAGTATTAACAAGAGCTTGTGACTACATAAGAACTATACATTGGATCAATTGGAACACAGGCTCTTTTTTATTCATTTCCTGAAAAGTAAAAGTAGGTTGGAGACATACAAGGTTTCCACCCTGACAGAGACGTTCTGCCTCTTGGCTCTCAGAGTAACACCTGACGTTGGCAGAGTAGAGCTGAGAGCTACGAGGTGCAACTTTTTGTGCTCTGCAGTGAAAAGCTGAAATCACACTTTGTCTCAGTTGGGGGGGAAACCTTGTTTCTGAAAAATGTTGAGGTATTTTCACTTTACTGGAGTATTTCCAATGTTCTGTACTTTTACTTCTACTCCACTACATCTCAGAGGCAAATACTTTTACTCCACTACAATTATTGGAAAACTTTAGTTTAGTACTTTTTAGATTTTGATTATTATTACAAAACATACATTAACCACCTCAGCCCTACATTTTGGCCATTTGAAAATAGCCGATTACAAGCTCACAATGTGTCACAATGCGTTAACATTTTATACAGTTAAACTTGTGAAATGGGACATTCTGCACAATGAGTACTTTCTATTTTTGGCACTTTAAGTCCATGTTGATACCAATACTTTTGTACTTTTACTCAAGTACATTTTTTATTCCAGACTTTTACTTGTAACAGTAGTACTCCTACATTGGAGTATTGATACTTTTACGTAAAAAAATGTAGTACTTTTCCCACCACTGGTCCGAGATACAAGGTCTCTGCCCGACAGAAACGACTCGCAGAGTGTATGTGTGCATGCGTGCGTGCGTGCGTGCGTGCGTGCGTGCGTGCGTGCGTGCGTGCGTGCGTGCTGACAGCTGGTACTCCTTCATAATAGGAACTGGGTAGGGGTTAGGTGGCATGTGACAGAGTGTGTGCACTGTCTCACTAGAGGAGTGGAGAGGAGATCTGCTCTCCTTTCTCCTCATCTGACAACAAGCCCCCCCCCCCCCCCCCCCCCCGCTGTGCTTGTTTGTATGTGTGCTGCCTGCCACCAACACACATAGTGAGAATGCCATTAACCCCATCCTTAACATCACATGATATATTATACAGTATAATAATCAGGCCATTGACTATGACTCGACGCTTGTTCTGACTTAATTACGTGTCTTAGTAGTGCTAGTAGGTGTGCTATTTACGACATAACACCGTACATATGTTATAGCTAACATAAGCTGCTTCTTTTTTTCACTTTTGTTTTCATCGTTTGTTGTTCAAGTGGCCTTCCAATGAATGCTAATCAGGGGTCGTTAAAAAACAAAACAAGAAAACAGAGGGAGTAATATTTTCTCAACCCCCATAGCCCCATATAAATCCTAAATGGCTTATACAACAGTACAGTGGTTCTCAGACTTTTTCATGTCAAGGACCCCCAAAATTATACGTATTTGGCTACGGACCCCCATCTCAAAATATGTTGTTCCAGGGACCCCCCAGAAGCAAAGATTTGAGTCACAAATGTTGACTTTACAAAATATATATATTCAAAGAATTGCACACATTTTCAAGATTTTTCAAAAATGGCAGATATACAAGCTCATAGCGCTGCACTCGGTGCCGCACTATGAGCTTGTATATCTGCTATTTTTGAATAGCCCAAAGTATTAAAGGTTAAAGTGGTTAAAAGTATCGTGACGCTATATTAACACATTTAGCTGGGGACCCCCTGGAACCCCCCCCCCCCCAGGACCCCACTTTGAGAATCAATGCAATAGTACATCCTCTCTGCCTAATACTGGCAGAGTGAACGAGAAATCTGGTCCAGTTGATTCTATACAAAGATTATCACACAGACACACACAGTGGTGACCTCATCATATTGTAGCAGGACGGGTAGGATGATGTGGGAGTTTAATGAACTCATACGGAGCCGTTATGCACTCTAAACATCAATAAGTATGACCTCGTCGACTGAAAACACTGTGCTCGGATAATGTACGAGTGGAACAGAGCTATATGTGTACCAGACTGTCAGTCATTTTGTAGTCTTATTCAGCTATAGTGAACAATGGGGCTCCAGCTCTACCCGATCAATAAGGACAGACACATGTGACAGCTAACTTCAAATGATTAAGGCTGCCTCAGGCCACGTTAAGCCCAGTGCAGAGTCACAGGCAGAGAGGCACATGCGTAAGCACGCACACACACACACACACACACACACACACACACACACACACACACACACACACACACACACACACACACACACACACACACACACACACACACACACACACACACACACACACACACACACACACACACACACACACATTATGTCAGAGAACACAATGGTATTCATTAACTGTCAGTCAGTGACTCACTTTCTGTTGTCTATTATTTATCGCTTTTAATTATTCCAACGCTAGTGACAGCCATCGTCTTGCTGTGTGTGTGCGTTTGTGCGTGCGTGCGCGTGTGCGTGTGTGTGTGTGTGAGTGTGCGTGCGTGTTACACATGATCCTGCTTTATGTAATGAGGAGTGATTGGCAGTTTTAACAGAAGGAAAGAAAGCGAGAATGGATGTGATGAATGACATTTAAATAAGACACAGGATGCTGGTGGGATGTGGATCTTTGAAATGAGGTGACAGGCCGTGCCCTGGGAAGATAAACCTGCTCTTCTCCCCCTCATTTCAAATGAATATAATTCTCCTCCCTCTGTACAGTACGGCTGTGCTTGCCTGCAGTCACATAGCAGGGTGCATATACCTGCATGCAGTTAACCCATTAAGACTTTTGATTTGATTTGAGCTAAAAAGCATTATTTTACACTTTGGCTATTGAAAAATAGCAGATCTACAAGCTCGTAGCGCGGCACTCTGCTATTTTTGAAAAATCTTGAACATTTTTGCAAATCTTTGAATATATACTGTTTTAAAGCGAAACTTTTTAACTCAAATCTTTGTTTCTGGGGGTCCCTGGAACAAACATTTTGAGATGGGGTCGGCGGCCAAATACATATCATTTTGGGGTCCTTGACATGAAAATGTTTGAGAACCACTGACATAGAGAAGACATTTAGAAGACATTTTGTAGAATCGGCCTCAGGTCTTAAAGGGTTAAGAGAGAGGGAAGAAGAGATGAAAAAATGAATGAATGAATGGATAGAGGATGGTTGTGAGAGAGAGGGTAGGGAAGGAAGGAAGGAAGGAAGGAAGGAAGGAAGGAAGGAAGGAAGGAAGGAAGGAAGGAAGGAAGGAAGGAAGGAAGGAAGGAAGGAATGAAGGAAGGAAGGAAGGAAGGAAGGAAGGAAGGAAAGAAAATCAGGAGATTGGGGAAAGAGACTTGGACAAGCCATGGCATATTCTCCCTCTCTGCATATGGATGAATAAACACATTTTGAGGAAGAATAAGAACTAAAACATAATTCTAACTGGTGGATTGCAATGAAACTGGCTGAGCACCTTCAAGCTCCCCAGAGGATGAACCATGTGAGTGACCCCATGACCTTACTCTGTCTGGTGCCACCCTGCGGTGCCAAAATGTTAACGTTCCACACAGTATTATCTCATAATCTAATTGGCAGATTGCAGGATATGAACCCTACTGACTTTGGTGACCTCACAGCTTTCCGATAATGTTCCATTTTAGGGCCAATCTGTAGCTTTTTTGTTCAAAGGGACATCATTTTATATCACCAAAAAGCTTTTGCTGTTGTTTACAATGTGTTAATCCTCCAAATAAAAATACAAAAAGTAAGACTGGCACTCAAAAATAATTAAACTCTCTCTCTCTCTCTCTCTCTCTCAAACTACTTCAACCGGTTGGGTGTAAAGAGCAGAACAGCCTCTAGGGGCCACTAGCAGGGCTTTTAGGTAGGCTGTAGTGTTCAGGGAATATTTAGGCTCTTGAGTCTTGTTTGCTTTCAGAGAACATTATTCAAAGTGCAAACATGATTGTAGTCAAGTTTATCCTGTGTTAAGCTTAAAATATTGTTGTTTTTTGGTAACAATGTAATTATCCATGCCACGTGGCTTGCTCCTTGCTACAGCCACCTTAATCCAATAAGACCTGGAACGCATCTGTGTCATTTTTAGATTTGAGCTAAAAAGCATTATTTTACACTTTGGTCATTAAAAAATAGCAGTTATGCAAGCTCATAGCGCGGCACCGAGTGCCGCGCTACGAGCTTATATATCTGCTATTTTTGGAAAAATCGTGAAAATGTGTGCAAATCTTTGAATATATATATTATTTTAAAGCGAACATTTTTAACTCAAATCTTTGCTTCTGGGGTCCCTGGAACAAAATATTTTGAGATTGGGGGACGGCGGCCAAATACATATCATTTTGGGGGTCCTTGACATGAAAAGGTTTGAGCACCACTGATATAGCAACACACGTTTTTCAGAAAACTGTTGGGATTTAGAAGACATTTGTAGAATGTTCAGGTCTTAATGGGTTTGAACATGCTATGTCGTCTCCATTAGATGTGGTTCCCACACCGAATCCATAGAAGTAACTCCAATATTGAGGTCAAAGTTGAATAAAGGGTAAAAATATCAAATAAATAAATGTATTAAAAATAGCTGGCTTCCCAGATGTGACTAATGAAGTGAAGGTCTTGGCTGACCCCTCCAACCTACACCAAGGCTTTATGACTGAGAGCTATGGAGCCCTGGGGCTGTCTGTGTGTTTGTGCCTGTGTGAGTGAGTGAGACAAAGGTGTGTGTGTGTGTGTGTGTGTGTGTGTGTGTGTGTGTGTGCGTGTGTGCGTGTGTGCGTGTGTGCGTGTGTGTGTGTGTGTGTGTGCGCGCGTGCGTGCGTTCGTGTTTGTGCGTGCGTGCTGTGTGTGTGTCTCTCTGCACACTCAAAGTAACATGCCCTTAGGCTGTGACAGACGGACTCTGGGCCGCATTGCCCACACACCCCACTGCCTCGCTTAATAGTGCATGAGATGAGAACATTTGGACTTCAAAAGGGCCCCTCTCTATGGGAAATTGAGTTTTATGGCGTATGTGGCCTTCCCCGTTTTGAGACAATGGCTCCAACAGTTTGGACTATTGAGGGGAAAACCCGAGGCACTCGCTCACTGGAGTTGTCCTGGCTGGTTTGACTAATAAAGTAGTTAACACACACACACACACACACACACACACACACACACACATAATGTATGCTGACTCCAACTGCGAACACATACACACGTACACACTGCCTCACAAATTGCAGGCACATATGCCTGCACACATGTGCATACACACACAAACACACTGACATGTAAATGGGAGAAAAAAAACAGGCACAGATGCGTAGAGGCATTAGATATATTGCACACACATAAACATACAGATGGATGGATGGACATATAGGCAAGCCCCATTCCCACCACTCCCCCACCCACACAGGCACGCATGCACGCACACACACACACACACACACACACACACACACACACACACACACACACAGAGGGGGGGGCATTTTTAAGCCATGAAATGCCAACATTTGACATAAACTGAAATGGCTTCAGACACGCTTTCAAACGTGATCAGTCTCATCCTTCTACACAGAGTAGTTCAGGAGTCATGTCCGACAATGTGTTAATCAATAGTTACCTTCTTCACCTTGACCTTTGCCGACCACAGAGCACCATATAACTCACATCCTGTATGTAGTACAGTACATGACTCATCTCATGGCATGGATGCTGAACACAGTCTGTTGAGTCCTTGTGGACAATGACATGCATTCATATATATTATGACAGCCGCATTGCGATAGTTTTGCAATCGCTTAGCAGCTCAACTAAAATGCATACAAAAACAAATAAGGACGGATATATCCGGTGTGTGTTGATGCAGACGGTAAGATGTGTCTGTCTTTCTCATGAGAAATCCACAAGCAACGATGCATCGCAACACACACACTGTTCCATAAACCAAGACGCGGGGAGTGCAATACCATCTGGTCAATCTATGAACACCGGTGGAAGAGGTACTCCAAGATATTTTACTTAGGTAAAAGTAGCAATACCACAATATAAAAAAGACTCTGTTACAAGTAAAAGACCTCTGTTCAAAATGTTACTTGAGTAAAAGTACAAAAGTATTGGCATCAAAATATGCTTAAAGTACCAAAAGTAAAAGAACTAAAATGTTTGAAAATAGCAGATCTACAAGCTCACAACGCGTCGCGATGCGACGCGTTGTGAGCTTGTAGATCGGCTATTTTCAAACAGCCTACATATAAAATAGGGCTAAAGTGGTTAATGTATGTTTTATGATATAATAATTTATGTCTGCAAAGTAACTAGTTCCTAAAGTTTTCAAATAATTGTAGTGGAGTAAAAGTACAATATTTGCCTCTGAGATGTGGCGGAGTAGAAGTAAAAGTATTGGAAATTGGAAATACATAGATTGACTATAGATGAAAGCAACAAGTCTGTATTGAGTTCACCTAATAAATCCATTCCATTCAGAGCAGACCTTAACGGTTGCACAGAATAAAGCCAAGGAGGCAGATTAACCACGTTCAACCTGGCGTCCCTATTTTGGGAATTCAAACCGCTTGAAAAATGTTTTCAGAACATTTAAAGAATAGCTGATCATCAATCTCACAACGTGACGGGTTGTGAGCTTGTACATGAGCTATCTTTGCGCAATACTAACAGCTGTATGACAAAGTATTAAATAGAGCTCATGTGGTTAATAATGTCTCGTAAGCATTGAGACGTCACGTTCATATCTTACTGCCACCAGTGCTGATGTGAACATCAAAGATGTTGTACCGCAAGTCATACCAGAGTTGATATTGATATAGACTTCAAAGGTCCCAAATTGTATAACATACTGTACAGTACATTTCCTAGGTGAGACAGGTGTTTAGTCCATCTGTCATATAAGGCAGTGGTTCTCAAACTTTTTCATGTCAAGGACCCCCAAAATTATATGTATTTGGCCGCGGACCCCCATCTCAATTATTTTGTTCCAGGGACCCCCAGAAGCAAAGATTTGAGTTACAAACGTTCGCTTAAAAATATATATATATATTCAAAGGTTTGTACACATTTTCACTATTTTTCAAAAATAGCAGAAAGTATAAAAGGTTAAAAATATTGTGATGCTATATTAACACATTTGGCTGCTGGGGACCCCCTGGAAACCCCCCAAGGACCCCTGGGGGTCCCCGGACCCCACTTTGAGAACCACTGATATAAGGGATAGATAGGGTCATGACCGCAAAAAGAAAGACATAATAAAACAGGGCACAAAGAGCTAAACCTGGAACAAACCTGGATAAACTTGAATACTGCACACATAGCTGTTTTACCGGTGGGGTTTTCCAGTGTAAAATATTGCCAAAATGCTGACATTTCGCTACCTCTGACTAACGTTACACACACATTAGCAGCACAAAATGTTGTTTTTAGAATAATGAGTCACCATGGTGGTATGTTTGTTAGACAAACCACCCTATTGCTTTAGTCACTGGTTTACTCTCTAGTATCTGTCACTGCCAGCGTTTTGCTGAGGTAACACCTGGAACCATGCCCTGATGGCTGCTCCGAGGAGGATGATGTCTCATAGAGTTCTCACTGCAGTCTGACCTGTCTAATTCTACTCACAGTGACACACTGCTGACATTGTACTTGTATATCTCGGGAGGACATGAAAAGAAACATATTCCCAGTTGTGGAAAGTAACTAAGTACATGTACTCAAGTACTGTACTGAAGTACAATTTTGAGGTATTTTTACTTTACTGGAGTATTTCCAATTGTCTATACTTTTACTTCTACTCCAATACATCTCAGAGGCAAATAATGTTCTTTTACTCCACTACAATCATTTGAAAACTTTATTATTACATTATAAAACATACATTAACCACTTTAGCCCTATTTTATACCTAGGCTATTTGAAAAATAACATTTTAGTACTTTTACTTTTAGTACTTTAAGTACATTTTGATACCAATACTTTTGTACTTTTACTCTACTACATTGCAGTATTGGTACTGTTACTTAAGTAAAACATTTGAGTACTTTTTCCACCACTGAAAAGAAACATATTCCACAGTATCTTATAGTCATGAATTAACTCTTTACTTGAACCCTATAGCATCCATCTGGGGAGGATGTTTTAGTGTAGAGCGGAAACAGAGAAGGAGCTGTCAACAGTAGCTGTAAAAAAAGAAATGTGTTTTTCATCGGCAGCCCTTTATCTATTCCCAAACACAAGTCACAACTTGATGCATAAATGTAATTAAAATAAATAAATTCACAACTAACCCTTGACCCTTTGTGAAATGACTCAATTGCATATAATATCCCTGAATTTCATCATCTCTTTTAAAGAGCAACACCATTATTGTTTGGTTTTCATTCTATGTTCATCAGTCGGTAATTGGATTGGCCCCCAAAAGGTCAAAAGGGCAACTGAAAAAGGAGCGCACACTGAAGGCAGGATGTGTGTGTATATTATTATTCAAGTATTATCAAACAAAAAGCATATCAAACTAAATGTATACCAACATTAGCATGTGATGCCTGTTAGGGTCACCGTTCCTCACCTCTGCACAGTCAAGGCAGGCTCTGAATTTCAGCACGGGATTTATACATGTACAGCAATGTTAATAATATATTCAGCAACATGAATGTGGGAGGACTGGCTGTCTGGCTGGAAGCGCTGTCTTCAGTCTTCTGTGCACTCTCTCTCTCCCGCTCTCTACAAGGCTACAAGCCCCCCCCCCTCCACTGGCTAATACCTTATACTTCATTGTACAATGGTGTTGCACACAACAATAGTAGATCTACAAGCTTGCGACGCATTGTGAGCTTATAGATTGGCTATTTTCTGCATGATGCGAGTCATGTGACACATGGCAATGTATATCAGGCTTAAACTGTACGGAGCTATGCCGTTTACCAGCGGATGTTACAAATTAACATCAACTTAAAAAGAAAGTGTGAGGCAAATTCTGCAAAGAATGTGATGGCTAAAACTATTGAAGTTGCACAGTTTCAGCGTGAGGAGGAAAGGAAAAAACGCCTGCTTTATGGTAGAGGACAAAATGGCTAATTGGTCATCTTGTTAAATGCATGAAAGAGATTTTAAAACCACACATCTAGTTATGGAAGCTTAGCTACCTTAAAGAGAAAGGTATGTCAGAAATGCACCGAGCTATTGCAGGTAGGCTACACTTGAGGAAGCTGTTGACAATGCTGTGCTAAAACGTCCTGTGTTTGTTTTCTTAATACTGAATGAGTCCACAGACACAAGTAACAGTAAGCAAGTCATTACTTATATTGAATTTTTTTTTTGTGTTTCTTACAAAGTTGCTAAGTGGAAAGACATGAAGTGGAGGCGAGTACAAAAATAGAGCATGCATGGAGACAAGCGACAAGAGGAGCCACCAAATGAAAGACACTAAGGCGGCTTTAAAGTAGAAGGAGAAAGAGACAACCATATACAGCCAGACGAAATGCAAGACAGGCAATGTAAGACCTTACACTGTAGTTAAGCTCACAAGCAGTATCCCCACCAAATAAATGTATAAAATCCCCCCCTATGTGAAGCACTTAAAAGGGGAACCCCTCCCCTCCCTATTTAGAACAATAAATATTGCCTTGCCAGGGTATAAATGGAACCTCTCTAGGTACTAAGGGTCTTTGTAGCAAACAAAATCGTCAAAAAGTGACTGAAAGTGACCAGAATCAACCCAACGACAACTGTCAGTAACACAACATTAATTCGAAAGAAGTCGAGCACAGAGATACTGTAACATTACTAAAAAACAAACATATATAAAAGCAAAAGAGACAGATTAGAGAGGCAAAAAACATCACTCCAGGTGAGAAATAAAGTGTGTAGGGGTGCCTAATGGTTCAGCACGAGGGTCACAAGGGCCAGAGTTTGAATCCGATTCACATCATGTCTCCCTTCAGGGGAATGCAGTAGCTGACTGAGAAGAGAGGTCACCTGGGATCTGGAAGGTTCACCCCCTGGCCCGCTCAGTCTATGTGTTGAAGTATCCCTGAGAAAGACACTAGACCACTAAAGGTTCCGCCCATGCAGCCAACTGGACCATCTGAGCAGTCTTCAGCTGGGTGAAGCTGAAACGGAATCCCCCCCGTTGGATCAATAAAGGTATATATTGTTTTCCTTCTCTCTGACCTCAGTTTCCTGTCTCTCTGGTCTACGGTACTACCTATTAAAGTTTTGTTTTTTTAAAGCAAGCCCATATGAGAGAGGGACCTTTAGTAACACCCTGGTGACAAAACGTAGCAAGGAGAGAAAGAGCCAGAGAGGCAAGCAGAGACCGAATATGTCTACATGGGAATGCCTGGTAGCACAGCTAGTCAGCCGACTGTCTGCATGCTCCCTGTGAACTGCCATGACCTTAGTTTGTGTCCTGCTCCGGCTTCTCTTCCCATCCCTCGACAAATTTCCTGCCTCACTACCCCCTCTCCCTTGTCTAATGGAAACGTTGAAAAGCCCTAAACAATATGTACTAAATGAATACAGAATACAGACAAAATTGCATGCAGACACAGGCATGTCTGCTGTGGGAGGAACCTGTGCATGTAAATTGTTAAAAATATAAAGGAGCACAGGCTGAGATGAGAAGGAAGAAAGACAGCTAGAAAGACTGCAAGGGAGAATTAATTAAAGACAAAGAGAGCTTAGGCAGAACAGTCAAGAGTGATTTCCTGCATATTTTCAATTATTTGGCTAATGCTTTGAGTCAGTTGGCGAAAGAGAGAGAGAAGCAGACAAACAGAGGGCACCGGGACATGAATCAAATTCTCACAGGCCTTAAAGGCCCATGGGCCTGTAAGAGAAGAAATGACTGTCTATGACAAGGACAACTCGTCTTTCCCCCACAACTTGTGTTATGAGACTGTGAAACACGCTGTGAGCCAAACAGCTTGACAGTCACTCACACTGTAAAAAATAACGGGAGCGTGAAACATTGACTTGCCAATTTACAGACACAACTCAAGCAACTTTCTCACGTACAGTGAAGTGTAAAATAACCAACATGATAAATAATGTAGGATTACTAATAGGGAAAGCTGGAAGGTGTCACATACTTCTCTCTTGCCTTGGATAGTGCTGTCTGAGGCTGTAATGTAAAGCTAAATGGAAGGATATCCACTTTGATAAGTTGTATGGCATTTACATGACTCGCCATGCTGGGCCTTTTCACTGTGTTAAGGAAACATTTCCTGACCTTCTGAAGTTTGAGAATAATAAATAGCCTCAGAAATGTCACACCTCCAAAACACTGGAATTGCCATTTGAAGGCAAATTGGTGCGTAAGGCTTTCAGAGTAATTTAAAAGAAAATGTTAGCATCACTGCTGTCACTGTAAAAATTTGCATTTGTGCCTCAAGCATCATTTCTGTCAGAGCAACAAAGAATGAACTGGCAGTGAACTGAAGAGGAGGTTGGCTCAGTACTCTTCCTCTCTAGCGAGGCACAACAGCATTGAAATCAATGTGCCAGACAGACTCACACATGTTGTGTGTGTGTGTGTGTGTGTGTGTGTGTGTGTGTGTGTGTGTGTGTGTGTGTGTGTGTGTGTGTGTGTGTGTGTGTGTGCGTGTGCGTGTGCGTGTGCGTGTGCGTGTGCGTGTGCGTGTGTGTGTGCGTGTGTGTGTGTGTGTGTGTGTGTGGAGACAAAGACAAAATCAGACAGAATTTAAGTCAAAGGAGGACAGCGAAAGCAAGCCAGGGATGAAGAGAAAAGACCCACCATACAATAAGGGAGTGAGAGAGAATGGGAAAAGAGAGGCAGAGAATTTAAGCCAGAGAGAGCTGCAGACAATTTAGAAAGAGAGTGAAAGCTTATATCTTTCAGCCTCATCTGTATGTGTGCATGCGTGTATGTGTGTGTGCATGTGTCTGGCAACAGCCAATATTGGATGTACGTATCACACGCTGTCAGAGGGCCTATGAGAGCATGGCATGAACTTGAAGCTGGTACTGTCTACTCAAACAACACAAGGCAAGGCACACGCACACACAGACTGCAATTGGATTATCTACCCAACCCAACTAGAAAAAAAGGTTAGACTGGTACACTGGTGCAGCCGTGCAATGCCAGTCCGCATATGTGGCCTCACTCATTCATCGTAGTAGTGAAAACTGTGCTTGAGAGATCGAGGCTGGCTTTGGCAAGAATATTGAAATCACTTTGAAGTTCATTTTAGCAGGAGCTGGGGACACTTACATTTCTCTAGCCTGAGGGGTTATGTAATCAGATTAAGTCCAATTAAGGAGTTTACATGAGGTCAGTACATTTCTGACGAGTAATTTGGTCTTTTTATAAAGAGGGCAACCTATTAAGCGGCATGTAAGCCCAGACTCATGAATGTTTATGTTTATATGATTAAACCATTTGGGTTGGAATTTAATTAGTACCACTAATGAAAGCTTAATGTAGATATTAATATGTCATGGGTCTAGATTTCAACTTTGGTTGAACAGCCAGTATTTTTAGAATACTGTGGAGATAGTGTGCAGATGGAATATTATAGGCCACTTCCTGCACATAATCTCTGACAGCTATAGATGAAAGCTAACACTGCCTGCCTGTGCATGTAGAAGCTATGAGACTAATGCATCAGTGACGGCAGGGCATGATTCAAGCCCTCAGCTTGTATAGCACAGATGCACAAGCCTGGATCTAGGAGAAATGTGTCAGCGGCTATTGATGGCCGGTCTTCTTCATATAGCTTAATGTTGATTTGTTCTGAACAGTGCCAGTGTCAGTGACTATTTGCCGAACACTGTTGCATGTGTGTGTGTGTGTGTGTGTGTGTGTGTGTGTGTGTGTGTGTGTGTGTGTGTGTGTGTGTGTGTGTGTGTGTGTGTGTGTGTGTGTCAGACAGACAGTGGCTACTGTAACTACAAATCTGTCGAACAGGTCCACATATGAATCATAATCTAATTTTATTCAGCAAGGGAAGGGCATTTACATGTACCATGACTTTGACCTTGTGAACCAGCACTGACAACTCACAACCGTTAATAGCTTGCGGCCGACGCATAGTAATCAGATGCATAAAAGCAGAAGGGCATGACTTGGCCTTATTCAACCACTTTCCCACCAGAGATTACATAGTGGCCTAGTATGTGAAAACCTGAATGAAAATACTCTACGCTGTTCAATCTTCATTGCCTGGCATCCTCTCTCTCTCTCTCTCTCTCTCTCTCTCTCTCTCTCTCTCTCTCTCTCTCTCTCTCTCTCTCTCTCTCTCTCTCTCTCTCTCTCTCTCTCTCTCTCTCTCTCTCTCTCTCTCTCTCTCTCTCTCTCTCTCTCTCTCTCTCTCTCTCTCTCTCTCTCTCTCTCAAATGTTTTGGATGTTTGTCAGTCAATTTGAGATCACCAATGGTGGAAAAAGTAAAAACTCTAGTAAAAGTATCATTACTGCAATGTAGAAATACTCTGTTACAAGTCAAAGTCCGGAATTCAAGATTTACTTGAGTAAAAGTACAAAAGTATTGGCATCAAAATGTACATAAAGTACCAAAAGTAGAAAGCACTCAACATGCAGAAGGTCCCATTTCACAAGTTTTCCTCAAAAAAATCGTTTGAAAACAGCAGATCTACAATCTTGCATTGCGACGCATTGTGAGCTTGTAGATCGGCTATTTTCAAATGGCCGAAATGTATATAGGTCTGTAGTGGTTAATGTATGTTTTGTAATAATCATCAAAATCTACAAAGTAACTAATTATTCAAGTTTTCAAATAATTGCAGTGGAGTAAAAGTACAATATTTGCCTCTGAAATGTAGTGGTAGTGGATATACTCCAGTAAAGTAAAAACATACCTCAAAACTGTACTTAACTACAGTGCTTGAGAAAATGTACTTAGCTTACTTTCCACCACTATATATCACTAATGTGACTTTTAGATTTTTCTTTTGTGGTGACAAAGGGAGACCATGTTTTGAGCCTGACCGCTACAGACTGTCTGTGCAAAACAGCAACTGTATCTACTGTATAATTGAGCAGAGGACCCAGCTTGGGTTTAACCCATTTCCAGGCACCCAGATTATCCCTTTCATTGGACTGTAAAATTATGTCATTCCCCCTACGGGAAGAGACATAATCTGTCTACGGGAAACCAACTCTTTTAGATTAACTGGCAACTGGCTAAAAATGGCACACACATATACGAGTATGTACAAGCACATACATACTGTACATACATACATACATGCAGTACATACATACACATTACGAGACATAGATTATGCTCATTATGGATGGGGGGGAGTTGTTATGCAAAACCTGTTTGTTTGTTTGTTTGTTTTTTATTATATACTTACTTACATATTATTAAATCACCATCAATGTCAAAGAAAGTAAGTAAGTATAAGAAAGATAAGTATAACATGATGGATGAACAAACAAACAGCTGGATTCACGCTTAAATAGAGTAAATGGGACTATGTGTAAAAAAGCATTTTAACCACTTAAACCCTGATAGATAATTTCTAATCAATAGTTTATTAGATTATAATTATTGTATGATTATTGTATTGTATCACTTTGGATAATTGCATAAAGTATGATGTATTTGCTCAGAAGGGACTGTTCTATAACTGCTAAGATAAGATGTCCTTGCTCCCTGGCCTACTCTTTCTTACCCATGAAAGTTGTGGCTACAGTTTATCTATGATGCCTTAGAACAGGTTACCGTGCCACCAAAATGAGCCTTTGCCCTGTTCATGATTGATATTATATTGTGGGGTGGGCTTAATAAGAGATAAACTGTCTGTTATAATGCTGAACATTTTGTATTACCAGTAGAGAGATATTTTTGCTGTACGGTGCCTCGTGGATTGATTCTTTCTCTTAATACAATGTCAACCTTTTAATTTGAGAACCGGCCTGTGTCTGTCTTTGATTTCGTCTCATCCTTTTTACACTGGGTTTTCAGCTGTTTAACTACAAATAGTTTTAATTAACATAGAGCAGGATTTACAACCCTTATCAGCTCTTTTATCTACCTTATCAATTGGTCCTTCGTACGGTTAAAGGCCTGTCCGACATTATTATCATAATTATTATTAATATTTTTCTCGGACGGTGCGTTTAGAATCAGCCTTAAAATTCCGTTTTTTTTTTCCCATCTTTCTTTTTCGCGGTCGACTCTGAGGGGCTCCGGACGACTCCTCTTCGCGCGAGGACTCTTTCCGGTCAGCTATCTTAGAATCAGCCTCTTTTTCAAATATTGTTTTTGGAGACAAGCGGCTCACAGACTTTCCTCAAACGCGTGGGGATTCTCCGTCCAGCTGACCACAAAGACACAGGTTACATTTTGGTTCGGTTCCTTGACTTGTAATTTTGACATTGCATTAACTTTAACACGAGGCTCATTGGCCGTACTTGTATATATATATATATTTGTAAAATTGTTATCAGTATTGATGTTGTATATATATTTTTTTTGGACAGATACTGTCAATACATATATATGCGCATATCAGACGTCTACCAGTGTGTGCATAGATATTTATTGCCTGGTACATCTGTTCCTCTGTTTTTAACTGCAGTTGTATAGATACATTTATTCAGATCTGATCTTAAAATAATAATAATAATAATAATAATAATATTATATATATATATATATATATATATATATATATATATATATATATATATATATATATATATATATATATATATATATATATATATATATATATATATATATGCAGTTGCCTGTTCAATGGACAACAATTAGGTGTTGTTTATTTGACTTGTATAAATGCAATGTATATATATATATATCATTCTTTTGTAAACCGGTTGTCAGGCAAAATTAGATTTGTCTGCATGTTTTATTATTTCATTTATTTTGCTTTAAATTTTTGGTACCACAACTTATGACTCAGGCAGAACCCAGATTCTGTACTTTATGACTCAGGCAGAACTCAGATTCTGTACTTTATGACTCAGGCAGAACCCAGATTCTGTACTTTATGACTCAGGCAGAACTCAGATTCTGTACTTTATGACTCAGGCAGAACCCAGATTCTGTACTTTATGACTCAGGCAGAACCCAGATTCTGTACTTTATGACTCAGGCAGAACTCAGATTCTGTACTTTATGACTCAGGCAGAACCCAGATTCTGTACTTTATGACTCAGGCAGAACCCAGATTCTGTACTTTATGACTCAGGCAGAACCCAGAATCTGTATTTTATGAATCAGGCAGAACTGACATTCTGTATCCTAAGTTACTTTGATTTTGTAAATCATTTAAACCTTGACACACACAGATACATTCAGTGTGTGCCAATAAGAGGGGAATTATTATAGGAAATAACATAGTGTATCCAGATACACCATTCAATTATTTTTCATTTTTAATACGTTTAATATTTTGATTTCATTCCCATTTATCTAGGAACCAGCCATCTTTGACTTCTCCTGTGTTCCTTTGCCCCAGGCAACCTCTGTATCACTAAAACCAGCTACAGGCATCTCATCCATTCAACCCCTAAACAGCATTACATCAGCACTAAACCGTTTGTATGATATTTACTTATTTTCTAGGATAAGACACAGCCTGCTGATTTGAGTATTTTAAAGAAACTAGTCATTTAAACCTTCTACCTTGCCACAGACAGAAGTATTTAACCTTTGGGTAGGGCTGACAGCCTCTTTCTCTCACTCACTCTCTCTCTCAATCCCTTGAACGTGTCAACAATCTGTTGTCACTGTGTCTCTCTCTCTCCCTGCAAGCCGTGCATCTGCTCAGAATTAGTTTTATTTAAATTTTATATCAGTAATTGTCATTTCATCCTTGCCACACACAGATACATTCAGTGTGTGTCAAATAGAGGGGATAATAATTATAGTAAAACAGGTCAATTGTCTACACTAGCCCACCCACTTCTTATATAGATACTAAATAGATTTTGAACACAGTCTTTTAAGTTTTAGTCACGTCTGAATAATTACATTTTTGCATTATGGGAAATATCCTTTCCCCGTCACAGGGACCTCGAAGGCCTCTCAGCAGACAGGGACCCACTAGTGGTAAAGAAGCGCAGCGCGCCACTAACACTGACATACTAACTTCATTTGATAAGTCAATGTTTGAAAGTAAGGATGATGACGAGGTTTTGTTTGACATAACAAAAATTACTCTTTCTCCACGTTCTCAGGATGTGGACCTGCTTGGACCTGCTGTCGGTGCGCCACCAGGACTTTCACCCCGACCCGACGTTCCTCCATCTGACACAAGCACTAGTAAGAAATCAAAATCTCTACCTGAACGTCGGGTTAACACTAAAACACACCCTACACAATCACTTACTGCACAACATACAGCAGAGCTACACACACTACTAGCGCCCTTAATGGCCTATACACAGGGGGATGGCAATTTAGCTTATGGGTACAGGAAATGGTCTCCTGAAGATATTAAGAACATTGCAGAAACTTTACCTAATATTCAGGACAATCCAGAGGGGTGGGAGACCGCGCTCAAAGCAGAGATAATAGAACTCCAGCTTAACACTACGGAAGTCAGGGACCTTATTGCAAAAAGTAGCCCGAAAGCCATGTCACATCAGATTTCAGAGGGGGCCCACCTCCTCGACCTACATGGCCGTGCAATCCAATGTTTCCGTACCGAGCCACCAGCTCTGGACGAACAGAGACCCCATCTGATAAGACAGGTAGATCACGAAGAAGCTGTAAACAAAATGATAGGGAACGCACTTGGTCTCCTGCGTGCTAAAACTAATTTATCTGTCCTCACCGACATCAAACAGAAAGTCGGAGAGGATGTCTCGGAATTCATTCAGAAATTTAAAACCCAGTTTAACCGCCACTCAGGCCTAACCAGTGGCCAGGTGGGCTATCAACACTTGTTTAACATCCTCTTAATGGATGCTCTGTACCCTCACTTAAAGCAGGCCATAACACAGTATGATCCCTTATGGAAAACAAAAACTATAGACGATATCACTACTCTTGCTAAGCATTACGAGAGCTGCATTGCAGACCCAAAACCTAGAGCCAAAATTCAGGCTGTGATTTCTGCAGAGGGTCACGTCACATTGCATCCACCACAACATAGCAAGCCAAAGAATCTACATCACACCTGGGGAGCCGGGGCACGCCGACAGCACAGCCAACCATGGAATCAAGGTAATACATCACACACCCAGTTAACCTTTGGGCCACAGGGCTCACAAAATACAAGTCAAGCTCCGCGTCGAGATTATAAGACCATGCAGTGTTATAGTTGTGGAAAGTATGGCCATACCCAGAAAAAATGTTACAACCTAAACGAGGCACTCCCCTTTAAACGGACAAAGACACTCTGGCCGAAAATAGATAAAATTGATACAGAGATAGATGAACTTGATGTGTCCTAACTTTTAAAACACTTAAAAGGAATCAGTCCTTGTAGATCTGCTAATTTACAATTCGATTAGTTTCATTAATTCAAATTCATTTACTTAAAGGACTTTATTTTATTTTATATAAAGTTGATTCTAAAGTCTTACACTTAGTCCTCATTGTTACTTTACCCATTACTAAGTATATTAGATCATCAAATTCATCCTAGGTTCTCTGACTCCCTTATCCAATACAGCCTCTAATTTCTCCTGTTTCTTATCTGTTTACATTCTCTTGTTCGGAGCTGCTCTCATAACAAAGTAGGCTATGGTTAATAATTGCTCACAGAGAAGACTACATTAACACTATAATATTATACTATGAAGGCTTGTTTTGAACGTTTTTTTAAATTATTTTTTATAATTGATGAAAATATTACCAAATATATATATTTTTTTTTGACCATGTAGATCTGATATTTTTGAAAAGTTTCACCATTGACAGACAAAAGGTGCTTATTTCCTATCTCCCATTACTATGAAAAATTATATCTGTATATGAGTTTAATATATATATATATTTCATATATATATAAAATCATCTACCCTAGCCCACTCACTTCATGAAATTCAAATTAGAGGTTCTAATATGATATGTGTCAATATAATATTTATGAATACCCATCTTGAAATAATCTGATACCTGTTACATTTATATTTACCAAAGACGATTCAGATTGTTAACCCATTTAGTATTAATCTCACATTGGTTGTCTTGTTCCCATTTATATGGGTCCCACTTTCAATTGTCAACAGAAAATGTACTAAAATATTCTAGTGTAACTTTATATTCTATTGTATTTACAAAAATAAAATAAAATAAAAAAAGCACGTTAAAGGAATTAGTCCTTGATGTTACAGTATGTGCTCGCACACCCCATATCCACTGTTGATTTTGTTCACTAAATGTTGCTTTGTATGTGTTTAGTATCCTCCCTGCTGCCTCTGGGGCCCTGGCCTTGGCTGGACACCCACCTATGACACCTATGACGCTGGGAGTGCTCCGGCTGCTCCTTCTCTGCTGTGCCTAATGTGTGATTAGGACTTGCCACCTGTATCTCCACGTCACCCAGAGCACACCAGCGTATTAATTCCATTTGATTATTTGACATTCATTAGTTCAGTTTCTGATGGCTGGTCTTAAGTTAAATCTGTTTTATGTTTTTCTTTCTCGTTAGTGGATAGTTTAGTTTTTATTTTGTTTTGATAGCTGAGGGGGTTCTATTTATGACGACGGGGACATATTTTCTGGCATAAACGGAATCCCACCCTTTTTGTTTCTTTGATCAAAACCATCATTTTTGACTTCATGTTAAATTTCCACCCTATAGTATTTGTTATAAAACATTCTCCGTGTCTGCTCTACACCTTACAGCATCACTGTACCCCGAAAGAAGGCAGCCGAGATCCATTCAGATCCAAATTACTGATGTAAAGATTTTTTGGTGACCCAAGACCATATGGGATCAGAGGTCAGTGGATTTCAGAGGGGTCACAACAGAGGTAAGGTGTACATTTTAACATCTTACGCCTCCTGTGCTCCTTTGAAACTCCAAGAAAGATTTACATATTAATATGAATCCTGGTACAATTTCATTTCATTTTTTTTGAATAATTCATATCCATTTACTAAAAAAAAAAAAAAAAAAAAGAAAAAAAAAAGAAAGGGAACTTCATTTTATTTTCATTGTCGGTTTAATAAAAATAAATTAAAAAAAAATCTTAAGATATTTGGTTAGATTCTCAGTAGTACACTAAAATACTCATTGTTAATTGACCCATAACTCAATATAGAGATGAACAGCAGCCTTTCCTCTCTAGCTTATCTGTTTACATTCCATAGTAGAACAGCGCAGTCTAGATAACAAAGTCCTAACAAAGATGGTTAGAGAAACATGTGCTGTACAATTTTCTAGGTCACTTCATCAACTGTCATCTTAAGACTTATTTTATTTCATTTTTTGACATCAATCCAAAGTCACCAATACTAATACTAGCCAAACTCCGTTTCTGACTCATGAGCTGCAGATCATGAATCAAAAAGGATAGAGGTTAGATATTACCCTAATTAGTCAATTAAAAAAAAAAAAAATGTTATTAATATTTTATTATTAACGTCTGACACACATTGGTCCAAATGTTGGTTGTTTGAATTTATAATTGTTTTATTTTGACCACTCTAGTGTAAACCATCCAACCACCAATACATTTTGTTCTAATAATAAGTTTTACATTCAAAGAAATATATATATATATATTCAATATAATTTAAACTAATAAGTATTACTCAACCCAGTCAGTATAAGATATTTCTCATTCTAAAATTAGTTTGATGCTGAAATATATATGTTCTGTATGTGTATGAATGATTGAGTTTATGAACCCCGCATGACTCTCTCTCTCTCTCTCTCTCTCCCTCTCTTCGCCCTGTCTCGTTGAGCGCCTGTTGTTTATGGTGTGTGGGTGTGAGTGAGAGAGAGCGAGGGGGGGTAAAGGAGTGTTAGTGAAAGTTTCTATCTCTCTCGTCTTCTCTCTTGTTCTCTCCCTCAGATGTTTTATGTTTGCATGTGTGAATAAGTTTGTTCGTCTAATTTAGTAACTTTAACTGTTAAGCAAACTTCAATATCCACAATCCCTTGTGGAGATTTCCGTTTCCGTTAGGGTCTGTAACAGCCACGTTGCTATGGCCACTCATTCCAAAATTACCTCTTATCTGGTCTCTTACCCATAATTCCTTCAGCAGGAAGTGCTTTGTGGTATGTTAGACATGGTTCTATGGCAACGTCATCCTACCGGTAGCTACTGAGCCTCAAGTGAATTCCATTTAAAACATAGATCAATTAAATTAACCCTAATAAGATTCAATATGTTATAATATTATTTAGAAAACATTAACACATAATATTACAAAGATTATAACGTAATTTTGATTTATTTAAAAAAGTTTTTTAATATTTGATCATTTTTAACTTAAAACATTTTTAAGCTTGTCGATCTGCTATTTCCTTTTTGGAAAGTTTTTAGCTATTTTTGTGTACCGTATCTAATTCTAATGTACCTCAGAACAAAGATGTTTATTCCTTACTTTTCATTGTTATATTTTAATCTTAAATAATTTTATTTAAACATTTTCCCCCCAATTTTTTTCCAATTTTATTTTTTTTCCCCCCAATTTTTTTCTTGGTTTTCTGTTTTATTTTATTTTTGTTTTTTCATTCACATCAGCAAATTCATTCTCTGACACACTATATATATATATATATACTGTATATAGAATATATGGTATTGTGTCAAGAGGAGGGAGTTGGTGAATATTTGATTTAAATGTGAATATTTGATTTAAATGTGATTTGCTTAATATCTTTTTGATGTTGTTTTTTTTGTCCTTTATCATAGTCATTTAACGATAAATACTAACTTACAGTCTTAGTCACATTCATCCATTTCAGATCTTGCCCCAGGAGTCATTGAAGTTTACAAAACCTCCCCAGGGGAGACTGAGGGTCTCAAACTCTGATGGAAAACCTTTAAACTCCGATGGAAAACCTTTGTATTTTATTTTTCAAGAGTTCTTAACTGTTTTAAACAGCTTATGTTTTGTCAAATACCTTTCATGTACAATTTCTACACGCAGTAATTCTGTGTTTAATTCATTTACAGATTAAATAATCTTCCTGGTTAAATTGAGTGACAGAAGCCTCTCCTCTCGACTGCTCAAAGAGGAAAAGTAGGTCCTATACGTCTGTGTGAGTAAAGAGGCATCACGTGAGTTTTTCCCGCCATAAATTATTTTGTAAAAAATGGTTAACATATCAACCCACAGTATTGCTTCAAGGAGAAGTAGGGCTATAATTCGACTGAGCCTATACACACTTGGGGGCGGGACCGGAAACAACAGCTTCTTGGAAACAAGACTATGTTGGCTAAAGTTCCTGGTGGTACATACATTGTGGGATTTTCAGGAAAAGTTAAAAGTGAAAACAATTCAGATCCTGCCATCCTGCCAAGGGCCTTCCAAATAAAGACAGGATCTGTTTATAATTATAAAACCTTATTCTGGGAACTTATGAGGTGATGTCATTTTTCTCATTTAACAGCATATAGAACACACTTACCATTCTAATTATTCTATAGTCTATGTAAGATTTCATCCTACTAACGCTGATTATTTACTCAAGAAATATAACCATTTGGCTTCCAAATTAATAAACAATACAGTCCTTTTGAAGAAGTAAAACAATGTGTATGTTATCTGAATAAATAACCATTTGTTTTTGCCCTTATAGTCTTTTAATATAATTTAAAAAGGTATTTAAGTCTAAAATGTATCTGTTTTCCTATATTAATTAATTACATTTTCTTTCAATGTCATACCAATCTTGTCCACTCGAACTCGGGACAGATAGGTATAAAACTATGTCTTTTGTCGACAATATTGATATATATGCCATTATATCCTATTTTAGTGTGCCATCTCTGCATAACTCAAGTTTGCCTACCAATGCTATGATTTTATTAAGTTAAAGGTGGGCTGGAACTAATCCTAGTATTAGTTCTCTCCTTTCCTCTAGAGACTGCATGTGTTTTGAGTTGCACAGCGCACAGGCCCAGCCGATGTCACTGATTATCTCTGGAGGAATACAATAACAGCTCATTGGAGTTAACTTGACCATCTATGACAAAGCCACAACACCTCCAGCTACGCCGGCCAAGGTCTCGCCAAAGTCTCAACCTACGAGCAAGGCTCCTCATGGCCAGATGTCATCGTGAGCCCCTCCCTGCTGATGACTTCGCCTCGTACCTCCGAAACCTGGGCTGGGGGTGGTCTTACAATGCTGTCTCATCCCCCTGGACAAACAGTTTGTGCACCGCCTGTTCTCTAGAGCTATACCCACTTCGAGATCAACATTCTAACATTCCATAATACAGTCCTTTAGCAAATCGAAATAAGAAAAAACAATGTATTGCATTATTGAATTTGTCTATCTTGTGCTCCCTATGTTCTCTCCCCCTTCCCCCCATCTCCTTCACCTCTATACTTCGTTTACTCGTTAGGAGATAAAGTCTACATATTTTGACTTGCCCCATTGTTGTCATTTCTGAATAGAGTCACAGGGTCGATAACTTGCTGATGCTTGGTTGACTGACACCCTTTGACCCTATCCAAACTGATAAACAAGATGAGGGATTGATAGATAATTTCTAATCAATAGTTTATTAGATTATAATTATTGTATGATTATTGTATTGTATCACTTTGGATAATTGCATAAAGTATGATGTATTTGCTCAGAAGGGACTGTTCTATAACTGCTAAGATAAGATGTCCTTGCTCCCTGGCCTACTCTTTCTTACCCATGAAAGTTGTGGCTACAGTTTATCTATGATGCCTTAGAACAGGTTACCGTGCCACCAAAATGAGCCTTTGCCCTGTTCATGATTGATATTATATTGTGGGGTGGGCTTAATAAGAGATAAACTGTCTGTTATAATGCTGAACATTTTGTATTACCAGTAGAGAGATATTTTTGCTGTACGGTGCCTCGTGGATTGATTCTTTCTCTTAATACAATGTCAACCTTTTAATTTGAGAACCGGCCTGTGTCTGTCTTTGATTTCGTCTCATCCTTTTTACACTGGGTTTTCAGCTGTTTAACTACAAATAGTTTTAATTAACATAGAGCAGGATTTACAACCCTTATCAGCTCTTTTATCTACTTTATCAATCCCCATATGGTTGAGCGGAGATCCCTCAGGGCTCTGTGCTAGTGTATTTTCTGTTTTCACTCTACATTAAATATCTTATTAGAATAGGAGATCTACAAGCGTGCGACACGTTGTAAGCTTGTAGATCTGCTAAGGGTTTCCCTCCGAATATGGATCCTGGGGTTTATGTGGTTAACCACATGAACCCTACTGGGGCAAACATTAAAATAGCAGATCTAAAATCCCAGGGCACACCTAAATATATATTAAATATTTTAGAAATAGTTCATCTTTCACTAAATGGGGGCAAAGTCCGTCGCAAGTTGATGATGTCATTTGTCCATGTGTGGTCTAGCCCTATGGAATGTATGGAATGCATGTGAAAATAAAAAACAACTTAACACTTCCTAAGGTTAATATGAGCATCAAATCAATATTTTAAATGTTTTTTTGCACATCCATTCCATAAATTCCATAGGGCTGGACCACATATTGACAAATTACATCATCCACTTGCGACAGACATTGCCCATATTGAGTAAAAGATGAACTGTTTCTAAAATAAATAAAATATTCAAGGTGTTTTAAATTTTGTATTTTAACACAACTTAAATGCTGTATTTGAACACATTTTAGGCTACACGATAGCCTAACTGTAACTGTAGTGTTTACAAACACCACAATTACAGATAGGGTTTTAAACAGCATATATTCCTCTATCTAAAAAACAAATCCCTGCATAGTAGACAGGTTATCAGGGACCAGCTGGTGTATGATAACTGATACCGGTAGCTTATGTCTTATCTGTCTGCACTGCTATCTAAATCAGAGTTAGAAAGAGCAGTAAACCAACAGGATATGTGGACCTTTATTCCAACAGATTCAAGCACAGCCATAGCTACTGTATATTTGTGTTATCTATGCTTTAATAATACCATATATCTAAAATAAGAGTTGTGTGCTGTGCACACATCGAGTAAAATAAGGTTTATTGAACCTACAGTGATAGTCTGTGTGGTTGCCCCTCGTACAGGTTGCACACAGCACCGCAGCATATTTCAACAGGAGGCTGAGCAATAAAGTCACAGAATACAATATTATTCCATCGTAGTAATATGATCCCACAAGGTAAAATGTCAGTGCAACAGTAAACTGACACAATCTGACTCAACACAGTGTAATTCAGATTCAGGCTGAGATCAATCTCTAACACAGTGGTTCTCAACCTGTGGGTCCCCACATGATTTAGCGTGGGTCCCCAGGTGATAGTGATGTGACAATTTAAGAACCTTTAAGACCTTTTTAATACCTAAAAAAAAACTATAAAACATTGGCCAAATTGTCAAATAATATAAGAAAGAGGCAAACATTTTGAAAATAGCCGACCTACAAGCTCACAACGCCTCGTAATGCGAGGCATTGTGAGCCATGAATGTGGAGTTGTACGTATTTCATATAATTAAATACGCAAAGTGGAAATGACATAATCATAATCATCACAATGTTTATTCAGTTGGATCACCTGTTTAAATGACACTTCAACCATAAATGATATTGTAGCCTGATATATCAGCTAAATGCAGTAGACAAAGCGTTTGTCTGAGGAATAGGTGTGTGTGGTCATAAGATTAGTATTCTTGGCCAAAAACACTGAATAAGATATCAGAAGAAAATGTATAATTCCATACGAAATTTTAACCACTTTAACCATATTTTCGCAGCCAAATACATTTTGGGGGTCCTTGACATGACAAAGTTTGAGAACCACTGCTGGAAAGAGAAGTAAAGCAGCATGTGACATCATGTGATAATAACAGGAGATGTCCAGTGTAGCATCATGTGACAGAGAGCTGCAGCGCCATGTCAGCTATGCAGAGGTATTTTAGGGAAAAGAGCAAAACAGCAAAAATGCAATTGCGGTTTTGAGTGTTTGGAGGGGTGGCAGCAGCACTGAGTGGAAAACAGCTGAATAGTCTGGTAGTCGTTGAAGAGGGGAACATAAAGGTATTGGAGTGGTTCTCAAACTTTTTAATTTCAAAGACCACCATGACGCTCAGAGTTATACAGACCTGTAATGAACCCTGAGGGTCCTTGGACCTCACTTTAAGAACCACAGATGTATTAATGTCGGCATATACTCAAGATTCTGTTTTTTATGTCAAGGTCAAGGACCCCCAAAATTACATGTATTTGGTCGCGGACCCCCATCTCAAAACATGTTGTTCCAGGGACCCCCCAGAAGCAAAGATTTGAGTTAAAAATGTTCGCTTTAAAAAATATATATATAGTCAAAGATTTGCACAAATTTTCACGATTTTCCAAAAATAGCTCATCTACAAGCTCGTAGTGTCACTCGGTGCCACGCTATGAGCTTGTATATCTGCTATTTCTGAATAGCCAAAGTATAACATAATGGCTATAGCTCAAATCTAAAATGACACAGATGCGTTCCCGGATTGAATTTGTTAAGAACTCTTGTTTAATATTTTGTTAGCCCTGATGTTTGAGATTCCTTAGTTGGTTATTAAATCTTCTGAATGAAAACGTGCCTGCCTGCTCGTCCTGCATTTGGGTCCTACTCACCACTCTCATACCTTGACAACGCCAAAGAATAGCCTGTGCGCGTGCATATATAGGTAGAGATAGGGTGCTATGTCATTATTCCGACGTCGGCCCATTATCCCGTTGGTCCGACTGGCCCCATTATAACTAACCCTATCCCTATAACTAGGGGTGTGCCGATATATCGTCCCGCGATATATCGCGATACGTTTTCGCGACGATATGTATCGTTTTGGGGGGGGGAAATATCGTTTTTGGGAAAAAAAATTTTTTTTTTTTTTTTTACAATCATAATAATCAGGCATGCAAACGGCCCCGAAGTGAAAAGAGTGACAACATGTTTTTTTTTTCGGGTCAGGTGTCATACTATTTGGATTCAAAACGGCTATTGTAGCTGAAAAGCTACAAGTTTGCATGTCTGAATAATGCAAAAACAGAATTATTTGTTTGCATTTTCTTTTTTTCTCGTCCATATATTTTCATAATAACAAAAGTGCGTATCGTATCGAAATCGTATCGAAGTTGTGAGCCAAATATCGTATCGTATCGTTTCGTGAAATTAGTGTATCGGCACACCCCTACCTATAACCCTAACCCTAACCTCACACTAACATAATGGTCGGAATAATGGGATGTGGAATTATGAGCGGAACCAGATATGGACCATTTTAGTTAGGCTATCTGCTCCCCAATCTCCTAACAACCATAAAATAACAGATTTATGTCTGAAAAACAGAACAGAATACAAACTGTGTGTGCTTGTGTTTTTGTGTGTTTGTGTGTGTGTGTGTGTGTGTGTGTGTGTGTGTGTGTGTGTGTGTGTGTGTGTGTGTGTGTGTGTGTGTGTGTGTGTGTGTGTGTGTGTGTGTGTGTGTGTGTGATTTAGCTTTGACAAACGCCCACTCCTTAAGAGTATTGGTTCTCAAAGTGTTGGTTTGGTATGCGGTCCAGGTGGGACTCAGGATGACTGGACTTACCTGCCATGCACAGTCCCCAGTGAACATTTCTCACAAAGTTCACTGGCATTTCTATTTCATATTATAAATTGTAAACATGCCCAAAAACCTAAACCTTAAAGAAAGGTGAAATGGTTAACCCTAATTGGAAAAAAATGTTTTTCCCCCCCTCCCTCCAGGAAAGGGGTAACAGCCAAAAGGGGCTTAGGGCAAAGATTTAGAATGTAGTCTAAAGGAATACTTAATTAAACAGAATGTGAAATTATATGGACCTTAAAATTAAAGAGTAGCAGGATCCCAAAAAGACTTTCTTTCAAAAATAAGATGGCGAGAGCAAAAATTCCTTGCTCTGCCTTTTTCTGAAAGGATGACCTTTCTAAAAAGGCTTAGCACTGAAGTCCGACCCTAACCATTCCCTAACCAGCGAGTACCTCAAACATTTGAAAGAGAGTCTACAAAGATCCTGTTCTCTTTTATTTTTTTTAAAAAATCTCACAGGAGAACAAGCCATGCTCACTCCAGAGACACAGAGTGAAAATGAAGAAAATAAACCACACCCATAGATACACTGATTGGACAAAAGAAAAAACAACGGCCATCCAGCCACACCCCAAAACAATTTGATAGGCTAAAACAAAACAAAGCCACACCCACCTCCCAATGCATAAATACAAGAGCAGGAGGACCATTCAATTATTCTCACAAGGAGGATCACAACAGCCTGACGAAGAACAACAGAGTTCGAAACGTTGCAAATATGAACCAGCTAGGAGCAAACAGATATCAGGGAACAAGGAACCAGGAGAGGCCTGATCCATGGAACAGACCACCAGGAATGAGAGATCAGACCTGGAGCCACAGAAGAGATCACCCATACCCTTGGGACCAGGGGAACCGCTGGAACCAGCCGAGCCAGTGGACCCATCAGCGGAATCACTGGCCTCAATGGGATTGGAACCAGAGACCTGACCACAGAGTATCGCACCCTCACCCTGGTCAAAACCACAGACTAGGCACCAGAGGAGACAGGAACCAGACAGGTACAGAGGAACAGAACACACCCACACACATAGACCCCCTTGAAAGGGACCAATTCCTTAAAACAATTAGATTAATAAACAAATTCATAGTCTCCACACATCACCTCCAGAACATAACAGGTTCTGAAAAGGTACCAGCCAGCATAGCCAAAAAGACACAAGAATTAATGACCTTAATTAAACCGGCACAGCCAAGCCCAAACACCGCCCTTATGCTGGAAGGGAATGCAAAAAATTGGCAATACACCACTCTTTTGATTCTTGAAAATCACTACAGGGCCCTTTTGACAAAAATTAAACAAGAGCTCGCCGACTGCTTAACAGAGGAATGGAAAAAGGCTTTTTCCATAGCGACCAAATGGGCAAGAAAAAATCTAGGCAAAAGATTAAAACAAACAGACATAAATCAAGCCCTTACAACAATCGCTGAGCTGAGACCAAACACACCCCCACCCTCCACCCCCCACCCTCCAATCTCTCCCGACACCCGTGTCCCCACCCCTACCCCAACACCCCACACTCCTCCAATCCCAAACAACCCTTCCACAATCCCTCCCCAAACCCATTCCTCCCAAACAACAGGCCCACCGGAAAGGGACACCAGAAGAATAACCACACCAGGACCCAACACCACTCAACCAGGAAGAACCCTCACAGTCCAAGCACAGGTGACCCAGGAGATGGGACCCCCAGAACTACACCGGACACAGGAAAACTTTCCAGACCTAGCGGCACCACCAAAGAAAACCACACCACCAAAACAGCAGAGGAAGAAAAGGAGGACCCAAAGAACACAGGAGGACCCCGACCAAATCTCCCCAGCGCCCAGCCAACCTACGGAGACACAAACCAACCCAGACACCACATCACAAGAAGCCATCCAGGAAAGACCAGAACACGAGGACACCAACAACACAAACGAGGGAGAGGATGCACTGATAGAACCACACACGCACCCAGGGTCCAAATTCAAGAAGAATTGGAGACTTAACCCAGATAAGAAGATCCTGATTTTCGGTGACTCAAACCTGGCAAGGATCCCGCCTTTTGCCAGAAGGAAGGACGACATCCAGATTGAAAGCTTCCCAGGGATGGACTTCAAATCCTGCCTGGAACTACTGAAGGAACACACCAGGATAAACAAAGAGGTAGCACACTGCCTCATATCAGTAGGTATCAACAACAGACAAAACAAAACAGACGAAACAGCACATAAAACAATGTTGCAATCCATCCACTGGGCTACCAAAAAATGTCCTTGTGCCAGCATACACATAGCTTTGATTAACTACTCAGACCAACTCAGGGTACTAGAACAGAAGAGACTAGACAACCTAAACAGGTCTATCTCACGGGTAAAACACACCCCCAAATTGGAAGACAGGGATTTCAAAACCGAAAGGGACAAAATACACTGGGTACCACAAACAGCCAAAGCAATGGTTGAGAATTGGATTACTAGTTTAAACTGGAATGCCCTGCAAGGCTAATACAGACGGGGCTAAAATCAAACATAATTAACCTATCACACTATTTCAAACCAGACCAAGCCCAAAGAGACGTTTTGGAGAAAGGATTATCATTTGTTCCCACGTTGGACATCTACAAACAACAGACCAAACAACTGGAAAAAGATGTATCAGATTATCACAGAAGGATAAAATTAGCCACTCATTTTGGAATGGGAGAGAGGGGAGAAATAACACCGTTCCAGACAAGATCCTCCTGGGAACCAACAGACGGCTCCCTCCCAGACAGCCTTAAACTACTACTCAGAGAAGACAGCAAGATTTTGAACAAGATCCCAGGACACCTGAAAGAAACAGACAACCTCACAAGACCACAGGTAAGAGCACTTAGACAACTAGCAAAAAATAAAGACATTATAATCAAACCAGCAGATAAGGGATCCTCCATCGTAATAATGGACCGATACCAGTACATTTTTGAAGCAGAGAGACAACTTAGTAATGAAAACCATTACAAAGAATTGAAGGAACCAATCTACAAAAACACAGCAATTGAAGCTAAGAGGATTATAAAACAAATGAAAGAGAAAAAATTAATAAGTAGCAAACAAGAGACCTACCTCTCGGGTCAAGACACACCGCGACCAAGGGTCTTCTATCTATTGCCAAAAATACATAAAGCACCCGACACATGGACCATACCATTCGAAATCCCACCAGGCAGACCAATAGTTTCTGACTGTGGCAGTGAAACCTATCAGACAGCAGAATTTATTGAATATTTTCTGAACCCCCTCTCAACCCAACATCCGAGCTACGTGAAAGACACTTATGACTTTGTTGAAAAAATCAAGAAAATAACAATGCCACAAGCGGCCTTTTTATTCTCAATTGATATTGACAGCTTATATACCAACATTGAGACAGCTGCAGGATTAAAAGCAGTGAAAGATATTTTCAACAAATATCCAGATAGGGGGCGGCCAGATGCTGAATTATTAGAATTATTAAGTCTTAATCTGACCAAGAACGACTTTGAATTTAACAATAAGTTTTATTTACAAACAAAGGGCACAGCCATGGGAAAACGGTTTGCTCCATCCTACGCGAACATCTACATGGCAATGTGGGAAAACACAGCTTTAAAAAAATGTATTCTAAAACCAACCCACTATTTTAGATTCTTGGATGATATCTTTGGGATTTGGGAACACTCCAAGGAGGATTTTGAAGACTTTATTAAAGTTCTAAACACACACCACCGATCCATCACTATAAAATTTGTCACAGACACAAACAAAATAGATTTCTTGGATGTAACCGTCTTCAAGGGCCCACTGTTTAACACCAGTGGAAAGTTAGATCTCAAAGTCTACTTTAAAGAAACAGACACTCACGCTCTCCTACATAAAACCTCATTCCACCCACCACACTGTTACACAGGGATTGTTAAATCACAGCTACTACGATTCCATAGAATCTGCACACAAGAACAGGATTTTAAGACAGCCTGCAAGATCTTATTCTGCGCCCTACGAAAAAGAGGTTACACAAGGACCTTCCTACGAAAAGCCCAAGACACCTTTCTGGAAGTAAAGGAAAAATACCAGGGCCCAAAACTGGCCTTGGTCACTACCTACTCCTCACAAAGCAAATTAGCCAACACCAGGATAAAAAGAAATTTCCAAAACAGAGGAAACACACTTTTAAATGGGTGTAAAATCATTTCAGCCTATAGGAAAAACAAGAACCTCAAAGATTACCTAGTCCACAGCACTCTTAAAGGAACGAATAGACCAACTAACAAGAGACCAGATTACTTTAAAACAGCCCAAATGGTAACCAACAGGCACAACAAAAGAGTGTTTGGCATTAAACAAAGAATGCAGGCTAACACTAAAAACTGTATTTACTTAATCACCTGCACCAAGTGTGGCCTTCAATATGTGGGTGAAACACAAAACACAATCGCCACCAGATTAAACCAACATAGATATAATATAAACAATGGCAAGAAGACCAATTTGATAATTGTTCAACACTTTATGACACATGGAATAAACTCCCTAAAAGTCACTGGCTTAGAGCATAACCCAAATTGGACAACAGGACAGAGACAATATAACGAAAGACAATGGATAAAAACATTGGACACAATTTTTCCAGAAGGACTGAATATGACAAACACCAGAAACACACAAACCAACCCTTCTTAATTCACCCAAATTAACTCACAGAAACACACAAAGAGACCACCAGGTACTTAGAGAACTAAAAGAACAAAGACCCACCAGAGAAAGGAGGAATAACACCCGACCATTAAGGACAATCACAGACATGTCAACGACCCTAGGGGAAGGCAAGGGGCTTCTCCCTGACCCATAGCTTAAAGACCCAAATAGGTGTGAGGGTGATCAACCCAAATGCCCACTCAAGCCTTCAAAAGGACTAAGTGGGCCAAGACACACACAATCAAACAATGGACCTAGGAAGACTTAGATGAACAAATGTGAAATAATAAGGACCTTAAAATTAAAAGGGGTTAAGGCCCTCATTACTCTAACCCCAACCCCTGTAGCAGAAATGGAGAATTGTATCAGTCCCAACAAAGACACACTATTGACCAGTAGTCACAGGGAAGGTTAGTTGGGGTACACGCAGTCCCCACAAACATCATTTACGATTCTGTCCCTATCGGTACATAACTCGGACGGCGCTGAGTCGACTAGCAGCCCTTCGGCCGGTCGTTGCGGGCACTCGCGCCTGGAGGCGCTCGGGCGCAACTCCTCGGCCTCAAGGTCTGCTGAGTCGGCGCGCCTCCGTCATGGTCCATAACTGTATTTGTTCTCTTAAATCTTTTATTGAGTCCTAATCCTGTACCATTCTTATAATGACATTATGGATGATTTTTTGGTATGCGGTCCAGGTGGGACTCAGGATGACTGGACTTACCTGCCATGCACAGTCCCCAGTGAACATTTCTCACAAAGTTCACTGGCATTTCTATTTCATATTATAAATTGTAAACATGCCCAAAAACCTAAACCTTAAAGAAAGGTGAAATGGTTAACCCTAATTGGAAAAAAATGTTTTTCCCCCCCTCCCTCCAGGAAAGGGGTAACAGCCAAAAGGGGCTTAGGGCAAAGATTTAGAATGTAGTCTAAAGGAATACTTAATTAAACAGAATGTGAAATTATATGGACCTTAAAATTAAAGAGTAGCAGGATCCCAAAAAGACTTTCTTTCAAAAATAAGATGGCGAGAGCAAAAATTCCTTGCTCTGCCTTTTTCTGAAAGGATGACCTTTCTAAAAAGGCTTAGCACTGAAGTCCGACCCTAACCATTCCCTAACCCTAACCTCACACTAACATAATGGTCGGAATAATGGGATGTGGAATTATGAGCGGAACCAGATATGGACCATTTTAGTTGGGCTATCTGCTCCCCAATCTCCTAACAACCATAAAATAACAGATTTATGTCTGAAAAACAGAACAGAATACAAACTGTGTGTGCTTGTGTTTTTGTGTGTTTGTGTGTGTGTGTGTGTGTGTGTGTGTGTGTGTGTGTGTGTGTGTGTGTGTGTGTGTGTGTGTGTGTGTGTGTGTGTGTGTGTGTGTGTGTGTGTGTGTGTGTGTGTGTGTGTGTGTGTGTGTGTGTGTGTGTGTGTGTGTGTGATTTAGCTTTGACAAACGCCCACTCCTTAAGAGTATTGGTTCTCAAAGTGGGGTCCCTGGGGGTTTACCAGGGGGTCTTCAGCTAAATTTGTTAATATAGCATCACAATAGTTTTTACCACTTAATCCATATTTTATACTTGGCTATTTAAAAAATAGCAGATCTACAGGCTCATAGCTGTATGAGCTTGTAGATCTGCTATTTTTGAAAAATCGTGAAAATGTGTGCAAATCTTTGAATATGTATATTTTTTAAAGTGAACATTTCAACTCAAATCTTTGTTTCTGGGAGTCCCTGGAATGGGGGGGGGTCCACGGCCAAATAAATATCAATTTGGGGGTCCTTCCTTGGCATGAAAAGGTTTGAGAACCACTGCCTTTGAGGGGATTAGCGGTCCGTCCCCAGTGGCATGGTGTGCATTTGTGGTGGTAACACATTGACCTCCAATGCATAGACAAGACAGACAACTGGCAAAAACCTGTTATTGGAAATCGTATCCCTACATCCATGACGGGGAAGAGGCAGGAGAGAGCAACGCCTTCACACATAGTCAACAACAAGCCTTCTGAATGCCCACACAGTGGAGTGCAAAGAAGGGGGTATCATGCCCCCCCCCCCCCAGCTATGTTAAAAAGTTGTCCAAATGTCCCATATACCATTTATATGCAAATTAGTGCCGCCATTATCAAACAATCTATTTAAACTATAAACCGGCCAATATTGCACTTAACTGAACAAATAAGGTGTCTACGCCTATGTTTTGAGGGTCAAAGAGTATAATGAAAACATTCTTAAAGTGATCACATGTTCTGTGGCATCCTGGTGTTCACTTTCTTCACCAATGTGTTCATAAAGGTGTCTACTAACACCTCACAATTACTTCCAACACAACTACTCTGAGGAAACTCTGTGGGAGCCAATCAAAGTTGAGAATACCTGGTGTGAAAAACTTGGAAAATATAAATTGGCCAATATGAGCTTGTGCAATCCGATGGCGCCGTCAGCTAGGCAGGACACCTGCCTACTTCATCATTGGTGTGGGGAACAAGAAACAGATAATCATAGTGCATGCACTTGGTAAGGGGGAGGCTGCTGCCATGCCTTCTCTGGAGCTGACAGGGAACTTTGTGGGAGCCAATCAAAGTTGATAAGGCATGGTGTGAAAACATTTTTTTTATATATATAAATTGGCCAATATGAGCTTGTGGGATGTCTACCTAGTGGTTTGTGGGGGTGCCAAATCCATTCCAACCATCACTTTTAATAACAATGACTCCCAGGCCATATAATTGGCCAAGCCTACTTTTCAGGGGGCCTAATCATCAAATTGTGGTGGCCATAATTTTCACTTATATATATGATATATTTTGCTTGTTGGGGTTCCTAGAAAGTCAAAGGTGATGTCCATATTTGTGCTGTCCAGAAATTCATCTATTACCATGGTGCAGTCAAGGTCAAGGTAAACTTTATTGTCCACAAGGGAAATGTGGCTTGGGCTTTCACCCCTGCTGCAGCCACACACAAAACATCAGTGACAAAAGACAAAATACATAACAGGGGGGACAACATTACACAAGTGCACAGATAATGGTCAATCTAGTCTTCTCACAGTCAATGCTGTTTCAGAGCCTATTCAACATTTTAGTTGACACCGGTACAAACGATTTTTTAAATCTGACATAGTTCCATTTTGGTTTGCTGTACCTTCTCCCAGAGGGCATCATTACAAACTTACCATGTAGAACATGGGTAGCATCACTGACTATTTTCTGAGCCTGTCTTAACGTAGCCTGCTCGTAAATAGACTGCAGAGAGGGGAGTTGTCTTACTCCTATTATCTTCCCTGCAATCTGCACCAATCGGAGCAATTTGGACCTCAGTTGCACTGAGAGATTACCAAACCAAACTGTGATGCCAAATCTGACCAGGCTTTCCAAGACCGCTCGGTAGAACACTAGCATAACATTTTGGTCAACACCATGAACCCTGAGACGGCGAAGGAAATGCAGTCTTTGCTGTACTTTACTACAGAGACTGTCCACATGTGTATTCCACGTTAGCGAGTTGTCAATACTAATGCCCAAGTATTTATATGAGGAGACCTGTGAGATTGTCGAGTCATGCAAGCTATCCTCATTAGTATAATTTGCATACATTATGCAAAAATAACTTTTATTTAATTAGAATTATAGTGCATATAAAATATACACAAACAAGAAATTATTACCAAGTATAATTACACAAACAATAGTTCCGGGATCTTCCATGACACAGATGTTTGTAACTAGAGCCATATGAAATCCGTTTTATTTTTTTCCCAATTCCGTTTTATTTTTTCCCAAATTCTGTTTTTTCCATTTTAATATTTCTGAATTCTGTATTTTGCTTTTTATGCTCATTTTTACCATAAAAAAAGTGTCTGGTAAGTGGAAATGAATAAATGTTCAAGATATAACAGTCCATACATGGCCCTTGTTGTGTTATACGCAAAAATGTTCCCAAAATAATTCGGTCTAATTCGGTCTGAGCATGCGCAAAATGGCGTCGCCCATGTATTATTGTTTCTATCGTCTTTCTAAGACTATTTCTACGTGGATTTTACTGTTTATAAAGTAGGATGTGGCCATGCAAAATGGTGGTGTCCCGTGGATTTGTAAACATTTATGAACACATTGGTGAAGAAAGCTATTTGTAAGCAATTATTTTGCAGATGGCAAAAAAGGTTGGCATAATAACATTTGGTAAGAATATTATGATTATATTGTAATGGCAGCACTCATTTGCACACCAGCATGCCACAGGTACATGTGATCACTTTAAGAATAGTTTCATTATGATCCTTGACCCTCAATACATAGGTATAGACACTTATTTGTTCAGTTAAGTGCAATATTGGCTGATTTATAAATTCTATTATTCGCTAATGGCAGCACTAATTTGCATATACATGGGATATGTTGACAACTTTTTAACATAGCTCACCATTTTGTACAATTTTCTTCCAATCTAGAAACACTGATTAGAAGTATATTTCCGGGGGGTGCATGATACCTTGCATGTCCAAAATGGTTACTTTTCAGGAAATGGAAAAAAGAGTGTTCCAATGGATCCGATGTAGTTATTTAGTCTTTAGTCGCTCTTGTTAATACTTTTCTTTGGTTGAATGTTCATAAAACAAGGCGCTTGGGTGGTGCAGTGATAAAGTGCCTGCTCACCACCGCGTAGGTTGTGGGTGCATCCGGCTTTGTCGAGTGTCTACGGGAACACAATTGGCCTGTGCTTGGGGGGAGGGAAGCCGGGGGGGAGGGTGATAATTGTCACTATACGTAATCCTAAGGGTTGGGGTGGCACCTGTCAGCAGGGAGTGTTGAGCGGGAGGGGTAAAACGAAGGCTCTTTGTCCTCCCGGTGGGGGCTCCTCACTGGGGGTACAACACAGAAATGTGTGTCGGGAGGAATCAATTGACATAACGACTAAATTAGGGTGAAAAGGGGGGAATAAGCAATAAATAAATAAATAATCATAATTTGAAAACAAATAAAACACTTCCACCCTAGCATCCCTATTTTGGGCATGTCATTAAAGGTGATTTTTTTCTCAAAATACTTGGCTATTTTTGGTACTTTTGTACGACACACAAGAAATACGTATAAATATTAAATATGGAGATACGCAGTTTCTGCCCGACAGTGACAATATGCAGAAAACCTTAACCAAGTAGACCTGGAAAAAAATAAAGGTTGCCAACACAGGTTCCAAAGTCGGAATCAGACTTGATCGAAGTTGCACTTAAATGGTGGTTGCTGGCTGAGCCACTGGGGCAGCTCCTACCACTTCAGAATGATGATTGTACATCTCCCACTGCATGGTTTTGTCCTAAAAGGTCATGTGATGTGCACTGCTAGCTGAGCCAATACGGGTTAAATAAAAGTTTACAGCTAAGCTTTCAGGGGCTTTCAGTGTATGAGGCTTTCAAGGTTCCAGAGTCAGGTACAACAGTCATGGAAAAAAGGGGGCAGTATGACAGGGATTTAAACTCCAACCTGAAGAGAGCAAAGCATACGGGTTGGCACTAGATATCTCTCTTCCTCTCTCTCACTCTCCATCTCAGCCTCTGGTTAGCAATCTCTTTTTCTCTCCTGTCTGCAAACTGCTCTTCATTCTATTTCATTCTCTCCCTCCTCCTCCTCCTCCTCCTCCTCCTCCTCCTCCTCCTCCTCCTCCTCCTCATCATCCTCCTCCTCCTCCCTTCTTTCCTAGCGTTTTCCCTCCCTCCTTCTCTCCTTCCTTCCCTTTCCCGTAGTCTCTCTCCATTCTCCCTGCCCTTCCTCAAACAGTCCCCTGTGAGCAGCCACAAAGAAATAATGTATTCCTATCCCCTGGTGTAGGTATGTATTAGCATGCAAGCAGAACACGTTAACTTATCTCACTGCTACAGGCGGCGAGTAGTAAAACTAAGCTCTGATAGTTTCCAACAGGATGACCGCAGGATGTCTGTAGCTGGGAGAATTAGGCCTGTCGTAACGATTAGTAATGCTAGACCTAATGTTTTATCGCACTCCAATTTACTGTACTGTGCTCGCAGTGTGGTAGCGCGTATTAATACCTCACAGATATGCATGAAGAGAAAATCAACTCAGGATCAACTTCACAGGGAACATTTTCTGCCAACACAATGCACAGTGTTTACTTGCTCAACATGCTTAAGGTCCATAGTATTAATATATTATACCTGAATCTTGGTTTAAGGCTGGAGTGTGACTTTAAATGTATAAACAAGAAATATATGTGACTCTTTATTTGGTCATTTTTTGGTCAGTTTTGGTATTCTGTTTCTGAATTTAACGTTTAGATATAAAATAAAGCATTTATAAATTCATCAGTGACTTAAATCTATTTCACTATGCTGTTTAAAGCACCAATATGGTAGAGTATGTTAAATAATTCTCTGCCATTGACGTGGTTGACGTGTTTTTTTCCAAAGCCCATACCGCCATTGAAGGTTGTGGGAAAAAAAAGCCTGTTCACTTCTTTGTTATTCGATTTGGGAAAATGGCTTTTTCTCTGCTTTCTTTTGTTTTGGGGCGAAAACCGCCCCTCATATTACCTCTCTCCATTGGGAGAAGGACTTTCTGACTTAGATATTGCGGTTTTTATGATGGGTAACATAAAATGGAATTATAATGATCTCCATAAAGGCTTGGTTTTAAATGTCTGAAAACTAGCCCATAATGGCTGTAAGCTGCCTGTGATGAGTGGTAAAACTCAACCTGATAGTTTTCCTGAGGGTGAAAACAGCGTCATCTGAGATAATTAGACCTGTGTGAGCAATGATGACTAATCCAAGACCTAAAATATCATTCTACTGCATTCTGTACAGTAATATGTACATTATTTATTTGGCATTTGAGCAACGGAACCACCATTTGATGAGATTTAGACTCTCAGACTCTTGTCCACAATTCCATGCTGTACTGATGAGGTACCATTAGGAGAGATAACAGGCAAACGTTGATCAAAATAACAATTCTTTAATTAAGTAGATGTTTAACAATAATTTAACTCTTGAGAGCGTAAAATGAAACCGAATGGACCCTTACGGGTCCATTCGGTTTCATTTTACGCTCTCAAGAGTTAAAGATCTAATAAGGATCCATTGTGGTTGGTTACCAACTTTCCATCATTTAGCTGGGGACCACCTGGAACCCCCTCAAGGACCACTGGCGTACCCCAGACCACTTGTTGAGAAAATGCATTCTAGTATACTGCCACCAAAATGTGGAATGCCAGTACCAACAGACATTCTTCTATAGATGGCCACACACCGTAAAAATGCCATTGGATCACAAAACACAATGAGGCACATTTTAAGCTTAAATGACACACCGCCGTACTACGGAGTATAAATTAGGCTTTAGGCGGATATATTTTGTTGAGATCAAAACCATGACCAGTGTTAATGGGTATTTCTCCTTAAGGAAGGGATGTTAAGGTTCTGAGCTGGAGGCTGTCACAAAAAAACAATAGTGCTAATGTGGACTGCACTGGACTTGATTACACAATCACAGATATGTAATGTCATTGGGTTACACACAGTTATACTAGCAGAGAGAGGTCTGTGTGATGCTTATTAGGCTCTCAGTGCTGGGACTGTCACAACAATTAGCCATGCTCAGCCTGACGTTTCTGTTTAACTCACAACTTAATTAGCTGGGTATGAATTTGTACTAAAAGCCTGGCTCCCGGTTGTGCAAAAAATGACGTACATTATTATAATAGCAATATACAAGGTCACCAAATGCTTAGGAGAGGTGGGGCTGTATAATGATAGATAGGTGACTGATGTACACAGCAGGACTTGCTTAAACTTCAGAAAGTGAAAGTTATGTAGGATTACTTAAACCCCTTGTGGTCTATTTTTACACTCTTAAAGGAGTAGTTCACCCAAAACATTGCTTATTTTCTATCAATTACACGGCCCATGAAACCCTGCTGAATTCTTTTTTTTTCGTTTTTGTCGCATTCCTGAGCCAATAATTTGATGACCGGCAGTGTCTCCGATAAGAGACTCTAAGAGTCTCCCAAGAGTCTCGGACACTCCGCTGGTCATCAAATTATAGGCTTAGGAATGCGACAAAAACATCTCCATGAATTCAAGGCTTCATGGGGTGTGTAATAGGTAGAAAATGTGTACTTTTTTGGGTGAACTACTCCTTTAAGTGTTAAATAAACACTCTGGATGTAACTGTTTTAGTACATCCATTTCTTCTTACTGTCTTTAAAAACCATATTTAAAAACAACTTTTACTGAAACAGTGTTGAGCTAACTGTATAATTGGTTACACTTTAATACAGTAATGCATACTTCAAAATGACGCCATGCTTTTTAATTACAGGTTATATGCAATGTAATATGCGTGGAATAATAATGCAGGTCAAATTTGAGCAGAGATGGGAAAAGTACTGACTTTCTGTACTCGAGTAGAAGTACAATTACTTGTGTAAAAAACTACTTTGGTAAAAGTAGAAGTACTCATTCAAAAAGCCAAAAGATCCCCACTAAACACACGTCTTAAAAGCCCAGGATAAGTTTCCAAACTGTGATGTGAGGAATCATGCAAGTAGTCGACCCAACTCTTGAAATCAGTAAGTGGTTCTCAACCTTTTTACACTGAGTACCACCTCAGAAAATATTTGCTTCTCCAAGTAGGCTACCACCATTATGACTGATGTTAAAATACAGTACAATATGCAATACAATACTCAGCTATACTACAGGATACAGATACTGTAGGTGGGCACTAGGGACATCTGGGCACCTTGATGTAAAATTGGCTATTTTGTCCAAAATATTAAATAATTTAATATTTGAAAATGAAAGTAAAGTATACATGATGTGAACATGCACAGTACATCATTATCAGACTTATTTTATCCTTCAACTTCTAGTTTATGCCCCAAAATGACTGGATATACAGGTTTTGTAGCAACCTTAATTGTCGAATGTTTATGCATGTTCTAATCATATAGACTTTACTTTAGACCAGTGGTCTTCAACAGGGGGTCCGGGACCCCTAGGGGATCCTCGGAGCTACTATAGGTGGTCCGGCAAATCTTTGTGTGATAGGATTTTTTTTTTTACATTAACCACTTATGCCTTAACCCTATAGCATCCCTATTCTCAGGGGAACATTAGCCGAAAATAGCCGATCTACAACGCCTCACGCTGCAAGCTTGTAGATCGGCTATTTTCGGCAAAGCGGTTGGGGGGGAAAAGGAGCAAATCAAGTACTAAGTAGCCTATTGAAGGTTTAAGTGGGTAAATGTCTGAAATAAATAAAAAACATTAATTTACACAACACTGATGACAGCCTAAACTATATGAAATCTATGAAAAAGCTTAATCTGCAACACAATTTTATACAATATGTAGTGGGGGTCCCTGCTTCATCTCTCTCTCAGCTAAAGGGGTCCCTGCTTCATCTCTCTCTCAGCTAAGGGGTCCCAGCTTCATCTCTCTCTCAGCTAAGGGGTCCCTGCTTCATCTCTCTCTCAGCTAAAGGGGTCCCTGCTTCATCTCTCTATCAGCTAAGGGGTCCTTGGCCTGAAAAAACGTTGAAGACCCCTGCTTTAGACCATCTCCCCCATTCTTTTTTTTTTTGTTTACAGTTTGAACAAAATAGCCAATTTTACATCGAGGTGCCCACCTATCCTGTTACCAGATTACAGACAGACAGACAGACAGACAGACAGACAGACAGAGCAAGAGATAACAAGTTAACAACTGTTCTTCATTCAAACGCAGCAAGTGCACGCAGCAAGTGCACGCGCGCGCACACACACACACACACACGCACGCACGCACGCAGGCAGGCACACACACACACACACACACACACACACACACACACACACACACACACACACACACACACACACACACACACGCACGCACGCACGTGCGCACACACACGACACAGCTAATGACCGAAAAGTTGTTCAATCAAAGCTACAGTTTTGCGGACTTCTGTCTTTACACACACACACACACACACACACACACACACACACACACACACACACACACACACACACACACACACACACAGTAGGAGTAGCACTTTAGCCAGCATAATGAGATAATTAATAACCACTACTCACCTAATGCTTCGTAGTTTAAAAAAGAACACACTCCTCCCAACGTGTATACTGTGCATTGGTTAAGTCACATGAGCATGGTTTCATATCGTACTTTGGCCCGAATCCCGCGTTTATAATCCATGTGAGAGTTGTTTACATTTCCTCTGAGTTTACAGACCAGCGTCATCTGACAGCATTAACACACACAATTAACACACTTCCTCCAAAGACGAGCGGAAACGATTTCAAAATAAGAGCATATTGTAATATGTATATGATTAGTCATCACTAGTTTTATTTTTTAGTCTAGTTACAGGAAGTAGATACATTTGCAGCATGTGTCACACACCGGTGGCCAGAGCTAGTAATTGACGTAACGGCGACTGCATACATCATGAGCGCTTCTTTTCGTCTGATCTGCCGGCTGCCGCGCAACATTAATATTTAGCATTAAAACTAAAGTAACAAGCCTGTTTTGAAAATGTACTCAGTAGAAAGTACAGATACTTATACAAAATAAAATGTAACGGATACAAGTAAAAAGTAGTCAGAAAAATAAGTACTCAGTATCAGTAAGGTACAGATACTCGAAAAAAAGTACTTTGTTACAGTAACGAAGTACTTTGTACTTGTACTTCGTTACTTCCCATCTCTGAATTTGAGAGATGCTCAAGCTGAATTTCAGTATAGGATGTAACTCTGAAGGTGTGCCAACACTGTGCATGACTTTCACAGAACATTGTCTTAGGTCTCTCTGCATGTCAACTACTTTCCTTTTATTTCTGAGTCTGTTTTCACCATGTGAGCATCTGAGCATGACTTAATAAAGTATCCATGTTCCACCACTGACTTAAAAATGCAAAATGTTAGGTTCTTCTTACTGGATTAATTATTCATCTCTATGGCTCATGCAAAAGAAAACAAATGTCATCTCCCCTTGCTCTTCAAATGTCTTCCTTCTTAAGGTTATGCATTTATGTATGCTTGGGTATGATGACAGATATAATAGGTGCTGCTAACGATTCATTGTCAGCACGCACATAAGAGCATCATCCAGCTAAATTCAGCCTTTTGTTGTCAAAATAACAATTATTTGATTAAGTAATGATGCAGATGTTTAACAACAATCTAACTCTTGAGGGCATAAAATGGAACTCTCATTTAGCTGGTTGAGAACCACTGGCCTACACCATGTGCGCTTCCATGCGCGTGGCTAGGGGTTTGGGGGGGGGGGGGGCGGGGGGGCGGTGCTTGGATGCCGACAAATGTCCCTGCGAATTCTCATTGGCGGTCAATGACATCATTGATGATAAGGGCTGCGAGGTGAGGTAATTTCTCTCTCTCTCTCTCTCTCTCTCTCTCTCTCTCTCTCTCTCTCTCTCTCCCTCCCTCTCTCTCGCTCTCTCGCTCTCTCGCTCTCTCTCTCTCTCTCTCTCTCTCTCTCTCTCTCTCTCTCTCTCTCTCTCTCTCTCTCTCGCTCTCTCCCTCTCTCTTTCTCTCTCTGCCGTCTCCAGGTTACAAAGTCGAAAAGGGTATTTATTTCCTCGCTGTGGTGATGATGACAGCAGTGACAACACTGTTGGCCTATAGTGCATTTAACCTCTTCCTCTAATCGGACCTGAGTCACAAGCTGCATGTGCTTGAGTTGGACCACTGTTTTCCCCCCTACACCAAATATCTTCGCCAAAAATAGCCAATCTACAAGCTCACGATGCATCATGCATTATGAGCTTGCAGATCTGCACATTTTTTGTCAAATGTTCCCTGCAGAATGGGCATACTCCCATCTCCTTTGTGGAGCTTAATTTTATTTTACCCATCAAATAGCCTAGCTAGCCTACAACACCACAGTAGGCCAATTTGCATGAATCTACATTGCACTTCAAAATGTGATCTGAAGCAAGTTGACTACTATTATAGCCCAATTAAATGTAATTAGAAAGCATGTCCTCTGTGGCCTCTCAGTTGAGGAACTGGCCCCACCAACTTCATTTTGTCTCAACTTTCCATGTACTGTTGTTCTCATGTCTTACTAAATAAAGTACATCAATCAATCAAACTGGCTGTGTAGTGATAGGCCTGCCTACAGCAAAGTTTGATAATGAATGTAGCTTATTCTAATCACGATAAAAAAGGATGACAAACACTGGCACAGACACCTGTCTGGAATGTGCATCCAATTCAGCATGCAAACTGATTCATTTGCCAACTTTTCTTTTTGTTCCCAGTGGTGTAAAGTAACTAAGTACATTTACTCAAGTACTGTACTTAAGGAAAATGTTGAGGTATTTTTTTGGGGCGGTGTAGCCGCCCCCTATAAGTGAGTTTTGGACACCGACCAAAACATTTGTGTACCCCCTAACCCTTCCATTGTTAATGCAAATCGATACTTTTTTCATATCAGCCAATCACATTACAGCTAGTGTCATCACCACTAACTGTAATGTGATTGGCTGACTTTGCAAATTCAGGACTGTGATTGGCTAGCGAAACACATGACACATGTGCAGCCCTATGAATAGCAGTATGGACTTTAAAAAAAGTAATTTATCCTTTTTTTAAAGTGAGTCATGTTGTGATGACCACACACCGCCCACTTCACACTGGGTGTGATTTTTTTTTTACTTTACTTGAGTATTTCCAATTTGCAATACGTTTACTTCTCCACTACATCTCAGAGGCAAATATTGTACTTTACTCCATTACAATTATTTGAAAAGTTTCTAGTTACTTTGTAGATTTTGATTACAAAATATACATTAACCACTTCAACCCTATATACATTTCGGCCATTTGAAAATAGACAATCTACAAGCTCACAAATTGTGTCTCGCGACACGACGCAACGCATTGTGAGCTTGTAGATCTGCTATTTTCTAAAGATTTTTATACATTTGAAAACTTGAAATGGGACATTCTGCACAACGAGTACTTTTCATTTCGGTACTTTAAGTAGGCCTACATTTTGATGCCAATACTTTTGAACTTTTACTCAAGTACATTTTTAATTCCGGACTTCTATTTGTAACAGAGTATGTCTACATTGCAGTATTGATACTTTTACTTAATAAAACATGTGAGTACTTTTTCCACCACAGTTTGTTCCTAATCAAAGGCCTGTGCATCGCCTCAGTGCGCAGCAGCAGCGCACGGGGGTTGACACTGACAGCATGCTAACCAAGTGCTTTATGTCAGGTTCATAAAGGCAATCCCTGCGAAACGCGTGGCTCCACAAACCTGGCAATAAATCTGTGGATTATGATGCTCTTCCTGCAGGAACCATGCAGTCCAAAGGTGAATTCTTTATGGATGAACCAAGCGCGCAAAAGACACAACTCCCTCTCCCTGCATCCTATCCAAATTACCACCCTATCACCTCATGGGAGAATGCACAGAGGAATATTATAGGCTAGGCCAGTGGTTCTCAACCTGTGGACGGGACCCCCCAGGGGGGATCCCCACATGGTTTTGGGGGAGTCCCCAGATGACAGTGAAGTGACAATTTCACTGTCAGAAAAAAAGACGATTTCTGCATCAAATGTAATCAACAAAAAGAAAGAGGCAAACATTGTGAAAATAGCCGCAAAATAGCATAAATGTAATGCTTAGCTCCTACATTCCAAGTGCTTGTCAGTGTGTGTGTGTGTGTGTGTGTGTGTGTGTGTGTGTGTGTGTGTGTGTGTGTGTGTGTGTGTGTGTGTGTGTGGGGGTGGGGGGGGCGTTCCCGGTTCAAATATGATTATTTTGGGTGGACATTCACGGCCCTCCATCCTGCACCTCATGCACAGACATAGGCTACAGACAGACCTACCTGTGTTGTCGACAGACAGACCGGATCAAAAGACCATTATCCTTCTATCCTGGTGACTTTGGAGAGGACGTGCTGCATGGTGGACAGACAGGCCGACACATTTATAATCCCAGAGTGTTTTTATACTTTTCCATTCCAAAAGTATGTCGGAAACTGCAGTTAAATCCTTAAGAGTTCAGTCTTCTTGTTCTTCAAAACGAAAAAAACAAAACGGTATTCGTTTTAATCCTCCTCGTCCTCGTCCTAAAATCCAATTGGAAAGGTGACTTTTCGATATTATTCCTTGGTTTCCCCCTGCCTCTTCTTCCCGCAAAGAGAAGAAGCTTTGCTGCTTAATCTGCTGGCAAATCCCACCTGAGGATTCACAATAGAAAAGCAAGATGTTAATGAACGATTTGTAGTGGAAATAATTCAACCCTATATAGGATATTAGTGAATAATTAGGCGACTTTGTGGTGTAGGCCAATATCTTCAAACGCTAGAAGCATCACAAGGCCTTCTCAAGCTGTAAGAAGAGGGTAACTTAATATAGTCAAGTAATAACATACTTATAGCCTATCCAGACTATTTTATAAGTTTATAAACTAAGTATATTTAATATATATAGCAAATATATTTGACCTTTTAGCCTCAAAGGGATTAGTTGGTGCATAATATAATGCCATTTAAGACCTACACAACCAATTAGATTTATAGGGCATAAATTACTGTTCATTTCAGTATTTCACTCATGAAATAGTTTTTCAAATCTTTATCTGGGCCTAAAGCTGCATTATAAGTGTATTTTGTTTGGTAGTCTATCCTAAAGTTTGGCTACGAGAGCCTATATGATTTTGGACAAAGCCACTGTACAATGGAATGCAGCAAATTCAAACAAGTTGTTAGCCCCACCTTAATTAAAGGAATACGAAAAATAATATAAACAACCTCATTTTATATTCAGGCCCACTTCCTCAATAAATCCAAAATAAATTGTCTAAAAAAAATTGCAATTTTGAATTACTTTATAGAGGGGATACAGTTGTCTGCACTGGGGAAAAAGCAAACAAAAGAAGTTTATTAAAACATTTTTTAAGAAAAAATAAAAGCAGTATACTCGAAAATTATTTATGTCCCATACTAATGATTTTTAAACATCCAAAAAAGTGTTTTATTTTCAATTTGTGGTCATTTTCTGTTGGTTTTCTTTGTATGGACTGAGAACAAAGGGCATCGATGGAGCCTCTGCTCTAACAAAGAAGCTGCAAGGACTTTTTTACCTGTTGCTCTGATTCCACATTAAGCTATCACAAGTTTGTTGCCGATTTTCATAAAACTGAGCCATACAATCAATGCAACAACACACTTTACCCGTAAAACTGTAATTATCCAACGACAAGTTTCACTTTGTGTCACTGTGTTTCGTGTCAATTAGACCTTAGACACCTGATTGCGTGGGTCTTAAAAGTCTGACAAAGTATCAACTCCATGCAGCATGAACGTCAAATCCACCATGTCCTGCATGAGGGAAAATATGTATTTTAAACAAGCATTTGTCCCTTTTTTTGGGGTTTTAGCCTGCATGCGTAAATTCCCCTCTCCGCCAACTTCCCATCCAGCACCATCCAACTTCTGACAAGCAGCTGCTTTGTCTGATCGGCGGCGCAACAACATCCCCAAGAGACAAAGAACCAAGACAAGCACTAACTTCGTTTCTTTTCCCACTATGGCTCACATTTCGATTGAATTCCCATAGCATTGTATTTGAGGTGTTATTATGATGAGGCTGCATGCCTCAGCATCCCCAAAGTTGTGTCTCCTCTATGTACGCAAGTGGTTCTCAAAGTGTGGTCCAGGGACCCTTGAAGGGGTTCTAAAATGGACCCTTACAGGTCTGTAACTCTGACAGTTTACAAATGGTTCCATTTTGTATACTGTCAGAGTTAAAGGGGGTCCTCGAAATGTTAAAAGTTTTGGAGAAGCACTGCTCTACGCGCCCCGCATCAGACAAAGGAAAAGGGACCGCTCCTCTCTCTCTCCCTCTCCATAACTCTATGTCTCTCTCCCGCTCCGCTTGCTTTGTGTGCTCAACTTTGAGCGCTGACGCACCAACTATCTATCAGCAACTTTTTTTTATGGGAATCGAATCCCGAAAATCATTGCAAGAGAATTTTACCTGGAAACAACTCACCATTTTTGCACACCGGAGACTGCCTGTGTGTTCGTCGTTGCGTCCGTGGAAAAGTTTTAGAGGGCATGTTTAGCTTTGTGTTGTTAAGTCCCCTTTGTCTACACGTGTGATAGATACTAAAGGGCTCCTTGGCCGCGCCTTGTTCATTTCGCTCTCTGGGAGTCCCGCCCTCTCTCCAAATCAAAAAACTACACACAACATAACATAGACGGGGAATATTACAGCCATAATAGCATGTACAGCTTTTTATTGTCGCGGACTCGCGGTGTGTGGTTTTATTTATTTATTTATCTTTGTTTGCCTCCGGGCAGCATCTGGTGCGTTTTTTCCGTTAGTTTGGGGAAACTCTTTTCCCTGTTTGCTTATTCCCCGTTACCTGGAGCACTTGAAGAAAAGATTTGAGTTAAAAATGTTTGCTTTCAAAATATATATATTAAAAAAAAGACCCCCCCCCCCAATAGCAGATCTACAAGCTCATAGGGCGGCTAGCTCGTGCCTGGCTGAGCTTGTAGATCTGCTATTTTTGAATGGCCAAAGTATACATTAAGCAAAGTGATATTTCTGAGACGTGAAATCCCATTGCATGCTTTGCTGAGTGACAAAAGTTTATTATGCTGCTGACAGTATAGGCTATATGCTGTCCCCAGAGAGAGATGGGGAGCAGGGGAACAAAGGAAGATAGACAATGGAATAAGGTTGTCCCTGACTTGCACAGCAAATTCAAAATTAGATTACAATTGCTAGAAAAAAATACATCTGAAAACAGCATTTTGTATGTAGACTTTGTTATGATATATATTGTTGGTAAACACTGAACACAGTTTATAGACTATTCCAGAAATCATTTCTCCATAGCCTTTCCTTGAACCTTGGAAAAGTTTAATTTAATAATTAGATTTTTATTTTATGTCTTTTATTCTCAAGTTCAGAGAAAATAAATCTCCTCAAACATAATAGCCGACATTCATTTCACTTGAGAACATATAAGCCATGCTTGCTTTTACTCCTCAAATGGTGCAGTTCAGTTAAGCCTAATTTATTCTTCTTCATATATAGCTGGCTGAAAGTAACTGCTTTTCAAAACCACAAATTAAGAGAACTACAGCCGACTAGGTAGACTATGCCGATAACAGTGAGCGTGAGGGTGGGGAGTCACAGCCATCTCCCATTTCCATCCCTTAATCTCCCATGTCCTATCCATGACACATAATTATGTGCTGATGAGAGTCATTTTGGGGCACAGACAGGCAGGCAGTCATCATGCCTCTACATTCCGCACTCAGCTAAGCTGACACACAGCCATTGTGTTCTCTTTATAAGGTATAAAGGCATAAAGACAGACCGCGTCCGCCAGTCATGATAGTTGTTAATAGGCTAATAAGATGACGGTCAATGCCTGTCACAGAACCCACCATCCTCCCAACCAGGCTCTAAGCAGGCAAATCTGCCTTCCTGCAGGAAGACAGATAGCTGCAATTGGGAAATGCAGGCAGAGACAGAGTGGCAGGTGGCCAGACAGACAGACAGACAGACAGACAGACAGACAGACAGACAGACAGACAGACAGACAGACAGACAGACAGACAGGCAGGCAGGCAGGCAGGCAGGCAGACAGACAGACAGACAGACAGACAGACAGACAGACAGACAGACAGGCAGGCAGGCAGGCAGGCAGGCAGGCAGGCAGGCAGGCAGGCAGGCAGGCAGGCAGACAGACAGACAGACAGACAGACAGGCAGGCAGGCAGGCAGGCAGGCAGGCAGGCAGGCAGGCAGGCAGGCAGGCAGGCAGTTAGGAAGTACAAAAGAAGGGCCGATAGAAATACTTGGCAGACAGGGGTATAGGCTGGCAGGCGGTAGCAGGCAGATAAATAGACAGGTTAGCAGACCCGGATACAGACAGGCAGACATTTGGGTTAAAATGAAAGATGCAAGACAAATTCTTTGTACGCCTTGATGTCAGAAAAGCATGTAGATTGTAAAAGTGTCAGTCATCATTTGAAAAGTGTAAATATTGACCAAAATATATACCCCGGCTGTGTTTACCCTGAAACACTGATTGAATTTGCTGTGGACAGACAAGCAGAGAGACGGACAAGCACATAGTTGTGGTGCTTGCATGCCCTTCACCCTCCCCCCTAAGTACAGGGAAGACAGTCAGCCCCACCACCCTAATGTCTGACAGCAAGACACACAGAGAAACACTAGAGCAGGATTTGTATTTCGTATGATGTATCCCACTATCCCACACCAAAAATAGCAAATCTACAAGCTTACAACACGTCAGGTGATAAAAGATCATATTTTTAGCTATTAAACTCTTTAACACTGGGGAATTTTGGCTCATTTTTACACTGTCATGCTTATTAGCACTGAGGATTCCACTGTTGTGCAGTAACTCGGACAGCACGCCTTGCAGCCAATGCTGTAAAAACAAAGGACACGGTTATTAGTTTCAGGGAGCCTCAAAACAGACCAATACCTCCTCCTATCGTTTTGAACAACCAGGCAGTAGAGAGGGTGTATATACGTTCAAGCTCCTTGGAATACAGTTCTCCTCTGATCTGAAATGGGATGCACAAGTTCAGGACAACTTGATCCAGGATATGGAATGTCTGCAGAGCAGTGGTGTAAAAAGTGCTCACATTTTTCACTTGAGTAAAAGTATCAATACCGCAATGTAGAAATATCCTGTTACAAGTAAAAGGCCTATCAAAACGTTAATCAAGTAAAAGTACAAAAGTATCAAAATATACTTAAAGTACCAAAAGTAAAAGTACTAAATGTTTGAAAAGAGCAGATCTACAAGCTCACAACGCGTCGCGTTTTCAAATAGCCCATGTATAAAATAGGGATAAAGTGGTTAATGAATGTTTTATAATATAATAATGTATATCTGCAAAGTACTGCAACTAGTAACTAAAGTTTTCAAGTAATTGTAGTGGAGTAAAAGTACAATAATTGCCTCTGAGATGTAGTGGCGTAGAAGTTAAAGTATTGAAATTTGGGAATACTTTAGTAAAGTGGAAGTACCTCAAAATTGCACTTAAGTACAGTACTTGAGTAAATATACTTAGTTACTTTACACCACTGCTGCAGAGGTGCTGCCCCGTCATTGGGATACCAACTAATTCCTTCCCTGCTCTGGAGGCGAGGAGAGAGGAGGCCACTCAACTCAAAGAGAATTCAATCGACTACTGAGAGAAGGGACCAGTCCAATTATCCACAGCCTGTCTACAGACACAAATTGCTACAATCTAAGAAATGGGAGGACAGGACACTTACACAACCTGTGAGTCACACACAAAGGCACCAGATGTTCCTCCCACCAGTTGTTCCTCCCAAGAGCATACAAGTTTTACCAGAAGTAATAGAAACTTTTTTTTATTGTTTGAGGTGTTTTGATGTGTGATGATTTGTTTTAGTTTTTTAATAGAGCGGCCCTCTTGAATTCATCATAAAAATCATATGTCATACTGTTATGCAATGATGTTTTGAAATAAAACTTGAACTTGAACTTGAATAAGACCACGGATAACAAAATACGAGTACGACCATGTTCACTTTGACACTCTGAGTTTAATGAACACTAATGATTTTGGGGTCCATTGTAGGCTACTTAATTCATCATCAAGACATACAATACATACAATAGTTCTTCTACATTACATATCTGCAAGATCCTGCCTCAGAATCTTGTTATTTGTTTGACCTTCATGATCACTTTTGATGCCATAGAATAGAACAGATGGAATACAAGAAACCGAAACTATGGGGAGGGGGTGATTTACGGTTCTGTTAACTCGAACAGCGCTGAGTCGGCTGAAGCGGACTTTGCTACGTTCGGCACGGCGACTCACTCGCCTGAGCTCACTCGGTGGGGCCTCTCGTGGCTGAAGTCCGCTTCAGCCGTCGTTGCAACATTTTTTTTTGCCTAACTACTTCCTAACTTAATATCAGGGGCTGTAGTCTGTTCTCCCCAAGCAGCCCGAGTGGTCCACCTCGCTGGCGGCGAGCGTTCCGTGCCAAGTGGGGCGAGTGGTCCCCCGCTGGGGGCGAGCATTTCCGACCCGAACAGGGCGAGTGATCCGCCGCTGAGGGCGAGCGGTCCGCTACAAAAAACGGAGGCGAGTGTGTTTTGGGGCGAGCGTTCCCCACATTCCCTTAAGAGCAGAGAATAGACACAAGAATACATGGACACTTTCAGGTCCACTTGGTTCCATTTGTAGCCTCTCAGAGTGAAATTAACATTGGGGATTTGACTGCGTACCACCCTTCCCCCAAGCATCAGAGCTGACCCCTCCTTTCCCTGCTGTGGTTTTGCTGGCCCACTGACTCCAGCAGCAGTCAGCCTGCTCAGAGCTGCTCTGGGCCAGTGGCTTTACCTCCCACTGAGGAATCAGCTGAGCCATGCATGAGACTGCACACTGAACAAGCTACACACACACACACACACACACACACACACACACACACACACACACACACACACACACACACACACACACACACTATTGAGCTGCTAGATATACGCGCAGGCAATGAAGCTGAAAGTTCTAACATTATACTGCATACCGAGGACATGATCTTCTTGCATGATACATATTTATGAACGGCAGGTTAGGACACTGGAAAAGAAAATGCTAATACAAGTATTTTTTCAAATGCCTGACAATGGTGACAGTCAGAGAATACCATTACTGCATGCCGTGTAGTGTTTGTGTTATAGTTAATACCACTAATTAAGCTAATATTTCCCTGTCAAAATGTCTCTTGTAAAATGGGTCTATTATGACAAGAGTCTTTCACTGTCCATTTGCATTGTTCTGTTGTCCTTAATCTGTTCTGTTGTATCCGCTTTTCATACATTGCTATTTTGCCGATTTTGGTCCTGAATTATACTTTTATGAAATTCATAGAGAAGTGCACTGCATAAGTCTGTTAAGTAGAATCATGTAAAAAGCTTTACGCAATCCCACAACCAATTATGAAAATGTGAATATGGTATGGTATGCTGCATATATAGCACCTACAGTACAATCAATTAAACATTTATGAAATCTACACTAAAAGCCTTCCATATCTATATTGTAATTTCACATCCAATTAAGCCATTATAGCATGTACAGGACTGCAGACTGAAACGTCTTGCTACCTGTAGTAGTGTATATAATAGCTACACATAGTAAATTACACTAACACATATGTACATACAGATTAACATTGACAATCTGATCTATACAGTTGTATCAAAATATTGAGATATAAAGATCATAGAGCACAGATAAACCGGCGTGCACGCATGCATGTGCACGCACACGCGCGCGCACACGCACGCACACGCACACACGCGCGCACGCACGCACGCACGCACGCACGCACGCACGCACGCACGCACGCACGCACGCACGCACGCACGCACGCACGCACGCACGCACGCACGCACGCACACACACACACACACACACACACACACACACACACACACACACACACACACACACACACACACACACACACATGCTGCAGACAGACATGCTTGTCAGCTATGCTGGAGGGTCCTTGGTTGACTGCTTGCTAAATCAGCCCTTCCCCCAATCCAAGAGTCTGTCTGGAAGGGGGGAGGGGAGACCATGACTGTCTGAATACCAGACAGCATGCATACAGTACAACAGGCTGGAATAGAATAGAATAGAATAGAATAGAATAGAATAGAATAGAATAGAATAGAATAAAAACAAGGCCAATGTTAGGCTTTGGTGATGATAATACAACATGGATGTAGGCTTTTCATTCTTGCAAAAAAAAAAATGTAATCCAGGTGGTCCTAGTGTATGTGCAACCTTTTCTGACACCATAGATGGGCTTCTAGCTATCTATAAATGTATATCCCCCAACCTGCCATGTACAAACATGTACTTATAACCGTGATACTTTTGGCATTAGATGAGAGGATGTGGATGAAACATAACATGGGTTTATTTCAGAGGGACGGAAGGAGCTAGACATACCTCTTATGAAGCACATGTTATTGAATGCATCCTTTTCATAATGATAGCTTACTATGTACAATCTGGCAAACATCTTCACTCCTGTGCAGCTATTAGACCTAAACATCCTGTCCTGTGGTCACAGAAGATGTAAATATACAAACTAATACAGCTTGCTTTGACTTGTGAAGAAGCAAGTTTGCTCAGAGCACAGAGAGCATTTCAGGTAAATGTCAGTGTCTGTCATTGTATATACTGAGATCAGGCTGCTGTAACATATTCTGATTTAACCACATGAACCCTAGCATCCCTATTCTACTCATGTCATAATTGACAAACATTTGGTGAAAATAGGCAAACATTCTGCAAACATAGTAGATCTACAAGCTCACAACGCGTCACGTTGTGATACGTTGTGATACGTTGTGATATGTTGTTATATGTTGTGAACTTGAAGATCGGCTGTTTTCGGGAAAGGGATTTGGTGTAGACTAGAGGGGAAAAAACGAGGGACCAAGACACCTGGGGTACCCCGGTCACCGAAGTAGCTATATAGGGTTTAAGTTTAAGAGGTTAACATACAATTGACAGGGTTTCAGTGGTTAACATGCAATTGACAACAAAATACTTAAAATATGCAAGAACCAAAGATTGGCCTTCTAAGAATAGCCAAAAACAGAAGAGTAGGAGTCTGATTTTGTCTGATTTGACTGTTTACACAGAGAACTGACAGGTTCCATGTTCCACTGACAGGCATTTTGTCCCTGTTCAGACAGCCTTGAGTTGTTTAGATCCTTGTCATAGAGTTACAGTAAAAATGAGTACATTTGGTGGTAAATCCTCAGTGATAATGTATCCCTTTGTAACTCTGAGAAATGCAAAAAAGAATGGCCCTGAAAGAGTACACTCTCAGAGTTAAATGAACAGTTAGGCTTTTACTGTAATCTTTGCTGATCAAGGTCAGGTCACATACTGTATCCTATGGCCTTACAAACATATGGCTCATGGGCCTCCTGATCTCATATCAGCACACGTGTTCCAATTTGCATTATGCATACATACATACGTACGTACGTACGTACGTACGTACGTACATACATACATACATACATACATACATGCATGCATGCATGCATGCATGCATGCACGCACGCACGCACGCACGCACGCACGCACGCACGCACGCACGCACGCACGCACACACACACACACACACACACACACACATACATACATACATACATACATACATACATACATACATACATACATACATACATACATACATACATACAGTACATACAGCACATACTCTTTAGTGTTTAACCCTGCAGGATAAATGTGAAAACATCAAATCTGGGTCATGATAGGGTTAGAATTATATTATTTCTTTGTTCTTATTAACCACATGAATCCTAGCATTTCTATTCTGGGCATGTCATAATAGGCAAACATTCTGCAAACAAATAGCAAAAACATTCAGTGAACAATTGCAACAGCAACGCATTGCAACACATTGTGAGCTTGTAGATCGGCTATTTTCGACAGTCATTTGTAGAGGAAAAAAGGAGGGGGCCAAGTAAAGTGCTTTAACAAATTCTGTCCTGAATATCTTATATATTTACCTTGAAGTCAGCACAATATGTGGCTTTTCCCTCATGTGTGTAAAGGAGCTTCATAGCACATGGCTCATGTTTACCTGAGGTCACAGTGCAGCCAAGATCTAAATGATACTAACTGTCAAGTTCAAAATCGCTAACATGTGCCAACACTTCATGTAAACATCTTTACATGGGATTTGTCAAATGTGTCAGTTTTTGCCAAAGGTACAGTACATTTCGTACTGTTAATTTACCCATTTCCATTTGTAACACAAATGTTCTCTTTGTACACTCTCAGAGTTCAAAATTATGGATAAATTAACACTGAGGAGTTTACTGTGTAAGCTAGGGCAGGATTTCCAAAGCACACCTTATCACTGAAACCACTTTATCTCCAGCGTAGAGCAATGAAGCAGTGCTACTTTTATGTTGATCACTTTGGAGACATGACGTCACTCTTTGCTTTCAATTGAGATAACAGCTCCCACCTGCCTACTTCCCCCTTTTCATTTACACGGGAGGCAGCATGGTGCTAATGAAATCAGCCATAAAGCTGGATATCCCAAAAAGAATCTCCCAACAGTTAAATCATCTGCCGGTGTTTCTGTTAGGTTCATTCACTTTTATGAGCATCTCATAAACCCACTCATTTTGGATCCCAGTTGAATGAAACTGTAAACTTTATATGACGGACACAAAAAACTACAGCAAAATAGCTTCTGGGTGTGTGGTGGTGTAACATTAAAGCAAATCATGATATCTAGTCTAAGCTTTCAAATGAACCTTATATAATTAGAATGTTTAATTTGTTTTAATATTTTTGTTTCCTTTATTTATATGTTTTGGGGAAGCAAGGCCAGATAATCAATGGGCAACATTAAAGCTAGGCCTATAGTTCTGTTTTTATATGTATGGTTTATTTTATGGCTTGACATCGTATATTCCAAGGTTCTTGCCAAATGGTTGAACACGTTTTATTATTCAGCACTATATGGTGAATAAGCATTTTTAGAGATGCTAATGAAAACGAATATGGTGTGCTAGCCAGTATCTAACAAATAACATATTAGCAACCTGACCCTTTGTTTTCAGTGACATTGCTACAAAATACTAACAACCTCCCAGTAGAGCTGTCATCCTTAACACAAATTTTGTGTATTCCATTTGAATAGCTATTGAACAGATGTGTATAGAAACTATGTACATTGAAGTTGCTAAAGAGCAAACCAATCAAGAAGCACTCAATAGTTTAACCTTAAGCCTCATTTATGCTTTGGCTATTTGGAAATAGTCAATCCACAAGCTCATGAGCTTGTAGATCTGCTATTTTCAAAAAACAAAATTGATCAAATGTGGAAATGTGGACATGCTCAAAATATGGAGAACAAGTGATTAAAAAAGAGTCAAGAGAAGAGTTGTAGGGTTTCAGTTCCAGCTGATATTTATTTCCTTCCTTGAAAAAAGTTCTGTACACAAGTTTTATATCAACAATCTGACAGGCAGTGAATGGACACAATTTAGCTGGCATGAGTTTCCCCCTTACTCGCCCTTTCAAAAAAAGGATGGTTGCTTTTTTATGGCATGATTAGAGACAATAAAACAATAATTCTACACAGCATATTGCACAGGATGGATGAAAAATAAAGTTAATATATTTAAAAATGCTTTCATATATATATATAAAAAAGTCCTGAACGACCACCTTAAACATAAGTAAGGGTGTGTAAAAGATAGCAGTTCTAGACAGTGCCTGTCCTTGATAGCAACGACATACATAAACACACAATCTTTTTGCTTTATGATACAGTCAAATATACAAAGATCGATTTCACGTTGAATTTTTCCTCAATTTTTTCTTTTTTTCTTAAAAACACAACAGCTAATAACCTGAATCTGAAATACAAATGCTATTCACCATGCCATAAAGATACTAAAACAATTATTAGCTAATAGTTAGCCGACAAGTAGAAAAGATTATATATCCAAATACAATGAGAAACGCAGTACAATTAATTGTTGCGGAACTCAAGTCAGCAATTTGAATAATGCTTGTTGCTGTATGCTTGCTTTGTTGATTGATGCCCCCATTCAATCCAGTGGTTGCTTACCAAATTTTGACATCAATAGAAAAAACACCAGGAAATAATTCAAATTTAAAGCTACAATCTCCTCATTTGTTGTCATAGGCAAAATATCTGACAGGAAATAAATGCACTAAAGGAGTGGCTGCTCCAGATACTGATGTTGTTGTTAAAACCACATGTTCCACTGTGTAGAGTAAATGTGTTCCTGTGTCTTTAAGAAGCCTGCAGATTGCTATTGTAAACGTGAAACGGTAGGCTGGCTCAGACTGAGAGCCAGCCAGCCGGGTATTTAAAACTAGGAAATCCAAAACAGCGGTATTAGTAGGCTACACACCGATTGTTGACACCCCCTTTTTGATATAGATTTGTACAAAAATACACTGAGAAAATAATCAAACTGTTTCCTCTCTTTTTTTAAGTGTCCAAAAGTCTACATTTACATATAAAAAAGAACTAAAAAAAATGTTGTTTTTAAAACTCTAGCCCTTCGCCTGAGAAGGAAACGTGACAGACAGACAGACTGACAGACAGACAGACAGACAGACAGACAGACAGACAGACAGACAGACAGACAGACAGGGAAACTGTGTAAGAAAACAACATGACTTAATGCTTACAACAAATAGAAAATGATAAGTCAAAAATGCTTGGCCCAGTATATAAATACAACATCCCATATAAAAATGGCATCTGAATAAACGTACAAAACAAAGCTCAGAGGATGAAAAATCGGTGAGGATTTCTCTATAATATCTGAAATTAACATAAAACGAATTTTGGTCCTGAATTGTAGAGAATAAGTGTATAAAGTTCAGCACAGATTTGAAGTTGAGTTTGAAATCCTGAAGTTTACAACACAGCTGGTGATTATTTTTCATGTCCTTTTTTTAAAGAGAGGAACCGAACAGAGAGCGCCACCTATCCATTTAAATAACCCTAATACTACTTTAACTGTTCGACAGTCTTAAGAAAATCTCAGTACAAGACAGGGAACAGAGTAGGAGGCTATCATGCGTTTTTTTGCGTTTGTGAAAATATTCGACTTTTTGAAAACCCACCTTGTCTCATAAAAAAATTCCATTTCGCTGACACCACAAAAAACCGTCGCACAACAACAGTCCTATTTCTGTACCTCTTTTTAAGTTACGATGAAGTTCACTTGGCGATTGGTAAAAGTTCTTGAAAAGTCCCTTTTTCGGTAACATTGATTAAGTAAATGGCAGACCGTTGGACTGCCGTCGCTTTTTAACGTGCAAATCAATCACAGTTGTTCAGTTCAAAACAGTTCATCAGACCGAGTGTTTGTTTCAATAGGAACTCAGTCAGTCCTAATCAGAGCATTCACTGATCTCTCTCTCTCTCTCCCTCTCTCAGACTCACATCGTGGCAACTGTGCGCCCTCCTCCTTTCTGCTTGTGACCGAGTCCCACTACAGTCCACGATCCAAAGAAATAGCAAAACGCATGTTTATTATTCGCTTTGAAGTTCGTTCATAAGCGCACGCAGCTCACCGCCTTGTCTGTGTCGGCGATGGGAGCCTTGTTACGGGGTAATAGTGGTACTTTTCTAGCCTGCCATTGTTATGACACAAACTATAACACTCACTTTTTACCGAGAATCCCAGTCTCTTCCTCTGTTGTTGTTTTTATGCTTGTATTGGACATAACATTAGGTCAACCTGTCATGTTTAACTCAATACGTGAAGACCAGATTAGAGATGGTAGACTCCAGCCAGTCCCCTGAAATCATCTCGCTGACCTCGGGCGTGCAGTAGTCGGGGAACTCGAAGTGCGAGCCCCCGGAGCCGGACTCAAAGTTAAAATCCAAATCCCTGTCGAGAACCGAGGACCCGAAGCTCCCCAGCGACATGCTGTCGAACCCGGGGCTCTGGTTGACGTCGAGCAGGTCGTCCTCGAACTCCTCGTCCTCCGATGAGGACGAGGAGGAGTGCGACGAGGCGGACGAGTGGTCGCCGGAGGGGGTGGGCGAGGAGACCCGCCGACCGGCGTACGTGTGGCGGCCGCCGTGTCGCTCCGACGGCGCGCCGGTGCTGCTGGGAGACAGCCCGCCCTCCTCCTTGGGGCTGGCCGCGTCCTCGTACAGGCTGAGGGGGTCGCTGGAGTCCGCCGAGCTGCTGAGGGTCGGGCTGGCCGGGACCGCGGCGGAGGAAGCGGGGCTGACGCTCATGTTGTTGTTGTTGTTGTTGTTGTTGTTGCTGTTGCCCCCGCTGCCGAACACATAGACCCGCTTGGGCTTCTTGCTGTCCGGGATCTGCTTGGCCGCCGAAGAGACCGATTTGGACTTGTAGAGCGAGTGGTGGTGCTGCTCCGATGGGTGATCTGAGGAGAATGAGGATGCTTTGGTGCTGTTGTTGCTGCTGCTGCTGCTACTGGTCCCGAAAAGTGATTTGTGGGGTCTGCTGCTGCTGGGTGATTTGGATCCGCTCTTCCTCGAAGAAGATGATTTAGTGCTGGTGTTGCTGTTGCTGGGACTGTTGCTCAGTTTCTCTGCCTTCTCCCCGGTACCCGGTTTCGAGGCGCTCGATTTCACCTTCTTCCTCGGCCGGTACTTGTAGTCGGGGTAGTCCGCCATGTGCTTGAGCCTCAGCCGCTCTGCCTCCCGGATGAAGGGGATCTTATCGCAGTCTTTGAGTAGCTTCCATCGCTTCCCCAGACGCTTGGAGATCTCGGCGTTGTGCATGTCCGGAGACTGCTCCATGATCTTCCTCCTCTCGATCTGCGACCACACCATGAACGCGTTCATGGGTCTCTTGATGTGGCCACTGGGGGTTTTGCACCACGCCGGGTTCTCTCCCAGTTTCTCCCCGGTCGAGGAGGCGGTGGAGCCGGGGGAAGGGGGCGACGCAGCCGCATGATCCAGGTCCATGCACGCGCCGGAGTCGGAGCTCGAATCCCCGGCGAAAAAAGAAAGCGCCTCGTCGGTGCTCTCCGCGTGGCTCATCTTCTGTACCATGCTGCCCAGTCAGTCACACAGATACAGGGAGAGAAATGCGTTCGGTCTCTCTCTCTCTCTGCTTCACTTTAGCGCAAACTCAGCTCTTTTTTCCCCTCTTCACCGGCTCTGGGTTTGTTAAAATCAGAAAAGCGCACAAAATATTTCAGTCCTGAGACTAAAGCTGATAATAACTCAGTCCAGTATCCGCTGTTGGCCTTTTGAAAAAAGGCTAGATGCGTAAAAAGTTAAATTTCCAGGTTTCTGTTGGTGCTTTTACAGCGCAGACAGTAAAGGTGATGCACTCTCCACTGTGCACTGTGTACCTCTATCTGTGTCTCTTCCTTCTGGCCCTTATAAAGTCTATTTAGTCGTGTGGGACCGAACATATGCGCGCACCACAGCTGCCGAGCGCAGACTGAGTGCCACACTGGGCGCACTGGCACTGAAAAGGCTTCCAAGTTTCACACAAAGTATCTTTAAGGTAACTGCTGTTCTCTGCATAGCCCTGTGCTCTCTCCTGGAGGAAAAGCCATGCGTGGGGAGAGTGAGAGAGAAGGGTTTCAAAAACCTAGAGCGAGTTACAGGTTCCGCCTTCCATCTGCAGTCGAGTTGAGTTTCAAGCAGCCTCCAGTTTCTCCCCTGCTCGGCTTTATCCCTTTCCAAAGATACAACGGCGATAAAATTCCACCAATAGAACGCTGTCTCTACCCTGCCTCTGTGCCAAAACCACGCCTCCTCGGCGCCCATTGGTCGAAAAAGGAATCTAATAATAATCAGCGCGTGCAATGAGGAGCCTCATGTCTGACCTCATTCCAGAATACAACGACAAACTTCAAGTTTTTTTTAAAGAGACATTGGCTTATGTTATGGGCCCTTTTTCTCTTACCACCAGCCCATGTGTATACCATTAACTTACTGCTACATAGGAAGCGAGCCGGCTTTACCATATGGAAACTTTACATTGACTAGGCCTACAGTTTGAGTACAGTCTGTACCATTCTGCGTTGCCTGGGTAATCTAATCCTACAAAAAACGTGGCTCGAAATATGAGCCATTTTCTGGCGCTAGTATTATTCACAATATCCCAGACCAGACAGGTTGTTTATTATCATTGTCAGTTGTGTATAACGGTAATATTGCTATGTAAGTACACCACGATTTAAACACATTTTTATCATAATATCTGAATTCTTAATACATATTTAGATAACTAAATTAAGGTAATATATAGGCAATTTATCATAACTCTTATCATTACCTAGAGAGATCATCAATTGAGCTGCTTCTATAATAAATAATACCTCATACATCCAGAGGACATTAATCAACAGTTGAAATATCATTATCTTCCAATACCGGTATATATTTTTTTTAACGTCTTGTACTGGTTGGTAAATATATCGGGCACATGTTCGTATAGACACCATAGTCGTTAGGCGAGTGTGAGAAAAGACAGTCAGACTGTATACTTTCACCATCTCTCTCTCTCTCTCTCTCTCTCTCTCTCTCTCTCTCTCTCTCTCTCTGTCTCCTCTTTCATAAGGCGGAGCTGGGGACGAGGCGGGCGGTCTTTTGTCACATAACACACGCCCAACACTCTCTCCACACACAGCAGAGAAAAGGAG
>NC_139940.1:30765822-30773322 GCF_963454915.1 Gymnoscopelus microlampas | reverse complement strand
AGGTGTTTTCATGCACTGAACCACACACACACACACACACACACACACACACACACACACACACACACACACACACACACACACACACACACACACACACACACACACACACACACACACACACACAAAACACATACATGTACAGACACAGTCAGCCTTATCTTATCCCCGAAGAGCAGCTGCAAAGTATGACCCCAGTTTAGCTGTTAATGATTGGTAGTGTAAATGTGGGTGTGCGTGTGTGCGTGCGTGCGTGCGTGCGTGTGTGTGTGTGTGTGTGCATGTGTGCGTGCGTGCATGCGTGTGGTCACACATTTCTTACACATCTCCTTCTCTCATGACAGGAGCTCATCATTATTGGTCCAGCTTTGATTTGTGAAGTTCAGCAAGGTGAATTTGAACATCTGTCGTATTTCAAGGTTGTTTCTATATGGGAGAGCAAACACAGGCAGTGCTAAAGTACCAAGGTAGTGATTAAGGGGGATATACATGTGCACGCACGTGTGTTGTCTGACACACACACACACACACACACACACACACACACACACACACACACACACACACACACACACACACACACACACACACACACACACACACACACACACACACACACACACACACACACACACACACACACAGATTAGATAAGGATAAGATTAGGAAGTGTGTGTGTGTGATAACACAAACTGAGAGACAGATTGTTTAAAATCACTGCATCTGTGAGTACACAATGTCTTAAAAATGACTCCCTTGAGAGGTCTGGACATTTTTCAGGACACAGAACATCATTTTAAACCTTCAGTTTGCGTGCTGAGCATCCGTTTTTTTACATTTTTACTTTAGCAAAGATGAGGAGGCACAACTTGGTGTGTAGATAAATAAACACCAGTTCTCAAAATATCTTGATGAAGGTCAGATGGACTGAATGTTCTGCCCTCGCTGAGCGTATAACCACCCTTGCCGAGCTAGGCAGACAGCTAACATCAGATGAGTAAAAAGAAGGACCAGGAGGAGACTGAGTTCAGTTTGAAGGGATAGTCTTTGTTTTGGTTTAATTATCTTTTCCTTTCCTTCTTTTATTTATCTTTTACTTGTAGAACTGCAAAGACATGAAATGCACATGGAATGAATTTGTTACAAAGTGTTCTTAAAGTTTTCCACTGTAAATATTTTAACATTTTAACAATGCTTTTAAAGTAACGTATGAACATGAATTAAGCAGCTTAACATTTCTAATGGTAAGGAAGTAGCATGTACATACTGTAAACCACATGAAAAGTAGCTTAAACACAAAATGAGGGTGTACAAGAAAGTTGTGAATTGGCATAGAAAGTAATGTAAATCCGTTTTTAAGGAATACATAAATAACACTGAATTCTAATTGGCATGAACTGAAACTGTTCCAAAAATAATAACAAGCAAATCACTCCCAAATATGTACAAATAAACACATGAGTGAAAAGAAAGATACAGCATTGCTGCATCTTGGCATTAACTTTAGCTCAGAGCTCAATAGCTTACAAGCTAACATGACACAGAGGCTGCAGTACAGCCTAATGGTGACAGCTAACAGGCTAAAAACATGACGTTTTTTCTAACAGAGAGAAAACACAGTTGAGCTCTAAAACAGGTGCTGGCAATCATGCTTCATCATTAATGAGATACTAAAACACAAGAACAGTACTTACAGACATATATTTGACCAGACCATTTAGCTAGAAATGAGAGCTGCACATAGCTTGTTGTGGCTCAAACAGGAAGTGAGTCAGAGGAAAAAATGCTGGGGCAAGTATAAAATGACAACCATAGGGGGCGCTGTTTAGCAGAGCTCAAAGAGCTGAACACTCCCTGCCTGGTATGACACTGTTATGCCACTATTACAGAGACACACAATATTTTAGGGGCCCCTTAAGAAAGTGTCCTTTGACAGAAGAACAACTTCTGAGATGGGCCTACGAAAGACCTCGAGAGTACCTTGACTGAAGATTCTCACTTTGACCTTACGTAATCTTTCATCAGCACTAGGGAAAATCTTTTGGATTATTCCAACAGACCATTCGTCACGTTTGGCCTTAGTGGAGGCATCAGAAAAGACACATAGGTACTTGTGTTGAGCTGAGATAAGGGATACAGGGAAGTAGACTCTTGGGATACTCTGTCCTTCAAGGTCTGAAAGAGATTCTTTCCATACTTCCCAGGGCCTTTCATTTTGATCGTTGGCGAGATATTCTGGAAGGAATGATGATGCCATGACTGTGGCACTGTTGGAAGTGATTTTGTGGAGGTGCAGATTGGACACTGCTAGCATATCCCTTGTTCTTGTTAGCAGGTTGATTGCTTCTGCTTTTGTGGCGACTGATGCGAGGCCGTTGGCTGGCTTTTTATCCAGGTTGCGTCCCAGGGAGGTGAGTTGTTTTGAGTCTTGCGCATAGTTGTTGGGGAGACTACGGTGTGGGGTGCGAACATGTAACGGCGCCACCCAGCTATTTGTCTCATCGATGAAGACCTCTTGATCCATGATAGCGAGGACGGCTTGATCTTCAATTGACTGGCCTGGCTTGTTGTCGTCAGGAGTCCGGTTGAAGGCAGTGCTCCCAAGAGCTGAAGCCTCCTTGCCGCTCTGAAGAGATGGAGTTTGTGCTGGCGTGTCAACTCTATCCTTGACTTGGAAGTTGCTTGAGCAGGGACTGAGAATAGAGTTCCGTCCATTGAGGAAAACGTTTGTTTTGTAAGTACTCATGGTGCTAGTCTTGTGGGCCCTCTCCAGACAAACGTCCCCCACAATGACCCATCCCAGGTCAAGTCTTTGTGCAAAGGGATCGTTGTGTTTTCCATTGTATTGCTGCCGCACTTTATGAACTTCCAGGATATCTCTCCCTAAGAGGATCAGGATCTGGGCGTTAGGGTTGAGTGGAGGTATCTTGTCTGCCACAGGCCTCAGATGTTCAAGATGGCGTGCTACTTCTGGAGTGGGGATTTCTGTCCTGTCGTCTGGAATCATATCACACTCAACGAGTGTAGGTAGAGTGAGCTGTACCTGTCCATCCATAGACTTGACGACAAAGTTTGTCGCTCTCCTTCCTGAAGTAGCCACAACGCCTGAGCAGGTCTTCAAGGTGTAGGGGACTGCACCTCCTCTTACGTCAAATAGTTCAAAGAAGTCTGAACGTGCCAGTGATTGGTTACTTTGATCGTCTAAGACGGCATACATGGGGACTGCTTGTTCAGGATGTTCAGCTGGATACACTGTAACTAAGCATATTTTTGAGCATGACCTTCCACTTGTAGCTCCTGCACATACTTCAGTGCATTTTGAGGTAACCTCTGGAATCCCAGGAAGGTCTTGCTCCCCGCCTTGCTCCGCTGCTGTCTCTAAGCCAGCAGAGGTCCATGGTGCTGGGCCAGGATGTAGCGCCGCTAGGTGCTTGTCGCTGTTGCATTCTGTGCACTTGATGACAATTTTGCAATCCTTTGCCATGTGCCTGGTTGAAGAGCAGCACTTAAAGCAGATGTTTTTGTCCTTCAGGTAAGTTCTGCGCTCTTCCAGTGGTTTCAGTCTGAACTCACGGCACTTTTTCAGAGGGTGCGGCAGGTTGTGCACTGGGCAGAGCTTTCCTGGATCCTCAGGCGTTCTCTCTGGTGAACTCGAAGGGGTAGCTGCAACTTCAGCTGAGACCCCTGTCTTTCTTACTGATAGAGGTGTCTTGGGGGGATTCAGGGGCTTGTCTGCCTTGCAGTTGCTTTGTGTGTTGTGTGTGAAGATGAAGCTTGGATCGTTTTTAGTTTTAGCCTGGCTGCGAATGAACTCGGAGAAGAAGTGGAATGGGGGGAACGGGACACGCCACTCTTCTTTGTACCTTGATCCCTGACTGACCCACTTCTCTTGTAGGCCGTATGGGAGTTTTTCAACAATTGGGTTAACTCCACGTGATGTGTCAAGGATTGCCAAGCCAGGTAGCTGCCCTCCTGATTTCGCAAATTCGACCTCAAGCAGGAGGTCTCCAAGCTGCTGTAACAACTGGTTGTCTCTATTAGAGATCTTTGGGAAGTCTTCTAATCTATTGAACAGAGCGTGTTCGATGACTTCTGGCGATCCATAACTTTCTTCGAGCCGCTGCCATACCATGTTAAGCCCTGCAGTTGTATTGTGGATATGCGCTGCTCGCATCCTTCTGGCGAGCTCTGTTGATTGAGGTCCGAGCCACTTTGTCAGGAGATCAAACTCCTCTCTTGAGTTCAGGTCCAGCTCTTTGACAACTGCAAGGAACGTTGATTGCCATGCCCAATAATTTTCAGGCCGGTCATCAAACTTGAGAAGGCCGGAGGTGACCATCTCCCGACGCATCAGGTACTTAGCTACATCTGGCATGGGTGACGTTTGACCGTAGGTGTTGAGATGTGTCCACTGCAGACTGTTGACTGGTTCAGCACGGCTTTTACTGGCTCCTGCAGTGTAAGGCGTGGCTGGATCGCTGTTACTGGCTCTCGCAGTGTTGTGCATGGCTGGATTATTGTTACTGGCTTTTGCAGTGTTGTGTATGGCTGGATTATTGTTATTAGCGGCTGCAGTACGGTGCACAGCTGGATCAGTGTTAGTAGGTTCAGGTCGCCGTGGTGGCGTCAACGACCCGGAGTCTATGGCTGATCCACTAGCACTTTCATGAGCGTGCTGAAGTACATATTCAGATGTTCTCTGGGCAGGTGGGAGTGGGGCGAACTGGAGATCAAGTTCACCTTGTGACCCTAAGACTTCGTATTCCTCAGCTGCTTCAAACACAGCTGCCTCGGCTGAAGCTGCTGCTGCATTTTTTTCCAGTTTAAGAACATGCATCTTTGCTTGTACTTGAGCCTGTTCTATCATCATTTTAGCTTCCATTTCAGCGTAAGCGGCTTGCGTGCGTGCTGCTTCTGCCTTTGCTCGTGCTCTGAGTGCAGCAGCGCTTACGGACGACGATTGGGTATATCTTGAAGCCCTGGAGCCTGAGTACCGTGACCGCACCTCTGGCTTGTCCTCTGTGTGTTGCTGTTGCATCTTTGCACTGATGAGTGTGACACTGAAGACTGAAGAAGGAAGCTTGAATGCAGTATGCAGGTAACTTGTTTTCTAGAAGATGATTCCGCCGTGATGATGTCTTTCTACTGTTCTGCCCTCGCTGAGCGTATAACCACCCTTGCCGAGCTAGGCAGACAGCTAACATCAGATGAGTAAAAAGAAGGACCAGGAGGAGACTGAGTTCAGTTTGAAGGGATAGTCTTTGTTTTGGTTTAATTATCTTTTCCTTTCCTTCTTTTATTTATCTTTTACTTGTAGAACTGCAAAGACATGAAATGCACATGGAATGAATTTGTTACAAAGTGTTCTTAAAGTTTTCCACTGTAAATATTTTAACATTTTAACAATGCTTTTAAAGTAACGTATGAACATGAATTAAGCAGCTTAACATTTCTAATGGTAAGGAAGTAGCATGTACATACTGTAAACCACATGAAAAGTAGCTTAAACACAAAATGAGGGTGTACAAGAAAGTTGTGAATTGGCATAGAAAGTAATGTAAATCCGTTTTTAAGGAATACATAAATAACACTGAATTCTAATTGGCATGAACTGAAACTGTTCCAAAAATAATAACAAGCAAATCACTCCCAAATATGTACAAATAAACACATGAGTGAAAAGAAAGATACAGCATTGCTGCATCTTGGCATTAACTTTAGCTCAGAGCTCAATAGCTTACAAGCTAACATGACACAGAGGCTGCAGTACAGCCTAATGGTGACAGCTAACAGGCTAAAAACATGACGTTTTTTCTAACAGAGAGAAAACACAGTTGAGCTCTAAAACAGGTGCTGGCAATCATGCTTCATCATTAATGAGATACTAAAACACAAGAACAGTACTTACAGACATATATTTGACCAGACCATTTAGCTAGAAATGAGAGCTGCACATAGCTTGTTGTGGCTCAAACAGGAAGTGAGTCAGAGGAAAAAATGCTGGGGCAAGTATAAAATGACAACCATAGGGGGCGCTGTTTAGCAGAGCTCAAAGAGCTGAACACTGAATGTTGTATAAATAAAGTTTATATATGCAAGTGTGGATGACAGTCAGCAGGACATTGCAGTATTTCATTTTGTTTTACAACAGTATTTATAACAACAAAGATGAGAAAAAACCTTGCGCTCTTATTAAATTGTCCCAAATAAAACAGGTATTCCACTCAGGTGCGTAGGTCCAACAGTATACAAAGAAGGCAAAAAGAATGCTTGCACACCAACACATATCAACAACAGGGAATGTCCACAGAGGTTTTCAAGATGCAAAAGAGGCAGTTGTTTCATGATCCAAAGTGAGACAACAAACAAAAGGTGCTACCAAGCAGTGTACAGAGAAAACATAGAACATCCCTGTTCAAACGCATTTATTATCGAGAGTGGCAAGATGATACAAGCCGGAGCAGATGTAGCAGCTGTCACGACAGAGAGACTGTCTCCTGAGTGTGTGTGGATGACTGATGATTCATCCCGTGTGCATCAATTAGATCAATGCAAAACAGCCGTGTAGTCACACCCGGCTCAGAGTCCAAATAGTTTGAACTCATGGCAGGTGAGACTGCTTAAATCAGCCATCACCCTGGCCACACCAAACCGTTTTACAATCTGTTTAGGGTGGACACTAAACACAACAAAAGATGAAATGTTAACATCACAACATGATTTTACAATGTAGCCTATTTGATGACCGGCAGTCGCTCCGGTAGGAGACACAAAGAGTCTCCTTTGTGTCTCCTACCGGAACCGCTGCCTACCGGGCCGCAGGTCATCAAATTATTGGCTTAGGAATGCGACAAAAACAAAAAAATATCCATGAAGTCAAGTCTCCCCGGGGTGACTAATCGATAGGAAAATAGTAATTGTTTGGGTGAACTATCCCTTTAAGAATTGTTTGTGGCTTTTGAGAGGGCTTTCATTTTTTCTGTTATTCTTAAGATGTCCATAAATAATGAATAAATAAATCCTTTGTCTAATAAATACACACCTAATACATCCTTTATCATACTGGCTTTTACAAGGGAGTAAAACGGCCGCAGTACTGATGAGAAAAGGAACAATAGTGTAGCCATCATTCTGTAGCTTATCCATGCCACACACACGCACGCACGCACGCACACACACACACACACACACACACACACACACACACACACACACACACACACACACACACACACACACACACACACACACGCACACGCACACTGTGTGGCACACGTACAGTATGTTAAACCACATGAGACATTTGATAGGTAACCTCCATGTGGGAAGTGACACTGTGTGTGACACTGTGCTCACTGTCCTTGCAGCAGGTGACACTGTGACAGTCAGTCATAGAGACTGATTCAATCTGCCATGCACTGTTGTAGAGTGGGTTAAATCAGAGGGGCATACATTAGCGGTGAGGTGTGTGTGTGTGTGTGTGTGTGTGTGTGTGTGTGT
>NC_139940.1:30678322-30760822 GCF_963454915.1 Gymnoscopelus microlampas | reverse complement strand
ATAGGTGTGTCACTTCCAAAAAACATTTATGTTTTTGGAAGTGAGGTAACATTGGTCAAGCTAACAGGATCAAGCTAACATCGGTCAAGTGACACGTGACAATATGTAATATAAATAGGTAAGACAGGATTAATCAGGAACAGCACTGGCGGAGACCTGTGCTCCGAGGAGCACATTTTCTAGTTTTTCTTCTTTTTTTCTGGTATGCATTTCTATGGTAGAGACGTAATGGAGCCCTCCTCTTCCTAATCTCTCAAGACAGATTCAGATCGAGCTCCGCAGCTGAACACAAAAAGGTAGAATATGGAGACAAGAGGTTTCTGCCCGACAGCAATGATATCCAAACTAAGCACTCGATCGTTAAAAACTCCTTCTCTGGACACAGCCCCTGAAAGTGTTTAATAAGTGAGGTGATCAGGAGTCAGGACAGGGGAAGGGTTTATGTAGGTCATGTAAGTTATATAGGTTTATGAGTCTTCAGTTTGAAAGGTGAAGTCAGTGTTCAGCCCAGGAGGGGATTTAACCTTGACCGCGAATGAGATGGAACCCACCTGTCTACTTATCTACCGAAGAGAAAGCACTAGCACATAGTACACACACACACACACACACACACACACACACACACACACACACACACACACACACACACACACACACACACACACACACACACACACACACACACACACACACACACACACACACACACACACACACTATACTGTACACATTATTATACAGTAATAACCTCTAAAAAGGTATGTAGTGACAAAATAACTGAATAACCCAGGGACAGAAGGATGGTAGCGTGCGTGCGTGCGCGTGTGTGAGTGTGTACACATGTGTACAGGGTATATCAAGGAACAGTTGGCATTCACAAGTTGTCATTACTTCATAGCTTCTGTTCATGTGTTCTTGCCTCTATATCTTTGCCCTTTCTCTCTCTCGAAGTTTCTTTTCAAAGCTGAAAAAGTGTATAATCACATATGCAGATGGTGATAAATTAAAGGAAAAACCTGAATAAATGAGTGAAGAAACGTAACATAAGGCAGATGTTTCCATACAGGCATACTGCATGGTAGTATTATCCACTTAAACCCTCTAGTGAAACAGACCTGAGTGGGCTCTGTTCTTGGGCTGCTGCTGTTCCTTCTACACCGAATATCTTCCCCAGAACTAGCAGAAATAGCATTGTGTTGCGTTGTGAGCTTGTAGAGCTGCTATTTCTGGCAAATGTTCCCCTCAGAGTAGGGGGCACTGGGGTTCAGGGCATGTAGCATGGCATGGCATGTAGCATGGCATGTAGCATGGCATGGTATTTAGCATGGCATGGCATGCAGCATGGCGTGTAGCATAGCATGGCATGTAGCATGGCATGGCATGGCATGTAGCATGGCATGGTATGTAAGCATAGCATGGCATGTAATACAAATCCTATAAATCTCTAGTGCAGTCTATGACATGCAAAAAATGCTGAGCAGGCCCAGTTGACCTCGCTTTTGAATCAAGATACTGTAGTAAGATAAGTGACCTTGAATGAGGGTTGTAAGGAAAAACAGAACGGCAACTCTTCCTCAGGTGACTGAGGCTTGTCAATGCTAGACATGATCAGACTGTCAGCGAGAACAGTCAGCCTCCAACTACATAAAGAGGGCTATTATGGTGGGGTTGCAGTGCATAAACCCCAAAGACAAAAATGCACATTTGAGAGTTCAGCGGTGCAAAATAAGCACTGGTCTACAGAGATGTGGAAAAATGTGATATGGTCCGATGAGCAATCTTTTACCATATTCTCCACAAGGGACAAGTGTATGTGTGGCGTACGCAAAGAGAATTGTACAAGCTTTGAATGCTTGACTCCGAGAGGGAGGGGGGTCTGGTGGCTCTGTTATTCTGTATTTTCCTGGCATTGCTTTGGGTCCACCTGTCCCCTTAGACTAGGGAAAGGTTACTGCACATCAACACATCAAGTTATTCTGAATTATTATCTTCTTCCAATGATGAAACGTTTCTATCTTCATGAAAGTGGTCTCTTCATTCACAGGGCACGAGGTGTAATGGAATGATTCGATGAGTATGAAAATGTGAATCATATGCTATGGCTTTCACAGTCACCATGATCTCAGGCCAATTGGACAACTATAATGGGAGATTTTGGACTGACACGTTAGACAGTGCTCCCCTCACCACCATCATAAAAAACACCAAATGTGGGGAATAACCGTTTGTAAGAATGGTACTGCATCCCTCCAGTAGAGTCTATCTATGCCAAGGAGCAATGAAACGGTTCTGGTGGCTTGTGGTGGCCCAACACCACACAATGCGCACATTACATTGTTGTTGTTGTTTTTTCCCTTTAACCATATGAACACTATAGCATCTCTATTCTCGGGGTGAACAGTCTAAATAGATCTACAAGCTTACAATGTGTCGCAACGTAACATGCTGTGGGCTTGTAGATCAGCTATTTTCAGACATTTGGTGTAGAGAGAACAACAGAGAGAACCAAGCATAGAGTCCTGGTCGACTACGAGTCAACTAAAGTATAGGGTTTGAGTGGATCATTTGTCACCCTTTCTGTGTGTTTTCAACATTACCAGCTGCATGCCTCTTCACCCCACATCCTAGCTCCACTATCATTCATATTCAGACTGTGGCCATGTTGCTCATAACCCCACTGATCAATCCTCCACCCAGGTCTCAAAACAAGCAACTCCCCAAACTCTAATATTGATTGTGCCTAATAGTTTGCATGGTCTTTTAAGAGGCTCACGAAAGATAGATGAAGGTCGAACTCAGGTCAGTTTGCTCTCCTTCTCTCTATTGAACTAGTTGTGTGTATTTGGGGGTCAGAGATGTGGCCATGAACACATGTCCATCACCATTACTACTGTGTGTAGTGTATGTTTAGTGTATGTCATAATTTGAGGGTGGTTAGGGTTAGGGTTAGGGTTATACGGTGGGGGCTCACACCCACCCCCCGCACCCCCCCCCCCTCACACACACACACACACACACACACACACACACACACACACACACACACACACACACACACACACACACACTTTCTGCCAGTCTGCCTCCACAGTTAGCAACAGTCTGCGTTTTGCCTGCCTCACTTCTCCAAACCAGTCGCTCTGCACTGCGGCAGGCACGGAAGGAGGCAGACAGACACACACACACACACACACACACACACACACACACACACACACACACACACACACACACACACACACACACACACACACACACACACACACACACACGCGCGCGCACATGCACACGCACACAAACTCTCTCCACTCTGCTCCACTCCCAGAATTTTTGGAAAGGAGAAGAGAAGGCAGCAAATGCTAGACAGCCAGCGCAACGAGTTCTTTGTGATTTTTTGTTTTGTTTTTTGTTTCAGGTTATTTATTTCCGGAGTGCTGCTGTAAATTCCGACCTAATACTTCAGGCGGTTCGGTTTTCCTCCTTGGCATTAAAGTTGTCTCAAAGAGATATGCCACTGCAAAAGGAATATTACCCAACAAAGCCAGCCACAGAGAGAGGAAGAGGAGGAAGGGATGTATCGGTACAAAAAGGGAATATTGGATCTAGGCGGTGGATTTTGGATGTGGATGAATATGCCATCATGTTCCCAGGGTCCGTTCTGGATGAGAGCGAGAGGGCAGAAAGGATGCCAACTGCCCCCCTCGTCTACAAAATCGAGAACACTTTGTCCTGATGGCAATCTTCTGCTCTGTCTCTGCACAGTGTCAACCCTCATGTGTCCCGCTTCACGCAAAGCGACGGAAATCTCCCTCGTTCCCAGGATATCGATGCAGCCGGGCCTCGACCGCCGTGGCACATTCTGGGGGTCCCTGAAAGCAGATAAACGAGAGTGGCAGACGACATGAATCTCAGGATAATAAAACGGGGGTATCTGGTAAAGGCGAGGAGGTTGTCCGGTTAAACGCCGACATCCTCCGGCGCGAACGCAGCCTCGGTGGAGGAGAAGACGGAGGGAGATGGCGAGTGGAGGAGTGCAAAAGCGGTGAATGAAAGAAGAGAGTTCCCAGACAGTCTGACCTATATTCCACTATGTCTGGAGTCACAGACACAGAGCGGGAGAGAGAGAGAGAGAGAGAGAGAGAGAGAGAGAGATAGAGAGAGAGAGAGAGAGAGAGAGAGAGAGAGAGAGAGAGAGAGAGAGAGAGAGAGAGAGAGAGAGAGAGAGTGGAAGTGAGAGTGGAAGTGAGAGTGAGGGAAGGAAGGAGGAGAGAGAGCGGGAGGGGGGTGGGGTGGTAGAGAGAGATGTGAGGAGGAGAGAGGAAGAAAACGATAGGGAAGGAGAGATGAGATTGCACAGGGAGAGAAATAGAGAGAGAGAAAGAAGGAGGAGAGAGCGATAGAAAAAGAGATTGCAGACACAAGGTGACACACCAGACAGTATCCATTTCTGTTCCCTCCATCCGTTGTCTTTGAACAGATTCCCCTTCTCACTCTCTCTCGCCCCCTCTCTTCCCTTCATCTTCGTCTCTCTTTCTCTCCCTCCCTCTCCCTCTCTCTCTCATGTCACATGCATCCTTTCTTGTCCTCCCTCTGCTGGTCTCTATCCGTCCATTTTGCCTCCCATTTATAGACCTTTGTGTGTGGACTATGGGGAATTGCAATCATTCTCGATCTGGTCTCATGAATACAGACAGAAAAAAAAACTATATTCAGGAGATTCGATTACTTTTTCCCACTCCTTTTGTTATTGCTGTTCCGTCCATTCTCATTTTCCTCTCTCTCTCTCTCTCTCTCTCTCTCTCTCTCTCTCTCTCTCTCTCTCTCTCTCTCTCTCTCTCTCTCTCTCTCTCTCTGTCTCTGTCTCTGTCTCTCTCTCTCTGTCTCTCTCTCTCTCGCTCTCTGTGTGTCTCTTTCCATTCTTCTTTACTGCAAATCCTAACCCCTATCTCTGTTTCATTTCCCCATCCCTATTATTTCACCCCTGTTTTGTCCCTGGCACCCACCTCTATCTCTCTCTTCCTTCCCCTGTAACCCCATTTATCTCTCCCTCCCTCCCTCCCTCCCTCCTCCCCCTGTGTCAGCATTTATCTATCTCTGGGTCGCTCTAACAGTATTTTTATGGTGGATTAGTTTGTCTGGCTGCCCACTCTTATCTAGCGTCACCAGGGAGCAGAGCAAACCCCAGAGCAGCAGCTATATCTATCTATATGACCGTGTGCCTGACTGTCTGCTTGGCTGGGCTGTTGTACATCTGTCTGTCAGTCCTTCTGACTGGGGTCTGCCTGTCTGTCTGTCTGTCTGTCTGTCTGTCTGTCTGTCTGTCTGTCTGTCTGTCTGTCTGTCTGTCTGTCTGTCTGCCTGCCTGCCTGCCTGCCTGCCTGCCTGCCTGCCTGCCTGCCTGCCTGCCTGCCTGCCTGCCTGCCTGCCTGCCTGCCTGCCTGCCTGCCTGTCTGTCTGTCTGTCTGTCTGCCTGCCTGCCTGCCTGCCTGCCTGCCTGCCTGCCTGCCTGCCTGCCTGTCTGTCTGTCTGTCTGTCTGTCTGTCTGTCTGTCTGTCTGCCTGCCTGCCTGCCTGCCTGCCTGCCTGCCTGCCTGCCTGCCTGCCTGCCTGCCTGTCTGTCTGTCTGTCTGTCTGTCTGTCTGCCTGCCTGCCTGCCTGCCTGCCTGCCTGCCTGCCTGCCTGCCTGCCTGCCTGTCTGTCTGTCTGTCTGTCTGTCTGTCTGCTCATGCAGCTGTAATAAAATGTGCGCGCATGCACGCACGCCAGTGGTGGAAAGAGTATTCAAATGTTTTAATTAAGTAAAAGTATTAGTGCTGCAATGTATTTAAAGTACCAAAAGTAGAAAGTAGTCATTATGCAGAATGTCTCTTCAAATGTATAAATTGTATAAAAATCTGTCTGTCTGTCTGTCTGTCTGTCTGTCTGTCTGTCTGTTAGCTTGTCTGCTATGTGGACAGCTGGCTAACGGACTAACACTGCTTTTGTGGCTCACAAGGTGGCCAGGATTTGGCTGTAAATTCACCTCAGTCTGACAGTGTTTGTCTAGCTATGGGTTTCTCTGTCCATCGGTTCTTCATAGTAAAATGCAGAGTGATGATTGGACCCTTTTTGGCTCCTTTTGTGCAATCTCAGAGCTCACAAATCAACACTCCAGATTGTTCTGTGTAGCCGATGATATCTGACACTTTACTGGTGACCAGTTGGTTGTGTTGGACTGGTTAAGCTCCATCTAGCTCTTGGTACCCTGGCTGATTGCATGCCTTTATCTGTATCTGGAACACAGAGAATAGTATTACCTGCAACAGCCAGTATCTCTTTCTGTCTGTCTGTCTGTCTGTCTGTCTGTCTGTCTGTCTGTCTGTCTGTCTCTTCTTCTGTTTTCTCCAGCCTTCTATCTCCTCCTCTTCCTCACCACCCCCACCCTCCTCTCCCCCTCTCGTGTCAGTCCTAAGGGATGGGTGTTAAGGACATGAGAGTGGATTGCAGTTGAAGGAGAGGAAATGACATGGGTAATGGAAGGGGACACACAGGCACCTGTCAGGGAAAATCAAGGAAGGAGAGCGGGAGGAAATTAATTATTCATGAGCTAGAATTACATGCTTTGACTTTCCTGAATAAGCTTGATTCGAGCTCTATATTCCTTCAAATCTGAAGGGGGGGTTCTCTTATTTTTATGCTTTCATGATTGCAGCCTTTATTGTTTCTCAGAAGGAGAAGGCTCTAAAGGCAGAAAAGACTTTCTCTCTTTCTTTTCTTTCTTTAAATGAACTGTAATTTCCACGTATTCATTGTTTATCAAAGAAATGGACGCTTTAAGTGACTTTCCCCCCATTAAGTTGCATTTTAAAGGGTGTGTGATTGGAGTGACATCCAATTGCAGGAACCATTATTTCAATCTGGGAATAGATGTGCATTCATGTCACTGACGTCTTTAGCCTGATTTATACTTACAATATATACCAAGTATCAATCAGGCAGCATCATGCCCCACTCCAATCACATCTATCTACCATCTTCTGGTCATGCAGTTGTAATAAAATGTGTGCGAGCATGCATGCACACCAGTGGTGGAAAGAGTAATCAAATGATTTACTTAAGTAAAAGCATCAATACTGCAATGTAGAAATACATTACAGAATGTCTGGAATTCAAAAGTTACTTGAGTAAAAGTAGAATAGTATTGGTATCAAAATGTACTTAAAGAACCTAAAGTAGAAAGTACTCATTATGCAGAATGTCTTTTCAAATGTATAAATTGTCTAAAAATCTTTTGAAAATAGCAGCTTGTAGATTGGCTATTTTCAAATAAAAAAAATGTATATAGGGCTGAAGTGGTTACTGTATTGTAATAATAATCGAAATCTACAAAGTAACTAGTACGTTTTCAAATAATTGTAGTGGAGTAAAAGTAAAATAATTGCCTCTGAGATGTAGTGGAGTAGAGGTAAAAATACAAACAATTGCAAATACTCCAGTAAAGTAAAACATACCTAGAAATTGTACAGTACAGTACTTGAGTACATGTACTCGGTTACTTTACACCCCTGCACACACACAAACCCACATTCACCATAGGCGACACACTGTATTAGGGCACTGAATGTGCTGAGTGGTTGCCATACACACCAAGACATGTCCAGACGAGAGCATCATGGGAAATGACATGTTACACCGAGAATAGTACACAGATGTTGGATGCATGTTAAAGAAAAGGTCAATCTAATTATGTTGGCATAGGAAGAAACCTGTGGCCCAAAGCTTGTCACACACGCGCGCATGAACGCACATATGAACGCACATACGCACATACATACACACATAAATAATCCACATAAGTAAACCTTATTATACACACTATTGACTTAACTATTGACGTAATCCATATTTCCCTACAGGTGTATTACTTTGGTTAACATCAACTAGGTTAAATTAACTTGTGCACAAAAAACAGAAAGAAAACATAAAATGTAAGATGAAAATGTGTCGATCTCCTCTTACGCACAGTGACATTTCACATTTTGGATAGGTGGATATACTCTGTATAATAATATTCTCTAATGGACACATCTGTCCTATAGGCCTAGCCTTGAATGTCAATATTCATAACACAGTTCCATCAAAACGGTTCCTTACGCAACACGTCATTTTTAATAGTGTTATTTCTCTTGAGGGATTAAAACTGTCCAGACAGGAATAGCTTAAATTATATCACTAATGTTGGTTCCCTGCTTGCTTTTCCCTCTAACAAGCTTGTTTGGGTCATTGCAGGCTTTCTATACCAACATAATTAGGTTGACCTTTACTTAAACATGCATCCACTGCCCCAATAGTCCCCCAACCCCCACATTTCATGTTTCCTCCTCCGCACATCCCACACTTATGACAGTTGCATTATTTGTAAACGGTGACTGCATGGTACGACCCCCCAGCATCGACTGTCATCCGATACAAATGTCGTTCAACATTTTGTACGTCATCGTATGATGGTGTCGCGCAGTGGTGTAAAGTAACTAGGTACATTTACTCAAGTACAATTTTGAGGTATTTGTACTTTACTTGAGTATTTCCAATGGGCAAATACTTTTACTTTTACTCCACTACAATTATTTGAAAACTTTAGTTACTAGTTACTTTGTATATACATTTCGGCCATTTGAAAATAGCAGATCTACAAGCTCGTCGCCATGCGACGCATTGTGAGCTTGTAGATCTGCTATTTTCTAAAGATTGTTATACATTTGAAAACTTGAAATAGCTTAGCTATGCACGACACCATCGACAGAGTATATAAATTAAGCCTATACGCTGTTCCCCATTGTGTCAGTACATCACACTGTATGTAAATCTGTCATATGTATTTTGCATTCTTGTTTTCTATCTTGAATGCTCCTAGTTCTTTAATTTTTTGGTCAGCTGTTATTTGTTTATTTTTTTTAAGGGCAAAACTGTAGATATGAGTGCCAGTAGGGTACTTATGAATGGTGACTGCATCGTGCATTCTTTTTGTTAATTAAAGTAAATGGCATCCGTTTGGGGAATGGTGAGAATTGTACTAAACATCTGTCAGTGTGTTTATAAGCATCCCTGCCTCACAAAGCAACACATTTCCTCCTTTTCAATGTGAAATGTTTGAATAGATGTTGGAATCTGTGTTGTCTTTGGTTGCTCTGGTAACTCCATCTCTGCTTTGTTCTGCTTCAACTGAACAATGACCTCTGCGTCACATCACCTTTCACTGTGGGCTTGTAGACCTGCTATTTATATTTTTGCTGTTTTTATCTTATTGCATTGGTGAAAACAAATTAAAATGAAAATGAAACTTGAATTAACTTTAGTTTAGTTAACTCATTAAGTTACTTTCTAAATTAAACTTTCTAAAAAAAGTTGAATTGTCGTCAAAGTGAAGTTGTCAATAATTCTCTTGATTAATGACAACTTCCCATTTTGGAGATGAGGTATATTCACCTGATTCCATTTTGCACTGAGACTTGGCATGACAATTGTGCATCCTTGATGTCTAGTAGTCAGAGCAAACCCAAATGTCCTTTATTTTCAAAATATAAAGTTAAAGGTAGGGTAAGTGATTTTCTTTGGTCAAAATAAGTGAAGTGTTAAATAGCTCTTTATTCTGATGCATTCAGTCAGGTTACCAATTGTATCCAATCAGGATAGAGAACTCAGTCAGGATGCAGATTAAACAAGTGAAATTGAAAGTGGTGACAAAAAGAAATGAGCTGAACAAATTGGAACTGGAACACCATCAAAACTAGAAAAAGTGCTCCTTGGAGCACAAGTCTCCGCCAGGTCAGGTAGGTTATTGTGGCCTCCTGGTGGCGCTAAAATAGGCCAATGTGAAAAGGGTGCCATTTCTTATTAGGCCTTGCACGGCAATCGGACACTGCATTCATGGCTTGAGGCATTTTGTGCAAAAAATGGGTTTTGCTAAATTAGAGATGCTGGTGGCGCTATAACAAGCCAATGTTAAAAGGGTGGCATTTGTTCCTCAACATAGGGTGAAGGTGCGTGCAAAGTTTGACCGCAATCGGACGGTGCGTTCATGATTTGCGGAATTTTGTTCAAAACAAGCCACTACTGCAAACTTTAGATGTCAATCTTAGCCAATGAGAATGGAATATGAAAAATCAAACACATCCGTCTTGATCACATGACTATGGAGATCATGTGTACCGACTTGCGTGAAATTTGGATAAAATCGGAAGGAGTAATATAAAAAAATGTGTTTTACATAAGTCGGCCTCCTGGTGGCGCTATAAAAGGCAGATGTGAAAAATGCAGGGCAAAGGTTTTTCCTTGACCTCTAGGGAGTGGGCATACAAAGTTTTACACATATCGGTGCAGTTATAGGTACAAACATGAATCGGCCTGTTATAGCGCCACAATGAGGCTGATTTGAAAATGTTCAAGTGGCATTTCTTCCTCGGCATAGTGGAAATATGCGTGCAAGATTTCACGGAAATTGCATGCTGTGTTCATGATTTGAGGCATTTTGTTCAAAACGGAGTAGCCAATCAGGATGGAATATGAAAAATCTGAAAGAACTTTTTCGTTTAATGACTATAGAGATACTGTGTACCAATTTGCGGGATTTTTGGACAAAATCTGTAGGAGTACTGTCAAAAAATATGTTTTGCACAAATTGGCCTCCTGGTGGTGCTATAAAAGGCCCATGTGAAAAATTTGGGGCAGAAGTTCGGAATTGGCATCCAGGGAGTGTGTGTGCAGTTTCGCTGCGATCAAGGCAACGGTGGAGATTAGCTGGTCACGGACGGACGGACACACACACAGACGGACGGACGGACAGGGGGTAAAACATACTCTCTCGCCATGCCTTTCGGCCTGGCGGAGACAATGAAGCTGATAAATGGGTACTCTCTCGTCTCTCCTGATTGGCTGAAATGTTGTCACCTACCTGAAAATGTATTTTCTGTTTATTAAAGCGCTGTAGAGACAGGGATACTCCTGTTACTGAACAAACACTCTATAGCAATGATTGCTATCAGAATATAATGCTTTAACCTTAATTTAATGCAAAGCTTTTTGTTTTAACCAAAGAATATCGCTTACCCTACCTTTAAGGTCACAAGTTACAGTCAAAATTGCAAGTGTAACTATCAGATTTTAACCTCTTTAGCCCCATTTTCTAAAAATAGATCTATAAGCTTATAGCATATAGATAGGCTATTTTGGCAAAAAATATATTTTTTTTTCTTGAAATGTTTTTAATTCTTAGTGTGTCCAAAATAGGGACTGCAGGTTAAACGTGAAAGTGAGTCTCAAATTCTATAACTCTAGGGCTTCTCTGGTGAGTCTTGGGTCTTTGCTCTCTTGTTTTCAACTTTGATAAAGAGATGCTCATGGAAATGTATTTTTAATCGTCTAATCTTATAGATTAACATTCATGAATCAAATCAGTACATTATAATAATGTATGGCGTTCTGTTCCAGGGTCTGCCATTAAGCTATACGCTGGCAGACAGGTCTATTTCTCAGAGAGCTTTCGCTCCACGTATAAAAGGTGTGCCTCCCCTGTCTTCCAAATGTGCCGTGTTAAGTTCCCATCACATTCTTATCCCTCTCACTTATCTCCTCATAATACACCACATTTCCTCTCCAACTCATTCTTCCTAATCAGATTTGTGAGAAGCACGAATCCAGTGTGTGAAAGAGGATGTGCAGCTTATTAGGATTATTACACTGCAAAAATCCTCTGTGTCAATTTCGACTCAGAGTGTGTGTAAAGGATGGACCCCGTGGATAAATTAAATTTACAGTGGGGGATTTCGAAGTGTGTGTGTTCAAATAAACAGACTTTGTATTTGTCTGCCAGGTAAGTTGCATCCTGTTTGATAAGAACATCAAACATACACAATCGTAATCCTTAATTAGTTTGTTGTTCAGCTTCTTCCATTTTTAATGTCTGATTGAGACAACAGACCCTAAATTCAAAAGAAAATATCACATGGTGTCTTACTGTGTATACTGATACAGTATGCGTGGATTTGCGCGCGCGTGTGTGTGTGTGTGTGTGTGTGTGTGTGTGTGTGTGTGTGTGTGTGTGTGTGTGTGTGTGTGTGTGTGTGTGTGTGTGTGTGTGTGTGTGTAATGTGTGTATGGGGGGATAAATAAAATAAAAACAACTGAAAAGTGTCTTAGTTGTTTTTCAATATCACTGTTTGATATGTTTAAAAAAAAAGAAGAAGAAAAACGAAAAAATAGAAATGACTTGCCATAAAGACATTGTATATCTAGAATGAAGACTGCAGTGACAGCATGCTTTCCTGTTGGGACTTAGACAGAGTAGAAAGTGCAACATCTGTCAGGATATCCTTGGTTACCTATGGTGTCAAAACAGTATTCATTTGCCAAGTAAGGATGAATGCTGAAGATCTTCTTGTTGACGTAAAACTGTCTTCCTAGTCTAGACACGTTGTCTAGACCATTCACTGTTCCAGGATGTAAACAACTCAGAGGCTTGAATGTGAATATCGATTCTCCATTACTGTGGCATTGTCATTTGAATATGATGTAAGAAAAACATCCTGTATTTATCTGCGCCCATGTTCTCTCTGTGTTTGTCTCTCTGCTACACAAAGAGAACCAGGGCATTCTCCAACAGACAGACGGGTCAAACCTGCTTGAAGATTCACTGACTCAACTCAATGACTCAGACACTGTGTTGTGCCAACAGATACAGAGATAATACACCTCAAAAACACACACATGCATGCGCGCACTTGCAGACGCGCGTGCATGCACGTGCACACGTGCACACATACACACACACATAAACAAAGAGAGACATATATCCCACACAGTGAATCAGACTGCTTTGTGTGGAGTGTACACAGAAGCAGGAATAAAGACACGATCAGCAGTTTGTTTACCCAGCCAAGTTCAGTTGAACTGTTCTAACGGCTTCATTTGTCTCTCACAAGTCAGACTTTGGCATATAATAACCCTTGTACCACATTTAGGACCATTTACATGACAAACTTTGATCTGTTGAGCAGATAATACATCAGAATGGGCCAATTTGTTCTGATCAAGAGGGTCAGCTGATTGAGTCTGCCTGTGTCCCTTAATGCTCATATATGGAGATCTCTATGTCTGTCTGTCTGTCTGTCTGTCTGTCTGTCTGTCTGTCTGTCTGTCTGTCTGTCTGTCTGTCTGTCTGTCTGTCTGTCTGTATCCCTTTTATGCCCATATATGGAGATCCCTGATGTCATCAGTATTATTCCCATATATGGTACCCGTTGTACCCATGTGTCTATCTGTGTCCCTTTTATACCCATATATGGAGATCTCTGCATCTGTCTGTCTGTCTGTCTGTCTGTCTGTCTGTCTGTCCGTCCGTCCGTGTCCCTTTAATGCCCATATATAGATCCCTGATGTCATCCATATACTGTATGCCCATATGGGCATGCCTACGTATATTAAGGGCATATCGGTCGGATCGGCACAGCGGTGACAACCCACAGATATGTGTGTGTGGGAGGGAATTAATTGGCATAACGATTAGATAGATTAGAAAGTAAGAGTTCATTATGTTTTATATACTGCAATAATAATGTGTGGTTGTCACAAAATCCCATGGCACACCTGGACTTGTCTCACGGCACACCAGTGTGCCTCGGCACCCCGCTTTGGGAACAACTGTTAGTGGAGGATGCCTGCAGATGAGGAGCGATGGTGGATGGCATGGAGCAGGCTGTGATGGCAGATGAGGAATGATCCCGAGCATAAGGAGAGACAGCTATTACAGGCTTGGAAACAACCACAAAGAAATAATGACAAAACTACATCTGAATCAGTGATCTGACGATATGGGCGAGGAGGAGCTGAGCCTTGTATAGAGAACCTTTTAGCTCAAGACCCAAGAGAAATTAGACGTTTGCCCGGCCGGGACCCAAACTAGTGAAAATAGTAGATCTACAACCTCACTACTTCATAAATGTCTTTATTTATGGCACTTATTAAATTAAAATCATCTGTCCATGTGTGTGTGTGTGTGTGTGTGTGTGTGTGTGTGTGTGTGTGTGTGTGTGTGTGTGTGTGTGTGTGTGTGTGTGTGTGTGTGTGTGTGTGTGTGTGTGTGTGTGTGTGTGTGTGTGTGTGTGTGTGTGTGTGTGTGTGTGAAAGTGTACATATTAGGGTTCTCAAAGTTAATGCATTAACATAAGTAATCTGCTCCAGCCTGTTTGTATGCTAATGCAGTACCATTTGAGGGTTTCTGCGCCATAATTGTTATGGTTTTGGGTTGTTAATTTATTTCCAATAATAACTTAACATACATTTACATGAACCAAGCATATACAGTATGTCCTCTCCCATGCTAATAAGAGTATTAAAGACGTGAAAAATATCCCTTTAAGGTGCATTTTGAACAGAAAATAAACTATTAAATTAGAAATTATTAATTTGCAATTAATCATGATTAATAAAAATCAAGCGATTAATTGTATATTAGTGCGTTTCACTGCACTAATATACATGCTGTGATTTCTGTGTTCACAATGATTGAGCAGCCTCCCTAGAAGAGCCGACCTGATAAACAAAAGTGTCTTTTGCAGAGGACTGATAGAAACCATGCATACATACATACACACTCCTGTGATTGACATTGTAGACTGCCCTACATTTGTTAACCATAAGGCAGAGATTACATTCAAACATACTGGTGAATTATTAGAGCTATGTTTTGCCTTTACAAATGAGAAATAACAAACATTTATTGTTCAAGGATGTTTCTCGAATCCTGGGTGAGTCAGAGGCCTGTTTTAGGAATGTTACCACCAAGTATGCTAAAGGGATAGTTCACCCAAAAACAATATTTTTTTCTATCGATTAGTCACCCCATGGAGAATTCATGGATATGTTTTTGTTTTTGTCGCATTCAGACAATAATTTGATGACCAGCGGACCAGTAGGCAGCGGTTCCGGTAGGAGACACAAAGGAGACTCTTTGTGTCTCCTACCGGCACCGCTGCCGGTCATCAAATTATTGGGAATACTTAGGAATGTGGCAAAAACTAAAAAGTCTCCATGGGGTGACTAATCGATAGGAAAAAAAGTCATTTTGGGGGTGAACTATCCCTTTACACTTTAGCAGAGAAGGTAAAGCATGGATCAGGATACTGTAGGTATACCATTATGCGCCCCTGGAGTCCCCAAAAAACCCAGGCATATCAAAGACATGAAGTTACAAACTTGCCATTTCTTTTGTGTTGCATCCTTCAAACAAACACTGCTTAAAGAAGGATTGCATAAGTGACATTGAGTAAGATTCCCTGTGACGACACACACAGAGAGTGTGTTATGATCAAGATTGTTTTTGATGGTTCTTTGGTAAAAATGAAGAAACATAAGATGATGTTTTTATTGCACATATTGTGAAACAGATTCATTCAGCATTGGGGTTACGAAAATGCTTCATATTTTATAGCTGCATCTGCCAGTTTCTGAGGCCTGCCCCGTAATGTGGAGAATTTGAAACTTAAGTTGCATCTCAACAGTTTCCCAATCTTGACCACAATAAAATCTCAACGGCGCAGCATGGTAGGCCCACTGGCTTACAACCAGCTATTGCATGGGGTTATAGTATCCACATGTTTTTATCCCTGGCTTTTCACAATATACAGACCTGAGCCGTCATAATGGCAGGTGAGTGAGTGTCTGTTTGCATGCGCATGTGTGCTGGTAGCTGTCGGTTTCTCCAGCAAGTGTGTTGGTATGGTTGTGCGCGCGTGTGTCTGTGTGTGTGTCTGTGTGTGTGTGTGTGTGTGTGTGTGTGTGTGTGTGTGTGTGTGTGTGTGTGTGTGTGTGTGTGTGTGTGTGTGTGTGTGTGTGTGTGTGTGCGTGCGTGCGTGCGTGCATGAGCATGCCAGATTTCAGTCGCAGCTACAACCTTAATGCATACAGGCCATTTGTAGCTTCTTATTACAGAGTAAGTCTTATGGGCAGAGTGATTACACATCTATATCCACACTGTGACACATGATGTCCTGAGGTCGCTGACGTAATGAGAATCAGAGCACGCATACACAAACAGCCACCCACACACACACACACACACACACACACACACACACACACACACACACACACACACACACACACACACACACACACACACACACACACACACACACACACACACACACACACACACACACAAACACAAACACCCACCCACACACATGGACAGGCAGGGATTCATGTATGCACACAGAAGTTCATGGACATACATATCCATATGGTCATTGGAAGTGGTGTAAAGTAACTAAGTACATTTACTCAAGTACTGTACTGTACAATTTTGAGGTATTTTTACGTGAGTAAAATGAGTACTTCTTCCACCACCACTGGTAGTCACATTACACACGTACGTACGCACACACACAGACACAGACACAGGCACGCACACGCACACGCACACACACACACACACACACACACACACACACACACACACACACACACACACACACAAAGCATGTCGGTAGGGAAAACACACATAAAATATACTCATACACAGGGTGACACATAGCCTGGTCATTGCTAATGACAAGAGACACAACACAACGTGGGAGGCCTGATACACAGACAGTATCATATTATATTACATATTATTAGCATATACACAAACATAATGCCGACAGGTAAGGTGACACAAATGTAAACACATGCACAGCCAACTGCATAGATATACTGCCCGTTTGAATCACTACATTATTCTGTGTCGCGGCAGTTATCATAGCAGACTCAAGACAGGTTTCACATGCACGCAAGCACGCGCACACACATACACACACACACACACACACACACACACACACATACACACGCACACGCACACGCGCGCACGCACACACACACACACACACACACACACACACACACACACACACACATACATACACATACACACACACACACACACACACACACACACACACACACACACACACACACACACAAGCAAAAAAAGTATAACACAGTCACAATACACCTTTGTTGATGCACGACAGGGTTTTCACTTCAACAACACACATAGCCAAAGATGAACACATAGACACAACTTGAGGTCTTGTACACACACACACACACACACACACACACACACACACACACACACACACACACACACACACACACACACACACACACACACACACACACACACACACACACACACACACACACTCCTCCCAGACAGTCCCATATGGACTCATTAGGGGCCAGTCTATCGCCACCTGTGCACTGCAGGGCCCAACGGACCAGCTTTGACACTGACAACGGACAGGGGCTGCATGGGGAATAGACACACACACACACACACACACACACACACACACACACACACACACACACACACACACACACACGTACACACACACACACACACACACACACACACACACACACACACACACACACACACACACACACACACACACACACACACACACACACACACACACGCACACACGCACACACACAGAGGTGCAGGCTTTTGTGTATGCATGCCACACACACACACACACACACACACACACACACACACACACACACACACACACACACACACACACACAGCTCACCCAGTATTGGAGCACAAACTGTACAGTCACAGTGTACATAATGTACAGTACATGTACGGATGCAGGTCTGCATCATATAGGCCAATGCACCAGATACATACACTTTGACACAGAGAACTACAGTCCTGAACAGAGCTAGTGGTCTAACTCAAATGAGTTACTACAGACTGATATCCAGTGGTGGGAAAAGTACTCACATTCTTTACTTAAGTAAAAGTATCAATACTCACTGTAATATAAAAATGCTCTGTTACAAGTAAAAGTCCGTAATTCAAAATGTACTCGAGTAAAAGTACAAAAGCATTGGCATCAAAATGTACTTCAAGTAGGCTACCAAAAGTGAAAGTACTCATTATGCAGAATGTCCCATTTCAAGTTTTCAAATGTTCTAACATATTTTGAAAATAACAGATCTACAATCGGCATTTTTTAAATGGCCAAAATGTATAGGGCTGAAGTGGTTAATGTATGTTTTGTAATAATAATCAAAATCTACAAAGTAACTAGTAACTAAAGATTTCGGTAGCACTTTACAATAATGACCCGTTATAAAGCATTTATAAACGTTTATAAGTAGTTTGTAGACTATTAACAAATCATTAACAACCTGTTGTTGACATTCGTAAATGATTACTAAAACCTTTATAACTACAGTTACAAATCATTTGTAAAGTATTAGTAAGTAGTGAACTATTCATGAATAAGTCATTTATATACATCTGTAAAAGATTATTAAATCATTTGTAACGACCCATTCTAAAGCATTTATAAACGTTTATAAGCAGTTTGTAGACTATTAACAAATCATTAACAACCTGTTCATTGACATTCGTAAATGATTACTAAAACCTTTATAACTACGGTTACAAATCATCTATAAAGGTATTAGTAACTATTCATGAATAAGCCATGTATAATACATCTGTAAATGATTATTAAATCATTTGTAACTGATGTTACATAATATATACAAGCTATTGGTAGCTTGTTCATGTTTAACATATGCTTTGTTAAACATTCCTAAAGTATCTATAAATCCTTAATACATGTTATTATGTGCCCTATAGTAAAGTGAAGACAGTTCATCATTTACAACTGTCTGTTAATGTGTTTGTTCATGTTTAACATATGCTTTGTAAAACATTCCTAAAATATCTATAAATCCTTAGTACATGTTATTATGTGCCCTATAGTAAAGTGAAGACAGTTCATCATTTACAACTGTCTGTTAATGTGACTTTCTCCTTACCTGTTGCAAACTACCTGGCTTTCATGAATGCAGATGCCAAACAATTACTAGAATTATCTTTCATGTTTAATATATGATTCGTAAGACATTCGTAAAGAGTGTGTTGACCATTTGCTAACGTTATCATGGGCCTTGTTGTAAAGTGAAGACAGTGATTAGTAAAACATGTGACATCAAAAAGTGGCAAAAGTAACGTTATATAGTATACAAGTATACAACAATTTATTAAGATATAAAATGTAGCAACTCTTGGCCACAGCACACACACTGACATTTAAACAAAGAAATTAATCACAACAGAATCACAGAGTAGCAGCTTGGAGCCTCTGCAGTCACCACCTCCCACCTCCCAGTGCAAGTTAGCTTTAGCTGCTAAGCTAAACTGCTAAGCATGGAGGACATTACTAGCCTACACATCAAAACAAACATTGTGGATACAAACAGCCACCATCAAAATACCCCCTAGTCATAATGCTACTTCATGTGTGTAAGATTAGCCATTTTATGTTACCTCGATCACCTGCAACAAGACAGTTAAAACACATAAAACATGAATTAGACATATTTCTGTCCAGTCTGCAACTGCATCACTGTTCACTTCCTCCCTAGTAGGCTACTGCAGGTGTAATGCAGGTAATCAGTGTGTTGCCAGATTTTGCAAAAGAAACAAGCGGACAGGTCTATGAAAACAAGCCCAAAAGAAGCAACTAGGCTCAGGCTCATGATAACATCTGCAAATGGTTTACATACTCTTTACGAATGTCTTACGCATCATTTGCTTAACATGAATGATAATTCTAGTAATTGTTTGGTGTCTGCATTCATGAAAGCCAGGTAGTTTGCAACAGGTAAGGAGAAAGTCCACATTAACAGACAGTCATAAATGATGAACTGTCTTCACTTTACTGTAGGGCACATAATAACATGTACAAAGGATTTATAGATATTTTAGGAATGTTTTACAAAGCATGTTAAACATGAACAAACACATTAACAGACAGTTGTAAATGATGAACTGTCTTCACTTTACTATAGGGCACATAATAACATGTACTAAGGATTTATAGATACTTTAGGAATGTTTAACAAAGCATATGTTAAACATGAACAAGCTACCAATAGCTTGTATATATTATGTAACATCAGTTACAAATGATTTAATAATCATTTACAGATGTATTATACATGGCTTATTCATGAATAGTTACTAATACCTTTATAGATGATTTGTAACCGTAGTTATAAAGGTTTTAGTAATCATTTACGAATGTCAATAAACAGGTTGTTAATGATTTGTTAATAGTCTACAAACTGCTTATAAACGTTTATAAATGCTTTAGAATGGGTCGTTACAAATGATTTAATAATCTTTTACAGATGTATATAAATGGCTTATTCATGAATAGTTCACTACTTACTAATACTTTACAAATGATTTGTAACTGTAGTTATAAAGGTTTTAGTAATCATTTACGAATGTCAACAAACAGGTTGTTAATGATTTGTTAATAGTCTACAAACTACTTATAAACGTTTATAAATGCTTTATAACGGGTCATTATTGTAAAGTGCTACCAAGATTTCAAATAATTTTAGTGGAGTAAAAGTAAAGTAAAAGTATTGGAAATTGGAAATAATGTACTTAGTTACATCACTGCTGCTATCACTCCTTTCATTTCTTTCCAAAACTCTCAAATGAGTTGTTTCTAACCAGCTCTCACTCCAACTCTCACAGAACAACCTTTGGGATCCCATCCAGTCAGGATTAAAACATGCCCATTCAACAGCCCTTCTCTCAGTCACAGAGGTCCTCCACGCTGCCCAGGCTGCTTCTTCTTGAAGGCCTTTCTGCCCTGGCATTTGGCCTTTGTGCCCTCAAAAATTGACAACACCAAAGGCCAAGTGGCCTTGCCCCTAAAATGAGGAAATTCCAGGCCTGCTATTATAGACACTTCTCCCTCCTGAGAACAGCTTCCCACCCTCAGTCAGGAATGCATACTCCACATTTTCTGCCGCAGTCTGAAAACTCACCTCTTCAGACTCTACGTCACCCCCGAGCAATCTTCATTCCTTGTACCATTTCTTGTTGCTTATTTTCAATATTTTCTAGTTATACTATGCAGATGAGAGGAGAATGGAAATATAAGCAATTTGAATCAAACTGATCAGAAGAGAAGAGAAGAGAAGAGAAGAGAAGAGAAGAGAAGAGAAGAGAAGAGAAGAGAAGAGAAGAGAAGAGAAGAGAAGAGAAGAGAAGAGACGGTACAGTACAGATTTAAGCAAACCAACGGAGAATGTGAGCAAAGAAGAACAGCACAGACAGGACTGAAAAAATAATATTAACTTCTGTTTACTTTGACTCTTAATGTAGTTCCAGCACAGAAGAGGAGAAGGGAGGCAATAGAGGCAATGGAACTTTAATAAAGGAGTATCAAAGCAAACAGAGACAATAAAAAAAAACCTTCACGTTGCTAAATCCTGGTGAAATTTAAATTTGTGATATCAAAGACATTTCTAGCCATAAGCCCCTGCCACCCCCCAGCCCCCACCCCCCTATCCCACTGCTGTTCTTCTCATTATTACTGGATGGACTGATTTGGGGAATCACTTGGCAGTCAGTGATCTCCCAGGATATGTATGTAGCTCTGGGAAAACTCCCCAAGCCTCCCAATCATACATGTCAGGGACATGACTGTGTGTGTGTGTGTGTGTGTGTGTGTGTGTGTGTGTGTGTGTGTGTGTGTGTGTGTGTGTGTGTGTGTGTGTGTGTGTGTGTGTGTGTGCGTGCGTGCGTGCGTGCGTGCGTGCGTGCGTGCGTGCGTGCGTGCGTGCGTGCGTGCGTGCGTGCGTGCGTGCGTGCGTGCGTGCGTGCGTGCGTGCGTGCGTGCGCAAGAGCGCAAGAGAGAGAGAGAGAGAGAGAGAGAGAGAGAGAGAGAGAGAGAATACTCCCAGTCATACAGTGTCTTAAACCTTCCCATGTGTGTGTGTGTGAGACAGAGAAAAAGGGGTTACTCCTTAACCACTTTAAACCCCAGCATCTGAATTATGGGGAAAACTCCTGCAGAAACTAACAGATCTACAAGCTCACAACGGGTTGCTACGCGACAACGCATTTCAGCTAATATATTTTAATGTAGAGCGAACAGAATAGTCGCTAGTATAGAGCCCTGAGGGACTCCGCTCAACAACGGGCTGTAAGTGGTTAAACTATGTGATCCAGCATCTAAACGGAGTCACAGTGGGCTCCTTGATAACAGAGGAACGGAAGCAGACAGCGAGACACAGAGAGAAAACCGAGAGGGAGAACCCACGAGTGAGTGTGTGTGTGTGTGTGTGTGTGTGTGTGTGTGTGTGTGTGTGTGTGTGTGTGTGTGTGTGTGTGTGTGTGTGTGTGTTATTCATATGAGAAGAGTGTACAGCGCCTTTGTTGAAAACAGGTTATATTACCATACAGGCTTGCACACCCAAAGGGTCACTGAATTACAGCTCGTGTTTCAAAATTGAGCCGTATACGTTCAAGTAGGACAGAAAAGCTTCACATCGCAGGGCCACTGTGACAGTTCCCTATGTATGTGTAGTTGACCTTTAGTTTATCTTATTATGATTTGTGTATTTGCTTTGTTTTCTATTCGTCCTTGGGACTCTGGGAGACTGGCAGTGATTGAGTAATCAGGATGATTGGGGTGCACCTGGGCCCGATGTACGCTCATTTACACACGCATTACATTACTGATTCTACTGATCCAATCCCATCAGTTTAGTTCTAGTTTGTTTAATAATAATAATATAATAACTTGAATTTATATAGTGCTTTTCAAACGCCTGAGTAAACGAGTGTCTATTCAGCGCGGACTTGAAAGAGTCCAATGTTGGTGTCTGGCGACTCTCCATGGGGAGAGAGTTCCAGAGGGCAGGGGCTGCCACACTGAAAGCTCTATCGCCAAGGGTCCGTTTATTGGTTTGAGGGATGGTGAGGAGCCCTAAATCAGGAGACGAGACCTCAGGTTACGCACTGGGGTACATCTCCCCTTCAGTGGCGTGCACAGACATTTTGAGGGGAATGCCACAAAAACAAAAATAAATCCATGAATTCAAGGCTTCATGGGGTGTGAAATTGATAGAAAAGAAGTCATTGTTTGGGTGAACTCCTCCTTTAAGGGACCAATCTGCAAACTCAGAAATAAAGCTGGGTTTTCAGCCATGTGTCACGCATGTATTTTACATGCAATTCAATGGGTTTTGATTGTTTTCCTTTTTCTCTCCCACATATAGGGCCATGAATCTTACATAACACACAAATGGACATGAAAGAGGAAAATGAAAGGTAAAACGTAAGCAAATTCTTTCACCCAGCTCTTATACCTCAGAATGTTTGTTCATGCTCTGACTAAATCTTGACTGAATTACAGTGAATGCCAAATTGAACGAATGAATGAATGTGGGATTTACTTAACATTATGCTTTGGAGTTGAAACAAAGTATAACTTAACCATAACTCTCTTTCTTCCTGTCTTTCTGCACCTCTTTTTCTCCTCTCACTAATCTATCCATCTCTCCCTCTCTCTGCGTCTCATCTTTCTCACTCACTTCATTCTGAATCTTTCCCTCTGCCACTGTCTCTCATCCCTCTCCATCGTTCCCGTTCTGTCCTCTCTTTCAAATGATCCCGTCTATCCATCTATCTCCCTATCCCTCTCTCCTTCTCTCGCCAACAAAACACACTACCCTCTCTCTCTCTCTCTCTCTCTCTCCCCCTCCGTTCTTTCGCTCTCTCTCTCTCTCTCGATGGGGGTCTAATGAGGGGACCCGCCAGGAGGGAATGAGGGATGAAGAGGAGCAGGGGTGCAGAAGTGAGAAGGTGTCTAAAGAGTGAAGATCACAGAGGTTTCCTTTTTTGTTTATCCCTACGGGCGCTTTCCTCCCAAAGGACTAACCCTTTAGGGACAGAGAGAGAGAGAGAGAGAGAGAGAGAGAGAGAGAGAGAGAGAGAGAGAGAGAGAGAGAGAGAGAGAGAGAGAGAGAGCTGACAAACCAGCATTCTAGAGTCCTGATGAGACAACGAACAAATGGAAAAGCTGAACGAAAGATGAGAAAAGAAAAAGACTTTAAGCCCCTTCACACACAAGTGGTGCCAAAGTCAGAGTACTCCCTCTCTCTCTCTCTCTCTCTCTCTCTCTCTCTCTCTCTCTCTCTCTCTCTCTCTCTCTCTCTCTCTCTCTCTCTCTCTCTCTCTCTCTCTCTCTCTCTCTCTCTCTCTCTCTTTCAGTGTGTGCTCTTATGATGAAAGGGACACAGGGTCTGTGTCACCTTGAGAAGACTTGGCTTAGGATGGCAGGGCCCTTTCACAGAGCCTTATTGCATCAGCCATGCTAATGTGTGAACAAAAGACAGACGACCAATTAAAATCTGGAAAACTCCAGGGGGGGAGGGAGAGAGAGAGAGTAAAAGAGGGACAGCAAGAGAGAGATGGAGAGAGAGAGAGAGAGAGAGAGAGAGAGAGAGAGAGAGAGAGAGAGAGAGAGAGAGAGAGAGAGAGAGAACAGAGAACGTTAGATGGAAAGAGAGAGAATCAGAGAGATGGAAGAGAAAAGGAGATCTACCAAGCCACAATCCAATTTCCAGGAGCCATCTCCTATTCCCTTTGCACTCGGTGCAGCTTTAGCCCCTTAACTCCCAGAGTCCATTAAAGAGCCGCATTTTGACGCCGGCTTCCCCGAGAGCACGGCAGATTAGCGGGAGAGGGTCAAGCAAAGTTCACCGTTAAAGGCCAGTTTGGAGAGAGAGAGAGAGAGAGAGACAGAGGCACACAGAGAGAGAGAGAGAGAGAGAGAGAGAGAGAGAGAGAGAGAGAGAGAGAGAGAGAGAGGGAGACAGAAAGGTAGAGAGGGTGAATGGGAGAAAGTGTAAAGAGAGCATAGATAGGGAGAGAGGACAGAGTAAAACAGGAGAAGAGAGAATATGACCCTTCACCTTGCTTCAACATGATGAAATATCCTGAGACATCAGTAACTGATCCGGCATAAAGGTTAGACTATTATTAGGTGGTGTGTGCGTGCGTGTGTGTGTGTGTGTGTGTGTGTGTGTGTGTGTGTGTGTGTGTGTGTGTGTGTGTGTGTGTGTGTGTGTGTGTGTGTGTGTGTGTGTGTGTGTGTGTGTGTGTGTGTGTGTGTGTGTGTGTGTGTGTGTGTGCGCGTGCGTGTGCGTGTGTGTGAGAGAGATAGAGAGAGAGAGAGAGAGAGAGAGAGAGAGAGAGGGGGGGGGGGGGGGGGGGGCAGTGTGTGAGGTGTGCATGCACACCCACACACACACCCCAATATGTGAGTGTTTAAAGTTTTTACCTTGACAAGGGTAGAAAGGTACAGCCCAGTGTGGTGCATAGGGAAGCTCCATGGCTGTGGTCTGCTGTGATGAATGCCATGCCTCCTGAGAAGTGTGGAAGTATGGAGATGTACCTGAAATTAGAACATGACTTTGACAGGTCATTAACAACGCGGCAGACAGAGTCTGTGAACGTTTTTTTTTTCTAATATATTTTTTTCTACTTTCATTGGACGCTCTACAAAGTGTGATGCAGACAGAGATGGGACGTGGGGGAGATGAGACAAAGGTCACAGCTTGATCGGATTGCAACCCGTGACATTACCTGGGAAGTGAGTTTAGTACTCAAGTTGTTCTGAGCACCAAAGTTACAGAGTGCAGGTCTCCACTTAAGCCTCTTTTATTCTGTACTTTATTGTACGATGGTGTCATGCAGCAAAAATTGCCAATCTACAAGGTCTATTTGCCTTCTTTTTTTTCTTTTTTACATTTCACTACATTCAAATATTTTGAGTTATTTTTCTTGCTTTCAATGAAATGCCCCAAATGGAGAGTTGTGTACCTCCGAAACATGTGGATGAAGTGGTTAAAATGATTGTGACACTTTGTTATTATTTTTTATTTTTTAAAGCTTCTGGTGGGGGTCCCTGCTGGAAATAAACATTTTGAGATGGGGGTCCGCGGCCAAATACCTATAATTTTGGGGGGTCCTTGACATGAAAAAGTTTGAGAACCACTGATATTATAGCAACAGAAGTGTTTCAGAAAACTGTTAGGATTTAGAAGACATTTGTAGAATCGGCCTCAGGTCTTAATGGGTTAACTGAGTGGTGGCTGTTTGGTTCCTCATTGTCTCCGCCAGGCCGAAGGCATGGCGAGAGAGTATGTTTTACCCTCCGTCCGTCCGTCCGTGTGTGTGTGTGTGTGTGTGTGTGTGTGTGTGTGTGTGTGTGTGTGTGTGTGTCCGTCCGTCCTTCTGTCTGTTACCAGCTAATCTCCGCCACCGTTGCCCCAGTCGCTGTGAAACTGCACACACACACTCCCTCGATGCCACAGCAGAACCTCTGCCCCACATTTTTCACATGGGCCTGTTATAGCGCCACCAGGAGGCCGATTTGTGCAAAACACATTTTTGGATATTACTCCTACAGATTTTATCCAAATATCACGCAAATCGGTACACAGTATCTCTATAGTCATGTGATCAAGACGGATCTGTCCGATATTTCATATTCCATCCTGATTGGCTAAGGTTGGCTTCCAAATTTGGCAGGATTGGTCCGTTTTGAACAAAATGTCTCAAAACATGAACGCAGCGTGTGATTTCCGTGAAAATTTGCACACACATTCCCACTAGGCCAAGGAAGAAATGCCCCCCTTTTCACATTGGCCTGTTATAGCGCCACCAGCAGGTCTAATTTAGCAAAACACATTTTTGCAACAAAATGCCTCAAATCATGAATGCACGCTCATCAGGTCATCAACGCCGAGGAAGAAATGCCACCCTTTTCACATTGTCCTATTATAGCGCCACCAGGAGGCCACAATAACGACGTGACCCGGCGGAGACCTGTGCTCCGAGGAGCACTTTTTCTAGTTCTGATTCTGGTTTCCCAGAGCTGGGTTAAAATTCTTGCCAAATTCTACCAAACGCACAATCCAAAATGGAATTATTGACTTAATACTTAGCTATAATAATGCTTAGATGTAATAACTCAATATGAGTATATTGCAAAAAAACATATTATAATAATAACAACATTTGTTAGTACCAATACCACCGCAATTCACAAAGTATGGTCCTTACACAGGGGGAGCGTGACGAATAAACAATGTGAAAATGTGTCGCACATATTTCACATCAAACTATTCATTTGGGGATGCCTCATTCATACAAGATAGATTTTTTTATTTGCGGTAAAATAAAAATAATACAACCTTTTTTTTCCTTATTGACTTTATTATATTTGCCTTCTTTGTGGAATGTGGATGTCCTAATGTCAAAACAGCAGTTTCAATTAATAGGAATTAATCACATGAAATAAACGCTTCCAGTGTGTAAAGGACCATTACAGTAAGAAGAATGTATTTTTCCTTGTGAAGCAACCTTTTCATCCGTACTATCTTTCAAAAGTGTACTCATGTGTATAGCCTCATGAATAGCTCCCTTTCCAAACAGGTTTCAATGTAGAATATAGATATGTTTTTTCCATTCATTCATTATAGCCACATGGCCATGTTAGTATTGTGCGTATTGTCCATTATCTGTAAATCCTTGAACTCCCTGCCCTACTTCAGTGGGTCTCTGTTAAGAAAACATCCACTTACATCCACTATATATGTTCAGATGTATTGTCAACATCTTTGTGCTTTTTCCATTAACCTTTGCATCCCAGTGCAACAAACACTCACGTCTCTATTGCATTGTTTGTAAATAAGCCAGAGCCAGTAACTATGTAGTTTCAATGTTTCAATTTCAATGTTATCCTATAGTCCAGTGTCAAGGACAGGGGAGTGACATTAAGTTGTTTTTGAATAGACACACACGCACGCACAAACACATACGTGTGAGAGCACACACACACACACACACACACACACACACACACACACACACACACACACACACACACACACACACACACACACACACACACACACACACACACACACACACACACACACACACACACACACACACACACACACACACACACACACACACACACACACAGGACAGGCTTGAAAAAGAATGTTGGACAATCAACATAAGAGAAACACATCCCTGTGTGGATTACTTACTACATGACAGGCTGGCATGGTATTCTTGAACTACAGTATATAATTGTATTTGTATATTACACTACACAAACTGTGTCACCAAACTAAATGCCACTTTCTCTGCAAAAGTTCATATATAATATCAAAACAAGAATACTTGGAAGTAAAAAGTACCAATAAAGAAATACAATTACACAAACATACAATACAGTCAATACAATACAGTAAGCAACACCCCCCCCCTCAAACAAACAAACAAACAAATAAACAAACAATCAAACGGAAAAAAACAAATGCAGATAAGTAAAAGATAGGGCCCTGCATATCCACACTCAAGGGCCCCCTTTTCACCCCTGTTCATGTTAACTCTGGAAATAATGACTAAGCAAGCACTCTACTCACACAAGAGGGAAAATATTATCTTACTGGGATAATGACAGACAGGAGACTCTGGAAAGTAGTTTAGATGCACTTTGGAGACATTGGGAGGTAAGGTATGTTCAGCACTTGAAGTAACATCTAATGTACGACTTGTGCTACATAAATAGAGTTTGATTGATTACTGAGGAGGTATTTGAATTCCACCTCTGACAAGATAATGAACGCGCCAAAACTTTTCAGTCGTTGGTGTCAAGTCATCAGTAGCCATTGGACGGGGGAAAAAAAGAGTCAGCGATGAAGGTATGAAAGTTTAAACATTCATGAAAACACATTCTCTAAAGCTTTGTTCAGTCTAATTTGCAGCTGAATAGCTTTTAATTGCATGTATCAACAAGGTGCTTGTGAGCCCGTGTACGTGCGTATGTACATGTCTGTGACATCCTGGTGCATTGCCAACATTTCTTCCATTAGCATCCCGCCAACACACGCGCATACACACACACACACACACACACACACACACACACACACACGCACACACGCACACACACACACATACACCTCTTATCCCCTCCACATGTTCAGCACTCTTCCTCACGCAATTACACCCACATCACACTCACATACATACATACAGTACATACATGCACGCGCACACGCACACACACACACACGCACACGCACACACACACACACACACACACACACACACACACACACACACACACTCAATGTCCCATTCAATTTCACACATGTCAGGGGAGACTCCCGACCAGGCAGTCATATTAAACCAGCTCATTATTTATGCAAGGGGAGAGATTGCCAGGCCCCGATTCCCCTCATAAAATGTTAATATATTCATCGGGAAATTGTAGTCTTTTAATCTGCCCCACCAGAAAAAAAACACTTATCTGCCACTACAGCAGCACATTCTGGGAGTGTCCCTGCTTTTTGCTTTTTGCTCCGTCTCTCTGTTCCCCTGCCTTGGCTTTCTCACTTAATTCTGTTCTCTCAAACTGTTTCTCTGCCTCTTCCCTGCTTCCCTTGCCAAATTGCACTCCCCGTCGCCACACACACACACACACACACACACACACACACACACACACACACACACACACACACACTCATTTGTATTACTATACTTTTAGGACATCAAAATCTTTACCTTTCCCCCCATTTTAACCCGTAAATCCTGACTGTTATATTTAGTTGTGCGCATGTGTTGCGCACCGAAGATAGCCAAAATACATGATGTTCAGTGAGCGACACCTGCATGTAACTAAGTTTAAACTAGAAAAGGAAGCTCCTTTGAGAGACATTTGTAGCACTGGTGATGAAATCACTTTCGGCTGTGCATTGTTTAAAGGCCCCTCAATGTGTGAGTACAATTTTGGGTAGATCGGAACGGATCGGATCAGTTAATAATTATTGTCATTTTTCTTAATATGGACCAACAACAATACCTCTGGTGTTATTGCTAGTATGAGACCGATTTGAAAAATCGGAGTGTCTTCCTTGGCCTACTGGGAGTGTATATGCAAAGTTTGACACCCATCGGTCCAGCTGTGTCCGAGATTAGCTGCTCACAGACACGCACGCACACGCACACACACACACACACACACACACACACACACACACACACACACACACACACACACACACACACACACACACACACACACACACACACACAGTTTAACAATTTATTTATGTCCACACACAAGGAAAGCATACAGGGACACAAATATTTTAGGTGCAGTAAAGGTTACATTCACAAACTCATGGATACGTCCTTGTGATACAACACGCATGTCACTCAGCACTCCAAGTAGTGGCGGCTCCGCCACATATGGCAGCAGAGACAGCACAATACTTTGCCAGCCTTTCTGCCTCGTCTTTGGGCATCCCAAGTTGTCGAAACCCTCCAACAAACAGTCCGTGGGTATGTCCTAACACTGCTGCTTGGTGTTAAAGCGCTCTCTCTAGTTGTTCTCATGGGCCTGGAAGTCCACCCGTTGCTATTCCGACAGGGGACGGAGCCACCGCACTGCGGAAGGCCGCCGTGTCTATTGCCTCTCTTCCCGGTAGCTGTTCACGGGAGGGGCCGTCGTCAAGCTACATAGTCCATATAAATTGCAAATTCATCCACTGCACCTATTACATTGACGATGGTAGTTACGGGGCAGTTTAACGTCATGCCCAGGACGCACACACACACACACACACACACACACACACACACAGGGGTGAAAACATAATCCTCATTATCAATGTAAGAGTGTACAAACCAGCTTAAATTCGAGCCCAGGAATTAGCTTACGCCCACGTTCATGTGAGATTTATCAAGCCAATCCTAGCGTACATTTGATCTGAGCTTTGATAAATGTGACGGCTGAAACCGACCGCCATTCAAATCACACGCCCTTAAATATTTTCGAAACGGCCCGATTTTACGACACAAAGAACCGGAATACGTCCAAACAACGTATGTAAAGCCGATAAGAAAGCGTTTCCCCCGCTCGCCTCGCTGCCTGTCATGTCCGCGTCCGACTACACACACACACACACACACACACCTACTTGCAAACCCAACTGTGTAGCTGTTACCATGTATTCCGTGATGGTACAATCTTTGTCATGTAGGCTAGCAGCCTATGAATGACACCAATCACATCTGTCATGAATTAAATACGTTTGTATATTTATTTAACCTATACCGAGCAGTGCGCAGTGCACGTCGAGTTACACTAAAATAAAGCAATCATGTATTCCCCGTGAGTCACAGGCTGCCGTAGCTCTGGTCCATAGCGTTTGAAGAGTTAAGGAGAACTCCTTCTAACGCTATGGACCAGAGCTAGGGCTGCTGTGACGCCACATTAATGAGAGATGAGAGTCATAATCTGAACGTTTATGGAGTGATTGATGAATGAATGCATAAACCTTAATGGATGAAGGCTGGTGTGTGCTGGGATGGTTATATCTCCGATCTCCCGTGGCCCAAATCCACAGCGTGAAGATCACCTGCGCTGGCACAGGTTTGGAACGTCTTTTTTTTATCCTTAAAAGGGCAAGACCACTTTGGTAGAGGTTTGGGTTGTGTAGTTACCTTGCCATGATGTAACTCCAAAGGTGGACAAGAAATCAAAAATGTTTGCTCCAATGATTAGAAATTGATAATTCAAAATATGCTCCTCATTGACTTACATTGTACGGTGAAACAGCTCTCATAGTCACTCTTTTAGCACATAAACAAACACAAACAAAGCTGATTCAGACAACATGGAACATCACCAAACCAAGTACTGTTTGTTTTTTAAATAAAAATGTCAACTTCCTGTTGATTTTACTATTTCAAGATCCGGATCTGGATCCGCAGATCCAGTCCGGGTTTTCTTCCTAGTAAAAATCGCACCCTGTGTGAAGGAAGCGGTGCCTTTGATGAGTGGCCTCCTGGTGGCGCTATAATAGGGTGGGGCGGGGTTTCAGCAATTAATGCTCGTCCCTAGTGGTGGTGTAAGTCCACAAACCAAATTCGGACTTGGTGGCATGCTGCTAACTGGAGTTATGGCTGTTTGTAGCCCAGCCAATGACAATACAGAGGGGGCGGGGCTTCAGCAATTAAAGCTTGTCCCTATTGGTGGTCAAAGTTCACGTGGTAAATGTGTATTTGGTAGCATGCTGCAAAGTGGACTTATGGCTGTTTAAAGCCCAGCCAATAGGAAGACAGAGGGGGCAGGGCTTACTACATTTCAGTTCGTCCCTATTGGTGGTCTGAGTCCACGTACCAAATTTGTACTCAGTAGCATGCTGTGAACTGGAGTTATGGCTGTTTAAAGGCCAGCCAATGGGAAGACAGAGGGGGCGGGGCTTATGTAATTACAGTTGGTCCCTATTGGTGGTATTAGTTGGACTTGGTGGCATATGCTGCAAGCTGGAGTTATAGCTGTTTAAAGCCAGTGGCCTCCTGGTGGCGCTATAATAGGGCGGGGCGGGGCTTCAGCAATCAATGCTCGTCCCTATTGGTGGTCTAAGTCCACATACCAAATTTGGACTTGCTGGCATGCTGCGAACTGGAGTTATAGCTGTGTAAAGCGCTGTTTAAAGGCAGTGGCCTCCTGGTGGCGCTATAATAGGGCGGGGCGGGGCTTCAGCAATCAATGCTCGTCCCAATTGGTGGTGTAAGTCCATATACCAAATGTGGACTTGCTGGCATGCGAACTGCAGTTATAGCTGTGTAAAGTGCTGTTTAAAGCCAGTGGCCTCCTGGTGGCGCTATAATAGGGCGGGGCGGGGCTTCAGCAATCAATGCTCGTCCCAATTGGTGGTGTAAGTACACATACCAAATTTGGACTTGCTGGCATGCTGCGAACTGGAGTTATAGCTGTTTAAAGCCCGTGCTCAAACGGACATCCGGGCTCAAACGGACATAACGGACAAACGGACATACGGACGGACATAGTCAAGTGTAGTGGCCTCCTGGTGACGCTATAATAGGGCGGGGCAGGGCTTCAGCAATCAATGCTCGTCCCAATTGGTGGTGTAAGTCCACATACCAAATTTGAACTGGAGTTATAGCTGTTTAAAGCCCGTGCTCAAACGGACATCCGGGCTCAAACGGACATAACGGACAAACGGACATACGGACGGACATAGTCAGGTGTAGAGCGGCTGGCACCGCTAAAAATAGTCAAATGTATTGTCCACCTTTGGAGTTACATCATGGCAAGGTAACTACACAACCCTAACCTCTGCCAAAGTGGTCTTGCCCTTTAACCCAGTTTGCACATAACTCCATAGGACACACTACTGTATGTAATATAAGTTTGGAGACCTCACTGTCCATGAAAAGATTACAGCGGCACCAGTCCCCGAGTCCCAACTTCCGAAAATGCTCTTGCATACGCGCTCGTATAGGCGGTCTGACCCAGATCGGCAATCTTATCTGAATGACTGTTAAAGCACTTGTTTAAATGGGTGAATGATTAAGCACCTAACTTGTAACATTGAAAATAGGCTGTGTATGATTGTTTCCATCACTTGATTTTAATTGCTTGTCATTGTTTGTCACTTGGAAATAAAATGTCACCATTCCGAAAAAAAAAGATATTGGAAGCTCTGTATTAATACGTATTTTTAAAGAGTCAAATCCTCAGTAAAATGTTTCACAGTTGCCTCCCTATGCTGTCTTTCTGGGTATTATCATGGAATTGTCCTGTTAAAAACTCATGAATCTGAGCTCAGATCATATTATGGAAATATGGAAATGTGAGCATGAGCGCTACTGTATGTGAGTGGGAGTGTGCATAATGTTTTGTGGATTTCTGTGGTTCCAAACTTTTTAATGTCAAGGACCCCCAAATTAGTATGTGTACTTAGCCACGGACTACCATCTGAAAATATTGTGTGCCAGAAACCCCCATAAAAGACTTGTATTGTTAAAATGTTGTATATAGGGTCAACTTATTTTGATACTACTGTATTAAACATTTCGCTGGGGACCCTCTCAAGGAGCCCTGGGGGTCCCCGGACCCCACTTTGAGAACCACTGCCATGGAATACTTCATCTTTGAGAAAATGATTCAACAACTAAAAAGATATAGCCTACAGTTCCACATTCTGCTGGCTCTTTAAATATTAAAATAAGAAAAATTACAAGAAGTTAGTGTCAAGGTTTCTTTTTCATCTGGTATGCAGTGAACATAATTATTTATTAATATTGTTTACTTCTCCAATCACAGGCTCCAGTAACTTGAAGAGAATACTCAGCTGTACACATAGGGCCTATAGAGTTAGCTTTGTTACACTATATACATCCAGAGTGTTAATTTAACTAGTGTGCAAATGGACCCGGTCATCAGTTTGGATTGACACTCAGAGTTTTACAGTGTACACATTTGGTGTTAACAGGGAGTATCTCTTATCACCACTATAGCGTTGCTATCGGGCAGAAACCTTCTCCATTAGGCCTATGTGAACCTTTTACGTTTTTTGGTGAATTAAGGCATTACTTCATCATACAAGAGTGTCGCACAAAAGTAGTGCAAATAGCACAACGCTTATAGATCTGCTATTTTCACTATACTTTTTAATATTTTTCAAAAATAATAATCAAAAAGGAACAGTTTCCACCCAACATTGATGATATTTCCCCCTCTTGGCTGTACAGAGTATGTAAGCACCCTCAAGCTGTTGACATTATGAAGCGGAATCCCTGCGATTCACTTCATCTATAACAATGGTCCTCAACCTATTCCGGGTCCCGACCCACAGGTTGAAAACCACTGATCTATAATACTCCCTTCATCCACATTAACCCTGCCGTTCCTAATTACAGGCTCAATTATCAGCAAATTCTCAAGCAATAGCAGAGCTCACAAGGCATCACATCATGATGCATTGTGAGCTTGCAGATTGGGTATTTTTGGGTAGAGATTGGGTATCTTTGAAATGAAGATTTTTAAAATGTTTGGGGGGAGTCAGTATGGGAGTTGTCCTCTTTTGTCTTTGTCAACATGCATGCTCATGTCACTTATCATTAATACTTATTAGGCTAAATTTGTATATATATATATATATATATATATATATATATATATATATATATATATATATATATATATATATATATATATATATATATATATACACATACACATACACATATACATATACATATACATATATATATATATATATATATATATATATATATATATATATGTATATATATATATATATATGCACTGTATCGCCCTCTCTGTCTCTCCCTCTCTATGGCAGCCAGACACACATATCTCCACTCCTCCTGTTATATAAAAAAAGAAAACATATTTTTTTCTCTCACCTAAAATGAAGAGGCGCTATAGCTAGCTAGCTGAAAATTACCTCGCCAGCGGTTGCTATGCAACGGCAGCATCCCTGTAAAGCCCTGTCATTTCCCCAACCAAACTAATATCCCATAATAACCTCAAATAAGCCCTCCACTCATCTGTCTGTGTGTGTGTGTGTGTGTGTGTGTGTGTGTGTGTGTGTGTGTGTGTGTGTGTGTGTGTGTGTGTGTGTGTGTCTTCTCTGCGTGTTCCTGACTGAGTGTGTCTGTGTACGTGTATGCTCGCCTGGGTGCACACACACACACACACACACACACACACACACACACACACACACACACACACACACACACACACACACACACACACACACACACTGTGTTAGTTCTCTTCTCTAGATTTCATCTTCTTTTTAGCTTGAGAAAGGCGCTGCATTATACTGTAGCTGTTATTCCAAAAAAGAGCACACTCCATTAATGGAACACTGTCTAGGAGCTGAATAAAAACTGAACTGAAGAATTGCAGTCCAAAATGTTCACAGTTTTATCATCATGAATACATATTGCCACAAGAGTAGATTGTTGTGCATGCACATCCTGCTTGTTGAATATTTAGATACACAAGTTACAGTATGTTACTGTCTTGTAGTTACTTTGAATCCTAGCTTTCCTAGCGCACAGGCCTACAGTACTTGTTTTCTTTGCACATTCCTTGACCACTTGGTTCCATGGCACTTTAAACTCTGACCTTGCACGTTGTAAGTTGCTCTGCGTATAAAAGCATCAGCTAAAAAGCCTAAATTGTAAATTGTAAATTGTAAGAGCAATGTGATTTAGTGATCCTTTATGGGACAACTCAAAATACAACGTTTGAACTGTGGGAACCCTGACATTCTCACAACTGCTATTGCAGCTCAGTGGTTTGGACTGGAAACAGAGTAGATTTGACATGTGGGCGGGCTGCATACAAGTCTATGTGATAGTTCATTCTGCACAAATACTTTTTGGCACATATGCTAGTATGTCACGGTGTGCACCCACTTCACAGATGTGATTCTCACCGATGGTATCGTTGTAGTCTATGCATATGAAAGTTATACAGCCACAACACACACACACACACACACACACACACACACACACACACACACACACACACACACACACACACACACACACACACACACACACACACACACACACACACACACACACACACACACACACACACACACACACACACACACACACACACACACACACACACCTCCTACATGACAGTAAACCCCCCAGGCTGACAGTCAAGCTCATTGTGTCTGCCTGGAAATGTTGCACCCTATTGCATCTTGTTGCATGTTGCATGGAAATGTTGCATTACATTAAGTGGTTCTTTTGTTGGATACCATTAAATGAGAACCGCACCGGAATGGGCCATTGTCAGTCATCACACTGCTGTTGTGTGATAGATACATGGGGAAATTAATCACACACTTTGAGGTTTGTGAAAGTCTCATTTAATTTGGGCTTTTGTTCATTATACGTTACGTCAGTGGTTCTAAAACCTTTTCATGTCAAGGACCACCTTTTGAAAAGATGTTGTGCCTGCCACCCCCATAAGAGTCAAGAGAACATTTGTGTTGTTAAAAATGTTACACACAATGAAAAACATATATGTATATGTTTTTTTTTCTAGTGCAGTGGTTCTCAACATTTTAAAAAGGTCTTAAAAGTCATTGAATGTCACATCACTGTCATCTGGGAACCCCCCAAAAAAATCATGTGGGGGCCCGCAGGTTGAGAACCACTGTTCTAGTGTGTTCTTAGATCTTAAGCTCTTAGTGTATTCCTTGAACTTAGAACTGCTTGTATTCCCCGTATCGTTCCATGTGATGTCCTTGAGTTGGTTTGTGAATAAACCTCTTACAATTGGACTGCTCTGCCATCTGCACCTCTCTGTTCTGTGCTTGGGTCGTACCCTCTTGCCTCGCACGGTGACATGACATGACTGTGACTGTGACATGACCTTATGAAGAAAATAAGGGTGCTATTATATTTGCTGCTGAAGGAAAAGGATGCCTGGCTGGCCTCCACCAGCCAGACATTTCAAATGAACTGTTTACACATTGCTCGAAAAGCATGATCTTTTAAAGAATGTTTTAAACACTGGCTCTCACTCTGTTATGGTGTAATGGAGAGGGAATTAAATGGCTCTGAACCTTACACATTGTGGTGACCAGATAAAAATGTCTATGCTATTCCCTCTGGTTGGTACAGCAGCAGGTTACAGGTTACTTCTTTAGCATTTGAACAACAAATGACTTGACAAATATATTTGATTTGAATGCAACTTTGCAAAGTAAATATATGGGGTTACACAGTTCTTATGGCCTGCATTCCCCATGTAAAACTGAAAATGAAAAACATCTTTGTTGTAGCTTACTTCTGCATGCAGCATGACTCATTAATTCCCCCCACAGGGCATAATGTATGCAGCAAAGATGGTGACAGGTTAACCTGCACTTGACCCACGTGTGCTTACTTTGATTGACATCGAACACAGCCCCGTGATGGCTGCATTCTTCACAGAAAAACCACCTGCAGTGGCTTTTGGCAACTAGAGCCAATCAAAATGCGTGTCAATATGTGGCATGCGGGATGGGGGATGAAAACACAGCGCAGACCTGCATAAAGTGGGTCAGTGGTCGGCCCTGCTCCCTTTGTTCACTCCTCTCCATGTTTCATGTTGTTGCTGTAGGGCAGAAACCTCCATATCCATAACTTTTTAAGTTTTGTCAATGCCTCATCATTCCCAAAACACTCACACACACACACTCGCGCGCACACAATGTCCATATAGGCTACTCCTACTTGTTTTCTTCTTCCATTCAAAAAGCTAGGTCAAACTATGTTTTAACCCATTTAGACCGGGAACGCATCTGTGTGTCATTTTTTGATTTCTTTGTGCTATTAAAAATTAGCAGATCTACAAGCGTATAGTGCGGCACCGAGTGCCGTGCTATGAGCTTGTAGATATGCTATTTTTGAATAGCCAAAGAAATCTTAAAATTACCCCACAGATTCTTTCCCGGTCTTAAAGGGTTAAAATGACAGCATGGCTTTCCCTACTGTAGCTTGAAGTCATGCTGTACTATTAACCTATGCATTTTGTTATCAAACCAATTTCGCTGCATGTAAAAGCTTTTGCACAGTGCATGTCAGTAGAGGTCATAACGCACTTTTATGTTGCTCTAAAGCACATGCAGCAGTATACACACGTTATGCCCTCAGCCAGTCAAAGGCTTTTTAAATGTATCCACACTAAATAGACCATGATAGATAGGCTTATAAATGTGTCCCATATGTCCCATAACATTCACGATAAGGTACACAATATAGTGCATTTGTAGCTTTATACTGCATCAACAGTATATGAGTTATAGCTACATGTTTAGGTTTTATATAAGGAAGGGTTTCAAATGCCTTTAAGCAAAAAGACCCTCTTACCATGGTCCTTCAAGCATCCTGTATTTATAGAATAGCCTTCATTCCACTTTTTTAAATACACAATATAAGGAATTGTGTAGTGCATGTAGAGTGACTGAAGTAATACGGCTGCACTTCATGTAATTCAACTAAGACAATTGCGTTTGTGTTGTAAAATAAAAATGCAAACAGTGCATATGTTGTTCAAATGTGTGAGACAGTGATTTGAACTGTAAAATGTTCTGGATGATATGAACTCTGACTGGAACTGAATGAAGTGTTAGAAAAACTAAAGTTCTCAAGGCTGTGTTTTGTCTGACTACTGCAAACTGAGGAACTTGGTATCAGAACTGACCAGGAGAAGAAAAACATATATTTACTACTTGTTATACTGCTAAAGCTATCAAATACAAGTAGACAGTGGAGTATAAAACTACAATATTTGCAATAGCAGAAAATGGAAATACTCAAATAAAGTACAAATACCACAGAATTGGACTTAAGTACAGTACTTGAGTAAATGTACTTGTCAGGTACTTTCCTCCACTGCTTAATATTCTCTGTGTAAAATTTAATCAAAACAGAGTTTTCTTTCTATCTTTCTTTTTTTCCTCTTACAGAGTTCAAAGCTCTGTTATTTTCATCCAAACAGCACTTTGAGTAGAAACTCAAGTCCAAAGTTTCTTTAAAGAAGCATAACCCTGACAGCATGGATCAGGCTGACCTTCTGTACTATACAAATATCAAAAGACTCATTTCAACACCCATTCATTTGCCTTCACACATTAATATAACACATTCCCCGGCAGAATAGGCCAACATACAAGCACACACAGATGGCAGGCGCTGGGGCAAGTCCAACGGCGTGTGAGTTTGCGTGTGTGCGTGTGTGCGTGCGTGCGTGCCAGTGGTAGTAGGAGGAGGTTGATGGGCAAAGAGAGAGAGTAATTTAATTCTTTCTAAACATGAGCGGTGGTGACAGACGTAATAGCCACAATGCACAGTATATACAATGTATGTGAGTGGCCGTGGGAGCTTTTGTGTCCGTGAGAGTTTGTGTTTATCTGCGTGCGTGCGTGCGTGCGTGCGTGCGTGCGTGCGTGCGAGAGTGTGTGTGTGTGTGTGCGTGTGCGTGCGTGTGTGTGTGTGTGTGAATAAAAGCGGGGGAGAAACAGGCATTTGAGTGTTTCTCCATGTTGCTGGATGATGATAAAGCTTTTCATTCACCATCAGTGTGAATAATATCCAACAGACCAGACAAACCTGCTCAGAATTTCAAGCCAGCCCTCCATCGGTTTGATAAGATTGCGTGAGTCGCCACCTCGCGCCGCCTCACACTTCAAACGGTTACATATTGCCCTGGAAATTGCCGCGGAGAGCGCACGCCTGGTGGATAAATTCATTTCTGATCGTACACCTACCTCGATTTATTTATAGTACTGCCAGCCAGGCAGGCAGCAAGGAAGGATGAAGGATGGCAGAGGGGATGGCTGGAGTGAAATGAGAGAGATGGAGAGTGACACGTATGGAGGAAAGAGGAGCGCTTTTACTGATGAAAGCTCTCTACTCTCCTGCTCTCCTCTCCAATTTTCTACTCAGATCTCATCTCCTCCAATCGCCTACTCCTCCTGTGCTTTTCCCCTCCCCTCCCCTCCTCTCCTGTCCCATTCATGTAGCAGCCCGGTGCCATGCACGTGACATACGGTACACTGACTCCAAGGCTACGACAACACGGTGTGTTGTCAAATTAAAAGTGTAAGTCAAAGGGGAAATTTCACTTTGACTGTGATTGAAGTCACGTCTCTTAACCACACATTTTCCAATAAATAAATACATATTAGACAATAGCCGCTGCGATACCATTTTATACGTGTTTTGTTTTGTTTTCCAGCATTTACTGTGGTTTACAGGAAACCTAGGACAGATAGAGGAGAGGCTTGTGAGACAAGACTGGGAGTTGAATTCGAACTTGGGAGCTCACAGGTCACAAGGAACACATGGTACTCTTTGTACTAACTGGCTGAGCCTCCAGGCCTCCAGCCTCCAGGATCCTTTCTGTCTACTCACACTTTTTGGAAATGTACCTGCCGAGTCCCAACGACATCTACCGTGGTAATTTCAAATATTGTAATTATGTTGTACTGACAACCGTGGGCACTATCTCAGCATTCTGAAATGAAAAAAAGGCTCTAATTTCACACACACACACACACACACACACACACACACACACACACACACACACACACACACACACACACACACACACACACACACACGCGCGCGCGTGCGCGCGCACACACGCACACACGCACACGCGCATGTGTGTTTATGCAAAGTTTCCGAACACCTTACTAACTTGCATTTCAGAGAGGAAGAACCTTTCTGAGTCTATCAATCCACGTGTGTGTGATTGTGACAGATGTTTACAGTGACTTACTGTATGTGTTTGTGTAGGAGTAGGAAGTCTGTGGCTTCACCTCTAGCAGAAGTTCTCACAGCGTTTTGCATGCCCTGCTAACTTCCTGCCACACAACTATTTATATGTCTGTCTCTCTCTCTCTCTCTCTCTCTCTCTCTCTCTCTCTCTCTCTCTCTCTCTCTCTCTCTCTCTCTCTCTCTCTCTCTCTCTCTCTCTCTCTAAATATTAAAATAAATATTTCAAGTTAAATTAATATGTGAATTTGCTTTTCCTCAAAATCATTAGGATAAAAATGTTAAAGGATATATATGAATAAAATACGGGCCTAATTACTACTACTTACTTAATCCTAAGCCTAAACCTCACCTTAACCAATCAAACAGTGCCTAACCGTAACCTTGACATTCAACCCTACCCCATCAAACAGTGATCTTATCCAAAATAAAAGTACCTAACTATAATGAAATTCTCAAAATTGTTAAAATTACATTTGAACTTGAAACGTTGATGTATTTGTGGATTGGACAAAACTGAAATCTGACAACTTTGTCATGAGACCAGGTGTACATACAAGTAATTAAGTATAAGTCAAGCCATTTTGAAAGTGACAATCTTTACACTCTCAGCAGGTCTGAGCAGAGGACTGTCTGAGGACACATTCAAAACATTGTAATCTAAAATTGTCTTTCAGTATAGAATGTGCTCCAATTTCACTTCCTCTGCTAAACTTGTTCAAATGTTAGACTATGGTGATGTCATTTATAAGTTGACATGCAAAGGTGCTCTGCAGAAGCTTTGATGTTCTTTATCACTCTCCGACTGGAAATCCTTACACATTTGACATAATATTCATTGGTTCATAGCTCATCCCCAAATCTCATCTACAAATGTGTTGTTGTAGCATTTCTTTTAGCCCCTACCCCTCTCCCGCAAGAGGCTTTGCCTTTTTCCAGTTTGCATGTGTTCTTAATGACTTGCATGGTTAAATAAAGGTTAAATAAAAAAGAATACAGCTCCCATGAGAGGCACTGAGTTACATTACAGGTGCAAGCACTCATACTTCCTCAACTGTGATTTTATTTTCACATTTTATGGCATTTTCTCATAGCTGAGCAAAAGGTGTAGTGCTACTTTTAACAAATGTCTCTATTTTATTCCTTCCATTCTTTATTTATGTCTCTTTAAATGCCTTTTTTAAATACTTTTCCATGCCTTATGTAAAGGACTTTTAATTGCTTTTGTGTGTGAAATTAAATTTGCATACAAATAAACTTGCCTTGCCTCTAATGGAGAAATGAATGAACTCTTGAACTCTTGAAATGAATGAAGCCAGTAAAACAGCACAGCACTGTATAAAGTACGGTAAGCTTGAAGCAAAGGCCAAGGTGTCGTATAGGGAACTTAGGGAAGGGAGGGACAAAATGATGTTAGCTGATCTACGTGAGCGGGAAGGCATGTAGAGGTGCATGATGTACACAATTATGGAACATGGTGCATTTATTTAGAGCCTTTATCTAAAGTTCTTTACAATGTGCATTACATTCACCTATGCACACGCACGCACGCATGCATCAATGCACGCACACACAACACTGTTGGCAGAGAATACCTCCATATAGCGAGCGCCTGGGTTCAGAGAAATAACAGCAGGCAGGTGATAGAACTACTGTTTACACCGTACTCATACTCATCAACATAGGTATAGGTCACATAAGATAAGAACAATCTTTACTGATCCCAGAGGGGAGATTGGATCAGCTGTACCTACTGACAAACCACCTTCACTAGATGCAGTGGTGGAAAAAGTACTATTTTTTTAAAACTTAAGTAAAAGTATCAATACTGCAATGTAGAACTCAATATGCAGAATTTCACAAAGGTTTCAAATGTATAAAATACATAAAAATCCTTTCAAAGGGCCGAAATGTATATAGGGCTGAAGTGGTTTTGTAATAACAATCAAAATCTACAAGTAGATCTACAAAATCTATAAGTAAATAGTAACTAAAGTTAAATAATTGTAGTGGAGTAAAACAATATTTGCCTCTGAGATGTAGTGGAGTAAAAGTAAAAGTACTAAAAATTGGAAATACTCCAGTAAAGTAAAAAATACCTCAACATTTTACTTAAGTACAGTACTTGAGTACATGTACTTAGTTACTTTACACCACTGACTAGATGTAACCATACACTAGGTTTGGTCACCCTAGAGTCTCTGTCTAGACATTACGGTATGATGCTCAGGACACGACCTCAACTCATACATGGAAGGATTGTGCACGCCGCGTGTCTTTGTGTACGAGACTGGCAGTGCTGGTTAACCATTCACTGTGAATGGGAGACATCATGGGGGCGAGCTGAATGGCGTTGAGTTGTGCGTGGGGTGCTGTTGGTTTGGTGTGTATAAGTGTGTGGGTATATGAGAGAGGTAAAGTAGAGAGAGAGAGAGCGAGAGCAGAGAGGAGAGAGTGGTCATGGTGACAAGGACCTTCCTCCTGAAATTGATTAGCCTTCTTTAGCCTTTGATGAACTGAAATTGGCTCTCGAATAAATTGCCTCACACCCCAGACCCCGAGCACACTCCGTTTCCCTTACCTAGCATACATGCCATCCACTTAAGTGGAGATTATGGAACGGAGAAATATCCTTTGATCTCCCCCCCATCCCCCCCCAAAGCATTTTCACATCCTTATTTGTCTTTAAATCCACCTGTCTCTCTCTGTTGTTCCCATACCATTGCTCCTTTAATTCTTTGGGAATGTCCTTAGATTGTCCCCTTACTTAAACGCTTTTCTTCATCTTCGTCTATCACTCCCCTTTATGCATTCCTTCTCTCACTTCTATCATCTTACATCCTATCTTCCGCCGCGATAGTGATTAGACAGTTAGAGCTTCCTTCCTTCCGTACGTCCTTTTATCCTCTCATCCTTTCATCCTACATCATCCTCATAAGGAAGAGATGAGATAACGGCACTATCGTGGATCTTCTTCTTTAATGGTTTTGATGTTAAAGAGATTATCCACAGTGGTGCTCTGTGCGTCTCTATCTCCATGTTACACACCATGCACTATCCTATTTCATATCGCACAATAGGATTTGATTAATAGGAGAAACTGTACATCAGAACCAATAGTGTGTGAAAGGAAGAAGGGAGGTGGAGATAGTGAGAAAAACGAGGGAATGAATGAGGAGACAGAGAGAGAAATTCGAAAAGTAAAGTAAGTTGTGTGCGTGTGCGAGCGTGTGCGTGCGTGTGTGTGTGTGTGTGTGTGTGTGTGTGTGTGTGTGAGTGTGTGAGTCACCGGGAGGAAGTATGCAATCACGCGCTATCCCTCTCAGTCCGTTCCCTGCTGAACAGGTGCCCCGACCAACCTGTAGGAGTCGCTAGTGCAGCGGCAGGAGAGATGCCCCTCAAGTGGTAGTGTTCATGGGGGCTTCCCCCCCATGCACACTACCACTTGTGTTCAGTGGACCGCCCGACTAGACCAGCACCAGTGTTGCCAAGTCTGCTTTATAGGCGACGTTGGGCTTGTTTTTCTGTAAAGTCGCTTATAAAAATTGGCTTGTTGATAAACTTATTTGGGCTTGTTTCCTAATGTTGTCTAAACCAGTGGTTCTCAAACATTTTCATGTCTAGGACCCCTGCGTCTGCGTTACCCCTTCTGAAAAATATTTCGTGCCAGTGACCCCCATACAAGATTTGTGTGAAAATGTAAAAAAAAACAATTCCACATTATTCACAGAAAGAAATTACAATAATTACAATCCACAATCTACGATCTACAAGTTCACAACGCATCACGATGCGTTGTAAGCTTGTAGATCGGCTATTTTCAAATGGCCAACGCACATAGGTTTAAAGTGCTCATGTGTCGCTTCTTTTGGGCTTGTTTTCAAAGACCCGGTTGCTTATTTCTCTCATAGAAACTGGCAACACTAGCACTATAGAGAAATGTAATCCAAGTCTCCATGGTGGAGGGAATACCCTTATTATTATTATTATTATTATTATTATTAAGAGTTTACCTCTGAATTCACAGACAAATGTGAATGTAGTCATTTTAACACGGTTAAACTTTAAGGTAAACAAACACAATCATAAGCTGTGTTCATGTGCATTCATTACATTTTTTCATGTGAAACTGGATTTAAAATGAGTTCAATTTGTGAAAAGGAGAAGAGAAGTTGCTCATAATAAACTATGAATTATTAATAAGAGCATCATTATCGCTGCTTAACAAAGCAGCGACCATTAATGGACCAAGTCATTACTGGCTAAATGCTGACTCTCGTGAAAAGGACACAGTAGATTGTTAATTATCCTACATCTGATACACCACAAAAATATAAATATATATCTCTTACTGCCTCAGGCCCATTTTTACAGTAGCTACATGTCAGCGACCATCCACCCTGAAACAGTATAGGACGCAAGCTCTATTGTTTTGATTGAGATACTGAACATTATGCTGAATATCCTCTTCTCTTTAACAAAGCGTTTCACTGAACTAGCGTTTGTCTCTTGTCTGACATCGCTGATTATAGCTGGAGGTCTTTCGTACGGAGCCTTGTGAAAGATCTGTTTAACACCAGAAACAAGAGGCCCGTGGTTCTAATTGGTGATGTCAAAAAAAAAGAGGCAAATGCTCGTACGTAGTGTCATGGCGTAAAAAGGAAGACTAGACACTGAAAGGCAAAGGAGAGGAAGGGAGAGAAAGTAAGTGCATGAATCACTCATTCCTCTTCCTCTCTTTTCCCCCCTTTTTCGGTGAGCCTTCGGAGACGCTTTAGTCAGGATAATCCGCGGAGCGTTGCTTTAATCACATCTACGTGGGTCTCCACTTTTTAATTAAGGCCCGTGTTTCAGCTCATTTCACTGCACATATTTAGCAAGGCAGCGGGACGTCGAGGCATTCATCAGACCCATAGACTGACTGAAGCTGTACAGTTAAGATTACCAATGTTCCTATAGTGAGGAGGAGGACAACCAACCACTGTGGTGAGATCTAAAAGCACAATGTATACAGTAAAACCCAGTGTTCATTTAAAAGTAGGGTAAGTGATTTTCTTTCGTTAAAATAAGTGTTAAATAGCTCTATATTCTGATTGTACTCATTACTATAGAGTGTTTGTTCATTAACAGGAGTCTCCATGTCTCTCCAGCTCTTTATTAAACAGCACATGCATTTTCAGGTCGGGATACCAATTTTATCCAATCAGGATAGGGAACTCAGTCAGGATACAGATTAAACAACTGGAACACTATAAAAATGAAGCTGATAAATGGGTACTCTCTCCTGATTGGCTGAGATTTTGTCACCTAGCTGAACATGTATTTTCTGTTTATTAAAGAGCTGGAGAGGCAGGGAGACTCCTGTTACTGAACAAACACTTTATAGCAATGATTACTATGTGTTTTAACCTTTCAACAAAAAACTTTTCGTTTTAACCAAAAAATATCACTTACCCTACCTTTAACTCTGTAAGTGTAAAACTTTAGGTAGCTTTAGGTATCCTTTTTACACTTTCAGACTTCACTTTGCATTTACTATGTTGAATTTTCTCTCTCTTTCTCTCTCAATACAAAAATAGATAATAAGTGGCCTCTCTGTTTCATGCACACATACAGTAGGTCTACATAGGGCAGATGGGCAGATTTCTACATGAACCGCCAAGGGCAGGCAGGTTCACACGGAAGCATCTGGACAAGCTTGCAGGCACACAAATATACACCCACATATATACTCAGTTTTCCTCTCATAAAAAACACACCATTCCCTCTCCTATTCTATTGCAGAGTCTTAAGCCTGATTTATACTTGACTATTTGACTGATGTTACACGCTGAAAATGATAGATCTACAAGCCCTCAATGAACCCGATGTGACATCATGTGAGTTTGTAGATCTATTACGCTAGAGTTTTATGTGGTTAAGGAATTTCTGCCATTGAAATGATCATCATCCTGATGATTTTCTTTTTTGGGTACAGCAGGATAAGGGTAACACGATTTCATTAAATGTCGTATCAACAGTAAATGCCAGTGTTCCTTTATATGAAAAAGAAAAAAAAGTCAAGAATGAAAGATCTGCTACGTTCAGCGAGCAGCACTGTCTGACGGATCATAAATTAGACATTACTTTCCACCTCTTTCTCGTGTCCCGGACGCACGCACGCACGCGCACACACGCACGCGCACACACACACACACACACACACACACACACACACACACACACACACACACACACACACACACACACACACACACACACACACACACACACACACACACACACACACACACACACACACACACACACACACACACACACACACACACACACACCTTGCTCCATCAGTGATCATCACACAGTCTTCCATTAACTTCCCAGCCAGCGGGTTTCCATCTCCTTCAGATTGCTCTTGTTTGTCATCCTAAGCTCTGCCTTCAATCATGTTTGCCCACGCCTTTACAGCACATTGCCCATTTAATTGGATTGAGAGCCCCCTTTTGAATATGTAAAAGCGAGAGCTGCATAATAATCAGAAATATTCAAATGAAGGACAGGGCTGTTAATTGACATTTCTGGATGTCTTGGGTATGACCGTGTGTGTGTGTGTGTGTGTGTGTGTGTGTGTGTGTGTGTGTGTGTGTGTGTGTGTGTGTGTGTGTGTGTGTGTGTGTGTGTGTGTGTGTGTGTGTGTGTGTGTGTGTGTGTGTGTGTGTGTGGGTGTGTGTGGGTGCGTGTGTGTCATTAGGCACTTTTAAAGGGCTTGTGTCACAGGGAATCACATGAAAACAAATGCACAAATCAGGTTTCATCTTCGAATTTCCTTACTCGTGCCTCATCCTTACAATCATTCGATCCCAACAATTAACGATCAACATCTGAATTATAATCCACTTTCAAATGCATCATCTCATTTACCACAAATAACAGCAAATATCAGCAAATAAATGGTGCATTTATATAGCATCCATCCAAAGCGCTTTACAATGTGCTTTACATTCACACACATTTTAAAGTGTACGTGAACGTAACGCACACTTTACAACTTTCACACACCGACAGCGGAGGCATCCGCTACTTTATGTTGGCGTTAGCCAAGCCTGCTTGTCACAACTACAGTTAGTCCAAAACGCGGCCGCTCGCCTCTTAACAGGGGCACGGAAGTGTGATCACATCTCCCCGATTCTTGTCTCCCTTCGCTGGCTCCCTGTTCGTTACAGGATTCAGTTTAAGACTTTAATGTTTGTTTTTAAGTCTTTTAAATGGGTTGGGTTTTAAATGGGTTGGCGCCATTGCACATATCGGAGCTTCTACCTCCAAATACCTCTACAAGGGTCTTGAGGTCTACTGACCTGTCACTTCTTAAGGTCCCAGCAACATAGCTGAAGACCTGGGGAGATAGATCATTTTCTGCCGTAGCGCCCAAACTGTGGAATGAGTTTCCACCCCATGTTAGAGCGTCTCAAACCCTGCCTGTGTTTAAATCAAGTTTGAAAACTCACTTGTACTCCATGGCATTCGAAAATTCAGACTGAAAGTTGTTGTTTCCTCCAGGCATTGGTTCTATATGTTGTCCTGTTTATTGTGTATTGTTTTTGCTCTTGTATATTTTAGTATATTTTGTTACAGAGTGTACAGCACTTTGGTTCAACACTGTTGTTTTAAATGTGCTCTATAAATAAAGTGGATTGGATTGGATTGGATCCATGCAACCAAACTATGCACCGGGAGCAGTTAGGGTTAAGTGTCTTGCTCAAGGGCACTTCGATACTAAGCCAGGAATGAACCGGGAACCTTCCGATTCCCAAGCGGCCGCCGAACCACCGCCGCCCCTGCAGTCTGAAGATGTGTGAAGAGCAACAATGCTTGTGCCTACAAGGGTCTTACTGTACAACATGATATTGCAACGTCCTTTCCTTATGTCTGGTTTCTGTTGACTAATGAACCAATTGTCCGTTACTGAGCCTCTGTGTGAGACTGAATATTGGCATTTCTTACAATGGCCGCAAATTGGTGCGATGCTGAAGGTCAGTGGCTTAGGGTCAGGGTTTACATCTGACTGACACGAGACTGAGCTTGCTGCCCTTATAATGAAAGAACACTGTCAATGAAATCACTGGAGGAGTACTAAACAGTTCCCCCTGGATGTCTAAAGGGTAATGTGGCATGGCAATAAAAAATTGTCCCTGTGACTGAGGGACTGAGTGGGTGAGTAGGTAAACAATAAAATCCTCAGTGTTGTATTAACCACATGAACTCTAGCGTCCCTATCCTGGGGGGCGAATATCGGCATAAATAGCAGATCTACAAGCTCACAATGGGTCGCAACACAATGTGTTGTGTGAGCGTGTAGTTTAACCCCCCCCCCCCCCCCCCCCATAGACCCCTGCCCTATACTAGACTAACTCTGAGAGTGGGAAAAATGTCATTTGGTTAAATTTGTTACATTCTCAGAGTTATAAATGGATAAATTTACACTGAAGATGTTAATGTGTAGGCAAGACTTACTGACAGACAGATACGCAGGCAGGTGGCCAGACAGATATATCAATAAATCGATCGACGGCCAGATAGACAGACAGGTAGATAAAGACTGGCAAGCCTTGAAGTCTTGCAAACAGATAAGATACTGGACAGATTGGCAGGCCTCTGATGTGTTCATAAGAAACTGAGTTTTGAACACCAAGGTGATAGCAGAGGAAATCATAAAGGTTATATCTATTCACCATGGTTTGATGTCCTTTTGCCGTTACTCATTAAATATCTACATATTCAATCTAAAAACGAAGTAGCACGCTGAGATTTTCACACAATTTTAAGACGACAACAAAACATTCAACTCATTTCAATATCTAGAGGATACTATTTTCCTTTTTAATCGACACTGATGTAGGTACATTTGAGTCAACCTCACACCAAGTTAAGATCATTCGGAGCTAATAAGGTCAATGTGGATGGAACTGGTACCCTTACATCTTCTGTGATTACTAGTAGCTGAGATCAATCACTGAATAGTTGTGATGAAACCACATGAATTATATATATATATATAAACCACATGAATAATATATACATATATATATATATATATATATGTTATATGTGGCCGATTTAAGCAGTCACCGCGGGCCTGCGAGTCAAACTAATTAGACTCAGAACTAGGTGAAATAGCACCTGTTGTGCATTGATTGAACTAATCGACGCACACAGGATAATACGTCATCCTCAATCACAATCCGGGGAGAGACAGAGCTTCTGTCATGACTTTTATCTTGTTTCCTTTTGGCTATCTAACTATGATGACAATTAAGGCATGGCAAGCAGTACATGGCTACCTGGAAATAAAGAACTGTGAACTAGAACCTTGGCTGTCATCTGTCCTTCCTTTGAGCCTGTCACAGTGCCATTTAGTGAGTGCTTTTATCTGTCATCCTTACAGTGAGTAGGCTACAATAATTCTTTGGACATCTGCTGCATATCTGCACCTAAACAATATGGGCGCACAACTAGTTTGTCATATCCTTCCTCCTTCTGTCTGAATGTGTGAAATGATACGCATGTGTGAATCCACCCTAAGAATGAATGGCATTAGCTATATGGTTGGATCGTTGTGATGATGACAGTGATTTTGCCTAATAACGCGTATCTGAAAAAGCAACATCAAACAAGTGACGACAGCTCAAACTCCACAGACGAGTTAGTTTGGAACATGAAGACTGCATGAAAAAGAGAATTATTTAACACCTTCTCCCTTTTTTTTGTCTCCTCTCTTCCTCGACTCTAGAAACACGTACAGTATGATACATTGCAGACAGAAAGGAAAGAGAATTTGAGTTAGGAACCAGAGATGGAGAAAAGCAGCTGGTAAAGAAAGTGAGAGAAGACAGAACATGAAGCGGTGATGGAGTTCAAAGTAAGGACTTCCATCTCATTTCTACTGACAAGCACTCCCTCTCTTTCTCTCTCACATGCACACAAACACACACACATACACACGCGCACACAGCACCGACATGGGCTGACAAAGAAAAGGGTGATTCCATTTCTGTGAACTGACATGAAGATCAGTGTTCTATGGCCCCGGCAGCCTGCTAGCACACTCCCTGTCGACTCCGATACTTCCTGACACTCCTGCCTCAGGGACAGGGAGACCCTGTATCTGTCTCTCTCTCATGCGCACACACACACACACGCAAACGCGCACGCACGCACGCACGCACGCACGCACGCACGCACGCACGCACGCACGCACACACACACACACACACACACACACACACACACACACACACACACACACACACACACACACACACACACACACACACACACACACACACACACACACACACACACACACTCTCTCTCTCTCTCTCTCTCTCTCTCTCTGAAGCCATGTATAAAGAGCATACTGAAAACATTATTAGAGCCCCACAGCCATGGCCGATGACAAGATGTGTGCATGTGTGTGTGTACATCATGCATGTGTGACTGGGGGTGCACGTGTGAGGCCTATCTACTGTCTGTGTCCATGTGTGTGTGTGTGTGTGTGTATGTGCATGTCACTGCCCCTCTGCCTCATTGGCAAATGCCAACAAAGACCAATGTGTCACTTCTATGTGCAAATGCCAGTCATGATATGGGAGAAGGGCAATTACCTCTATAGGGCTTCAAAGACAGACAGCTGGATGGCTTCTGACAAAAAAGTTAAGAGCGTGGAATACCTTACAGGGACAGTTCAGGGTTTTAATTAGCATATCTCATGTATGATAAGTTGAGATCCCCCTTCAGCGCGTCCATCATTTTCTAATTAAACGTGGGCAGATAAAATAGTATAGATTTAGAACACAAATGCGTTTGTTCCCTCAAACCAACACTATTGTGTGATACATGACAGAACATGAAGACGCTGACATAATTTAAACAGAATGTGTGGGTTGTGGTTGAATGTTGTATTGTGAGCCTATATACACTGTTGCCGTGGGTGTGAAGCTCCTGGTGTGGGTCAGCAATTTTCCAATGCCATTGTGCAGGTTTGACTAATTACAGCCATATATAACCGGGGGGAAATAAATTACATTCCCTCTTTCCCTTTATTGGAGATCCACATAATGTAGACTGGATAATGTGCACAGACTGATAACAAAATGGAGATATACAGTGCAATAATAGCCAGTGTTCTTTTGGTGGGTTGTCCCTTTTCATTACGGCCCACTTTTTTTGTCTTTTTTGCGCAAGCTGTGCCGATAAAGCTGCTGTGTCAAACTTCCGACCCCATCAGTTGCACTGCCAATAAACATAAATGTTTTTTTGTATTTAGAGTAGCCAATTATTTTTTACCCCCTTTTTCTCCCCATTTCAGGCATTATGCCAATTAATTCCTCCCCACACACATTTCTGTGTTGTCACTGCTGTTGTATCCTACTAACGCACCTGCCAGTGAGGAGCCCCGACCGGGAGGACGTAGGGCCTTCATCCTACTCCTCCCGCCCAACACTCCCTGCTGACAGGTGCGGCCCAGCCCGTAGGGGTACATGCAATGAACCATATTTCACCCTCTCCGCTCAGCTACCCTCCCTCGTACACGGGCCAATTAGGCGCCCGCGACAAAGCCGGATGAACCACGGTGGATTCAAACCCACAACCTCCATGGTGGTGGGCAGGGACTTTACCACTGCGCCACCCGATAATGAATAAGCATCAATGTTCCCACCCTCAAAGTAGGGGCCATCGTGTAGAAATGGACCAGTACAGAGTTGAACTAAGATGGAGGATTTTGCCATTTAACTACAGTATGTGTACAGTACAGTATATTTAAAAAGTTGGTATATGCATGTAATGTATTCACTTCTCACATCAAACAAATGAACATATGGATCGCTTTTGGGCTTTTAACAATATATACTGTATAAAATTCGGTTTGAATGCATTACTTCTGACATGAGGACAGCTGTGGGCTACTTTTAATCCAGCTAGTGAATATGCCATTTTGTTTGTTAATCTCTTTCTTCTCACCGCCAACAAATGAACATATGGATGGATTTCAGGCATCTCACCTAAGATGTGTGAATTTTCTTTGCATTCGTGGCAAAGAAGCTGCCATATGAATTGCTCGTGGGCCAGTTGCAGCATGTTGCTATGTCTCGCCTGATAAATTAAAGTCAGTATACAGGGTATGTGATCGTTATGCATACAGTACACAGCCCACAGTACACGCTCTCTCACACACACACACACACACACACACACACACACACACACACACACACACACACACACACACACACACACACACACACACACACACACACACACACACACACACACACACACTTCAAAAGAGAAAATGTGAGGAACACATTGATTCAATCATAACATTTTTAAGAATCCAAGAGTTTGAGTTTTCTAGTGTTTTCTATTACAGTAAACCTTGTTTATGAATGCCTATATATTTATACGTGCTGCTGTGTGTGTGTATGTGTGTATGTGCGCGCGTGCGTGCGTGTTCAGAAACAGTATATATGCGGCATGTTTCATGTTGGATCGGGGTCACCAGTGTAATGAGCTCAGTGGTCCCCACATGGTGAGTGAGTAGCCCGTTGGTAAAGGCTGAACAGAAGGAAACACGCTGACAAACACACAGCAGTGGTTCCTCTTGGAACAGCATACATATAGGCGACATGTTGGCACTGATGGGGGCAGACAGCTACCCACATGCATGCACACAGACACAGAGAGGCCCAGACTGTATGGCATGCTGCCAGTGGCACTATATGTGTGTTCGTGTGTGTGTGTGTGTGTGTGTGTGTGTGTGTGTGTGTGTGTGTGTGTGTGTGTGTGTGTGTGTGTGTGTGTGTGTGTGTGTGTGTGTGTGTGTGTGTGTGTGTGTGTGTGTGTGTGTGTGTTGTGCGTTTGTGTGTTTGCGTGTGTGTGTGTGCGTGCACGTGCACACGTTTGTGTGTGGGTGTGTGTGCGTGCGTGTGTGTGTGTGCTGCCATGATGTTTCAGCTCTGCCCGCCTCGAGTGCCCAGCTGGGAATTAAACTCCATGGTATAAACAAACAGGCAAAAGCAAACAGCGGATGGTGGAAAAGGAGAGGGTTGGATATGAATTGACTGAAGCCTAATTCATACATCGCCACACGATGGTGACGCTCGCCGAAAATAAACTATTTTTAAGCCAACAGGTTTGACAGAGAGAAACAGACAGAGAGAGACAAACAGACAGAGAGAGAGAAGAGACGCAGATATAGATAGAGAACAAGGGGACTAATCTCGCATCATTATCTCTTCCTCTACCCAATAAATCCCAAGTTTTTTTTGTTTTTTGTTATCTTGAAACAAATGTTCTGTGAAGTGTCAGGTATGGTCTCAAAACATTCATGTAGTACAGCATAGCATCAAACCCACTTAAGATGTTTTGTAAGGAGCTAGAATGTGTGTTATTGTATGTGATCAAGCATCTTTATTGCAGTAAATTAAGAATACAGCATCAATAAGTTTAGACAACATGCTTCTACCTCATCCAGCATTATAATACTGTATGTCACTGATCCACACATTTCTGACCGGACTCACTCCAGTTCCAGCAGCAGGTGGGTTGAAGGTCATTGGAAGGCAAAGGTATTTTTCCCTGCACTGTACTGTAGCACGACTTATACTTATAGCTTGTAGACTGTGTCACTGCTATTGTTGGCACGCGACACTGTCGTACGACGTACTGTAGCATGAATTAATTATCCTTTATTTCTAAAATACAAGACACATTGACACGAAAGACTGCCCATATACTGATAACATCAGGAATCTCCATATATGAGCATAAAAGGGACAAGGACAAACATAAGTAGAGATATCCATATATGGGCATAAAAGGGACAAGGACGGACAGATGTAGAGATCTCAGACAGACAGACAGACAGACAGACAGACAGACAGACAGACAGACAGACAGACAGTTACAACGGGTATTCTAACAACGGGTATAATGGGTATTACATAACAGGGTGGGGCATGCATTCCCTATTTGCATCGTTCTCAACTTGCATCGTTCCCGAGTAGGCCGGTGCTCAATGGATACCTGTCTAGTTGACACAAAAGACTTACGATTCTTTCTCTTTTTTTTAGGGTCTTTTTCTGCCTTTTTTGATAGGATCAGTAAACTGACAGGAAATGGGGAGAGAGATGGGGGGGGTGACACGCAGCAAAGGTCGTCGGGATTGGGAGTCAAACCCGCGACACGCTGTTAGGCTGAATTAACAGCCTAGGTGCCCAGACGGTTACGCCAACCATCCGGGCCAAATGACTTACAATTCTACAAAAGACATGCACACCCGCCCCTCGCACCAGCCCTGAGGGGAGTAGAATAGGTTTATAAACACACCTAAACACAATTAAATACATGATATGTATAGAAATAAGGAAATACGAATCTGAACATTTATCAGAGTTAAAGAGTTTATAATATGAAAGAAGAATGAATCATCTCTGATCACAGCAGAAACAAAGGTGGGTTGTTGTTTTGCTTTCTCCTGTCTGTCTCTCTCTCTCTCTCTGTTGTTCTAGTTGTATAAGAGCCATAAACAACATGGGTTTCAGACGTGTGACAGAGTGACGAAACACGTGAAACAGTGGAGTGCTGTGGCGTGCTCGCACTGTGCTCACCATCATCACACCTCAGACACTTTCCCCTTCAATGAGCTGATCAGTCACCTCTTCTCTGCTGCGCACTGCGTGGTGCGTACCGCTCTCCTGCGAGCGCCAGTTCCTGTGTCAGTGTGTGCGTGTGTGTGTGTGTGTGTGCGTGCGTGCATGTCTTTGTCACAGATCCCACACCTCCATAGGTGTAAATGAGACTACAAGCAGGCAAAAAGGTCTACTTCTGAGAGAGAAAGGGCAGCACACACACGAGCGCCAGTTCCTGTGTGTGTGAGTGTGTGTGTGTGTGTGTGTGTGTGTGTGTGTGTGTGTGTGTGTGTGTGTGTGTGTGTGTGTGTGTGTGTGTGTGTGTGTGTGTGTGCGTGCGTGCGTGCGTGCGTGCGTGTGTGCGTGTGTACGTGCGTGCGTGTTTGTGTGTGCACCCAAGCGCAAACAAGGACGCACGTGTGTGTGTGTGTGTGTGTGTGTGTGTGTGTGTGTGTGTGTGTGTGTGTGTGTGTGTGTGTGTGCCAGCCAGTCTGAGTTATTGTAAGTAAGACTCACAACAGACTGATATCAGTATTAATCAGTATTAACCACCGTCACTCTGGCATCCCTATTTTGGCCATATCATTATGAAGAAACATTTAAAAAAAATCTGATTTCAAATTTAGTTTCAAAGTAGCACATCTACAAACTCACAACGCAAGCTTGTAGATCTGCTACTTTCTCTATTTTTGAAATATGGCTTTGTGTTAATAAGTGTTTAAGAGTGAGGCTGAATAATATTCAGCCTCACTCTTTCTTCTCTCTCACAGACACACACCCACACACACACACACACTCTCATGTGGACAGACTCCCCGCTGTTTACTGCACTAGCTAGTTATGCTAATGTCTCCCTCTCACTAAGACTGTCAAGGCATGGAAGAGGATTAGCATAATGTTGACTCTGAAGCACACACACACACACACACACACACACACACACACACACACACACACACACACACACACACACACACACACCTAACCTATTTAAAAATTACTTCACTATATGGACTATATAAATAATTGTATAATCAATGTTCAAGATTGTTTTTGTTTTTGTTTTTACAATATAATATCAGAGTACATGTTCTTGCTAGGTAGCTTAGACATGTCGCCGGAGATCAAAGTTAATACATATATATTTTAAATCAGTTCTGTACAGACTTAAGCATTATCCACTCTTTGTCCTGTATCAAATGACCAGAGTCAATCACTGTGGAAATAAAGGGGTCTCTATTCCCATGTTTGGAATTTGGGGGATGGGGATGACAAATTTAGGCTTGGGTTATAGATTGGGTCTTTAAGCCTCAGTTATAATAATAATCATTATTTTGTTTGCTTAATTGTATGACTCAGAGCCCACAGTCATGCTAAATGATAGGTTTGTTGGACAATGTTAAAACGATAATAAGCCCTTATCTCTCTAGGACTGAATCTCTATCTATCAGTCTAACAAATTCATTTGACCATAAAGGTCAGCAACAGAATGTTACGACATCAATAAAGACTGAAGCATGTTGCATAAATATACGCCTGCACACACACACACACACACACACACACACACACACACACACACACACACACACACACACACACACACACACACACACACACACACACACACACACACACACACACACACACACACACACACACACACACACACACACCCCTTCAATGTGTGTCTATTTTGCTTATTATTAGGCCTACGTGCCCAGAAAAAGGGACGCAAGGTTTCATGTGGTTATAGTCAAAAACTGCGGCTAACTTCTACCCAAACTTGTTATAATAAACAAGTAATAAACCAACCACATGTATTTTCTTTCACCTAATGTATACAGGTGTTAGAGTTTGGTGATAACCTAAACAGTAACAGGCTCCACCAAAGCCCCATAGAATGTATATTTTCTTCACTAGACAAGGGCAAGTCAATAAAGCATGACAACAAAACAAAGCTAGTGCAATGGATAGTATCACGTCTGTATATCTGCATCTTCTAAATATTCTACAGCCCCTTGAAATTAGATTGTGTCTACGATGGAACTGAAATTTGCACAGAATGTGTTAGTGTGGACTGTCTGTCCATTGGAACTCCAACAGACTTCATAATCATAGGCACATACTATTGTAGGCCTAACTGTATAAACAAAACACACAACAAAAATGCTTCTCGTTCGGGGGGACCCACAGAAACCAGCACATGCAAACACAGCGCCTATATGCTGTGGGTCCATCAGCTTCTTTTTAACGCCACCATAGGTTCCATCAGATGTTTCACTTCTTTTCTTTGCTCCATCCGTTTAATCCCCCCCCCCTCACTTTCTCTGCAGCTACGAGGAACAACAGATGGATGGAGGGAGAGGGAGAAGAGCATGAGACGGAAGGAGGGTGGGCAAGACAACTGAGAGTGTTGTTTTTACATTAAATCTAAAATTTGTGCTGCCATATGCTGACCTGCAGAGAAACATGCCATATGTTTGGAAATGCGTTAAGCACAACCAGAGGCAAGCACAGAATGAGTCTAAATGGGAATTGTGCTTGTGAATTTGCAGAGCGCTACCAGAGCAACCAAAGCTAATGTTGCGCAAGGCTGTAGTGTTTCGAAAAAGTGTGTTTATTGCTAACTGGAGCAGGATAATTTACCTGAGAATAAACCATAGTAATGTGCAGTACTTTAACCCTCACGGATATGCTCAGCCCAATGCAAATCGGAACCCTAATCTGCAAGCCATTAAATTTCAAAAAATGTCCAGGAACTTCCCTTGCCCTAACTTCCAAATTGGAAGTACTGAATCCAAAAACATATGACAAATCCTGTGGACACAATTCCTATGTCTTACGTGTGCCTACACCTGTAGGTGTGATAACACCTGGATTTTCCCATGGGATCAAATAAAGATCTACAGTATGGGTCCAAAATGTCTAAAGTTCAAGTTGTGGCAGGCAGCATAGCTATGAAGTTCAAGTTGTGGTTTCAAAAATAAAAATAAAAATAAAGTTTGAAATCTTGTTTGAAATAACCAAACCTGCATACCGATTATGTCACTGGTAGGCACACCACACAGCCCTCCTCTGAGACACAGACTGACCAGACAAAAATGGAAATGGTATAATATTTTAATGAGCAATAGTGAGGACTAATTTTATGAAGATAGGTTGAAAATGGGCGATGCTGTTGTTTAAGTCATCTTCTGTAGTGCTGATTTGATTCGATCATTTTTTTATGGGCTTTCAGATCAGCCAAAAATATTCGAACTTGTCCTTTGGACAAGCACATTTCATGACTCTAATAACGGTGCAATTGGCTTTGGCAAAGAAATAAAAAAAGATACAAAGATTGTCTCTGTGCGACTTTGAGGCCTGTGTCTACTAGTGGCAGTTACTGCTGCCATCCACACCACAACCTTCCTATAAATATGTCTGTGCTAATTTGCACCGGCTTTTTAGAGATGGAGATTTTCCATGCCAAACTGACCCATGCAAATTGTGTGAACGGAGGTAAATCCAGCAGAATGTGTAATAAACCACACTTTTATCTCTCTTGTCATTTGCATGATCAACCCTAAAATGCATAAATGAGAGAAGCGCATTTTGCGTGGCATGCAAGATTCACTTAAAATGACAAGAGTGTTTATAGACATAGAATGCATTGCAAATTAGGTGCAAATGGTTTAGTAAATCTGGCCATGAGAGTGTAAAATTAAGTTGTAAAATGAAGAGTTAAATTAACAACTTCATCACTCTTTACATATAATATTAATAATCATATTTCAAATGTATATAGCGCTTATCTAAGTACTCAAAGTCACTTTTCACTTTGTGTGTGGGGATGGGGGAATAAAAAAAGAAGATAACTTTACAAATTACATCTTTGCGTCAAGACGGCTCCTCAAATAGCCTAGTGCACAAGACAACAAGGCCATGTCTACAAGTCTATATTAGAGATTATTCCACAAGCGTCTTGCTCAAGGGCACTTTGACACAAAGCCATGTGGGTCGGGGATCAAACTGGGAACCAAACCGGGAACCCCCTTTGACCAGCCCCATGCCCTTTGTCTTTCATCCTGACCGCTGTGAAGGGATGCCCAGGCAATGCATTCATCAGGCAGCCACTACCACACACTTGATCTTTGTATGTGCAAAAGGGTGACCATTGCTCAGTGGTCACACTGCGACAGTGTCATCATGGAATTGATTTATTCATTTCCTGTCGGGGTCGACCCCAGGTGGTTAGGATGGTTTCCATCACCTCTGCCCCTCAACACAGGAGCCCCCCAGGACTGGGTCCTGAGCCCCCTCCTCTACTCCCTGTACTATGATTGTGTGGCCAAACAAAGCTCCAACTTTGTGATTAAGTTAACCAATGACACAACAGTGATAGGCCTGATCACCAACGAGAGAGAGAGAGAGAGAGAGAGAGAGAGAGAGAGAGAGAGAGAGAGAGAGAGAGAGAGAGAGAGAGAGAGAGCATTAATGTGTGTGTGTGTGTGTGTGTGTGTGTGTGTGTGTGTGTGTGTGTGTGTGTGTGTGTGTGTGTGTGTGTGTGTGTGTGTGTGTGTGTGTGTGTGTGTGTGTGTGTGTGTGTGTGTGTGTGTGACCTACTATCATTATTGTACTATTGTATTATTGTACCATACTGAAATCTAAGAATATTACTCTTGTATTACTTCATGGGATTTTACAAACACAATCACGAACTGGACTCTAGTTAGTGTGTTTTTTTGTGGTTCAGTTAGACACTTTCATCAGGAATAACCATTTATTGCAATGCTATTGCATTCAGTGTGGCGGTGTGACTCTGCTCCTGTGATACTACAGATTATCTGCGCAAGCATGACACAGAATCTGAGATCACAAACCCCCCAGAAGCAGAGCATAAGATACTGTACGTTATGCATCAACATAGAACCCTTCCAGGGCATAAGTTAATAGATTAACATACAACCCACAGAAACAAACATTTAGATATTGAGCCCTTTAAAGACACGTGTATCTTAAAGCCCTTTAAGATACACGTGTCTTGGATCATACCATCCAAAGAATCATGCATTTACTTAGCTGGCAGAGGAGGAGGCTGGGGAGGTGGAGGGAGTTTGATAACAGACAACCGCAGGATCAGCTGTGAGCAATGCTGAACATGAAGAGTGAACAGTGTTCTGCTTAAAAAAGACCGCCTAAGTGAACCATTAGATTGAGGGCGTATTGTGTTAGCTTGTTAGCGATTGGGAATGAAGGGATCTGAGTGAGGTTGAACGTGGAAAGACCGTCTGATTGAAGTGTATGTTAACTTGTTAGCGAATGAGAATGGGGGGGAGAAGTGTGAGGCCGAGTGTGTCCTCCTGCCTGCCGTGCCTAACTGAACTATCGCTGCGCTCGATTCTTTTTAATTGTATGACCTGTGAGCCACTGGCGGAAGTCAAAGTCAAAGCCGGGCCGGTAGGCAGAGCGCATGAACGGGCCCCACCAAACCGACATGCCCTGACCCAGATCAAGGTAACGTAACGTAGTGTGGATTAATCACTGTAACATCACACGTCAGGCTCATTTGGAGTTGCAACAGGTGGATGACTCAGAAGCCAATCAAAATGTGCACCTAATTTGGAAAGTTTAGAGATTGCCTGGTCCATCTTTCTCTGTCTTCACGTCTTTTAGTTCCAATTTTTATAGCCTCTAATTCCGTTCATGATTAGGGTACATTGTTGTCACTGCTACAGCAGCACCGTGCAGCGGAACCTGCATTCACGCACCGTTGACAAATGCTTGATGATGACGTATCAGGAATTAACTTTTTTTTGGCGGCTGTTGATGACAATTTTACCCAAAATACATTTGAGGGGGGGTCTGATGATAATGCTTTAAATAGGCCCGCTTTCTGCCGCGGCCCGCAAAGTGCGCCCAAGTTGCCCAGCCTCCCCTGACACGCCGCCCCTGCTGTGAACAAGTAGGCATGTTTTGCAATAAACTTAATTGAGTGTCATTTTAGCTGGCAAGTGAATCTGTATTATATTTTGTTAAAATGTCAAAGTACAATATCAATTTATTAGGGTAGCCATAGTTCAACCTGTTCCAGTGTGAAGTAATTGGTAGCTTACAAAAGTATACTTTCAAAGTAGCTTCCCCAACACTGATTACAGGACAGTCCAATGACATTCACAGTATGAGTGGTTCTTATTGCCTGACAACGTCTAAAGCAAAACACTGAAAGGAAGGGGGAAAAAAACATTTCAGCAATTATATTCAATGATATGTGCCTCTTTCAGACAAATATAAATGGGAGGATTTTCAAAGCTCTTCCCACAGTCGTGGAAATGCAGAAATACTGTGAAATACATACACTTTGAAAAAAAGTGAATTTTATAAGGAGGCTTTTCAATCAACTGTAGCTCATAGGGTGGATGCCCCAAAGGCCCTGCCTTGATCGAGGGGGAGGTATATACAGAGAGCGAGCGTTTTTGATCCTCTCTCACACACACATACACACAAACATGCAAACACACACACAAATGCAGGAAGAGGAGATATCGAGATGCTTTGCACTGATGTGATGGGGAGAATCATTCATGTGCATGTGTTGAAAGAGCCCATCCTGCCCTGTCACACTCACAGACAACACCCCCCCCCCCCCCACACACACACACACACACACACACACACACACACACACACGCGGCCAGGGCCCTGCCTGTCTGCTATGGGTGTCAGTACATCTAAAAGGTCTCCCACATAAATGGGATTAATGCAGACTCTCTCCCATCGGCAATCATTAGGCATTCTGTTTAAAGCGCAAACACACTCAAAATAAACGCACTTCCACTCTCCCTCGCCGTGGTAAATTATTCAGGGTGGGGGGGGGCAAAAAAGAAAAAAGATCGAGAGACAGGGGGGAATATGAGTGACTCCTCCATGGGGGAGTATGTGGGAATGGGTGGAAAAAGATAAATAAAATTGCAAGAGCAAAAAAGAAAGGGTGTTAATGGACTGCTTTTACAGCTGGGAAAGTTGACATGTAGCCCTGCCTCTGCTGGCCAGTAATGATGGTCTACATACCTCTCAGTGTCTCCCTTCTCTCTTCCTCTCTGTCCCCCTCATGTTCTTGCTGTACCCCCCCCCCCCCCCCCCCCCCCCCATGTCTTTCTCTCCTTCCGTCTACCCCCGCTATTTCTCTCTCTTCACTCTACAAAACTACTGTACCCCCCACTCTCTCTACCTCTCTCTCTCTAAAATCCCTGTTTGTCAGACGTTAATAACTGTTTACTTCCTGCTGAGAGCAATTAGACTAAGATAGCCTGCTTTACTCCCCTCCTTTCATACTTCAACTCCAGGAAAGCGGTGTAGAGTCTGAAGTACATGTTCCGTGGCCTAGCTAGCCACCTAGCACACTGAGAACTGGGTTATGGAATAGTTGGCTTCAATAACAACAGGCTAAACACACACACACACACACACACACACACACACACACACACACACACACACACACACACACACACACACACACACACACACACACACACACACACACACACACACACACACACACACACACACACACACACACAGACAGATATATTTTTTACATTTACCAGGCAAGTCACTTACACCAAATTCTTATTTACAATGGTGGTCTGGCAAAAGGCAAAGCCTCTTGAAGTGAAGTTAAAAGAAAATAAATCTAAAAGACAGCTGCACACATCCAAACATTTCCAATACAATACACCCACAAGCATTGCATAAATAACACTGTACAAGCATCGATCAGGTACAGTACCCAAGTAGACAACAGCATCAGGCAATACAAGATACTGTACCATACAAGTAAGCAGTAAGACAAACATATGGGCAAAACAAAACAGTAGTAGCAAGAGAGCAAGAATTGCGCAGCCCACAGACAAGAGTTAGGGGAAATTAGTGGGTTGAGAAACAGCTGCATGTAGAGTCCTTGAAAACTGACTTGGGGATAAAACAGTTCACTTTCTGTATTGTTGATTTTTTTTGCATTTTGTATTTGGCTGCAACAGACTGGAATGAAGACAGACCCAATACAGTATTTGTTTTTGGAACAACAGAATATGGTGAGCAGAACAGGTGTTGTAGGCAGCAGTTTGCAACAAGTGACAACATGTAGGCGGGGGACAAACCAAGGCAGGTTTGTTGAGCACAAACCAATGAATATTACAACAGCTGTGAAAGGAAGGCCAGTTGACAGAGGAATATAGAATGCAGTGGTGTCTTTTAAAAGGGTAATTTGTGGCAAACTAGATAGCTGAGTGATAAGGAATATCACGCCTCTGAAGCTTCTGCCATCACCATAATCAGCGTCAACATTAACAACGAACAGTTTCACATTGCATACGAAATAATTATACACCAGTGGTGGGGCGCTGATAGCCGAGTTACATACCACAACGGACAGCAAGTCCGGGGTTCGATTCGCGAGCCCAGCGGACCTTTGCTGCACCCCGACTGTCTCTCCCTGTTTCCTGTCAATCCTCACAGTGTGGACTATCAATGAAGGCAGAATCCTTCTTCTTTTGCGCTGATGTCAATGCCTAACAATGCCAATTTTAATATAGGATCAGTATGACAATCAGGCATGTCTGTTTTTGGGCAGCCTGTATTTGGGCTGCCTGCCACAACTTGAACTTTATTAATGTAGTAGGTCATATTTTACTTTCAAATTCAAAGGAAAGGATTGATTTTTCCAATTTCTTTCAAATCTAAGGGAGGGCCCTCAAGGCGCATCTCTCTTTACACCTCTCAAGCATGTGAGAAACAGAATACAGATGGAAGAGGAGCTGCTATGTGATTGGACAAGTGACTAATTCATTATGCTATTCAAACAAGCTGTCATTGACTTTCTTCATGAGGTTACACGGTTGATATTGGCATGTATTTTCACTCTATTTTAGACTTATTGAGTCTGTTCAATAAAATGATAAAAATAAAACGGGAACGATGAATATGTTCAGATAGAATAAATATAGTTTGAATGCCATGAGGAATCAGTCTTGCAATGAATGAATATGGATGAACAGACAACTGAATTATTTCCTCGACCCTGTTCAGAAATACTGGATTCACACATCAATACCAACACCAAGCCAAGGTGAGCATAACTGTATTTGAATGAATAAATCCATGTCATTACACCAAAAAAACCTTGTTATAACCGCATATTCAATTTGATGAAAGAAATCGCATTGCTTTTATTGCTTCGTACCTTTAAAAGTTTAGAAAAAGGCCTTTTCTGACTATTTCAATCGTACTACATTTTCGGTTCCAAGGGTGAATTGACACTATTTTACAAGTGCCTTGTCATAGTTGATTAAAAAAAAGCGCTCTTGAACACAAATTGGTTATATTATTGGTTGCTTTTCTGATTGAATTTGTTGATCTAACATCTTTGTTTTTCTCACTCCTTTTCTCTCCTCTCCCTTCAACCCAGTCCAAGGTTAGATGTGACATGCTGGGTCTGAGAATGTGGAATGGGTGTGCTGTGACAGTTGACAGTGGCCATATCTCTCGTTCTTTTGTTGCCTTAACTGATTTATACTTCTTCGTAAGACAGAGTATAAATATTTCATCTTGTGTCTTTCTGTCTGTCTGTCTCTCTCTATTCTATCTTTGCTATCTGTTAATGCTTCCACTCTCCTGCCTTCTCTCCTCCACCGAGGGCTCTCTCTCTTGCCATCTATTCATCCTTGTCTAGCTCTGCTCCTCCCGTCAAAGTGAATAAAAAATCAGACATTCTGATTGACTTCAAATGTAATAAGCAGCCACGTTGACATGAAATGCATAAAAATAATTCCCTCTTTTTTCCAATTAGCGTTGACTTCACAGTGGTTAATTACATTTCCTGCGGTTCAGAAGCAAGATAGAACAAGACTTTTAAGTATAGATATATATTCCACTTATCTATCCAAAGGCAATTTATGACATTTAAAGATGAAACAGGAGAACTGTTAAGGTTCTTTTTTTTCTTCTTGTGCCATGCCAAGTGACGATTTCTGCTCATATAACCCCTCTATTACTGTCTTCCCAATGCACTCCCAGAGATATTCAAACAGGCTGTAAAATGTAATTTCTACAGGGTTGAGCAGGGGACGGCCTTACATCAGATTTCATAAGCTTTTCAGATATGTGTGACACTGTGCCTTTTTTCCGGTTGCTAGTGCTCCTGAATCGGCATGTTCATACCCACGATGCATTGCGTGCCAGCCACGGCTGAATCGAGAATACCTAAATGCAGGTATAATGTTAAAATATATACGGAATTACATTAAATATGGTTGAGCATTGGTATAATGTTAAATGTTAAAATGGTTTAAGCATTAGATTAGAGATGGTTACGTTAAGGTTCTGTATGGGTTTGGTGAGCTTAATCTAGGAGGGCCACAAACTCAAACTCCCAGATTCTGAGCTTGTAGGAAAAAAAAAAATATTTTAAAAAGGAATTCAGTTCAAAATTGCATTGATTGAGGTTTTTGACTGAAAATTGAGTGCAACAGCAAGTTAAGTCAACAGTTGTGAAACTACAACAAATCAAATGAGCAGGAAATACACTTAAGACTTCTGGTGATTAGTAGTTTCGTTCCCTACCTATGTTGAATGCACTTATTGTAAGTCACTTTGGATAAAAGCGTCTGCTAAATGACTGTAATGTAATGTAATGTACACGATTGTCCAATCAAATATGGTGAACCAGGAGGACCTAGGTGGTACACATTCTCTACTGGCCACCAGCACCTGCACCACAAAGGCTTTCATTCAACTTTTGATACATACTTTTCTTTCTTTTACTCCCTCCATACATCCATCCATACCATGCTCCTGACTTCCTCTCATTTCTCAACCTTCCAGCTCACACCACTGCATACTGTCAAACCGTAAAGGAAGAGAATCATCCATTGAGTTAAGGAGGCCATATGGGGCCCACTATGACAACCCATCTCTCTAGCCAGGGGCTTTGATGAAATATAGTTCAAGGGATCAGTCTATATCACCCATATCTCCGTCTCATCTGCCTCTCTTCTTTTCTCTCCTTCTTTTCATCTATAAGTAATGTTACACAGTGAGTCTCATCAATAACCTATGGCACTCCTCTGTGAAAAAGCATTACGCTCATAAATGTTATCATTACCCCAATGTACTGTATAGTACCAGAGGGGTATTGTATATCAGTGTGCAAAATCTATGTGCAGGTATCACACAGTGTGTGTGCGTGTGTGTGTGTGTGTGTGTGTGTGTGTGTGTGTGTGTGTGTGTGTGTGTGTGTGTGTGTGTGTGTGTGTGTGTGTGTGTGTAATACTTAAGTAGTGTACAGTATATAACTTCCAACATAGGGCTGAGTACACAGGGTTCTGTTATTATATTGAATTGTCCTGACACAAGGAGGAAGTAGAATGTGTTTCATAATGAATTAGTAAGGAACTTTGGGATTCTGTTAATGACAGCAATTGTGATGGGAATGCAACATGTACACTGTCGGAGATGCACCCCAGTCCTTCATGCAATGTACTGTATCTATACATCAGCTATTATCGTGTAAAAAGATCAGAAACAATAAAATTCAACAAGAGAAAAGATACACTCCCACCTAGCTCCCTGATCACCAAAACAGAAGACAGAACAAGCTATGGAAATTATAGGCTTCTATATGTTGGAGCACATCTGAATGGTTGTTCAGATTGTTGTATCTATGTATTGTTACATGTCAATCCATAACCCAGGTTTAATATGATTATTCATGGCTCTATCACACAACGTCATCTGCCTGCGGCCTCCAATAGCTCTATCTTTATTATCTCTGGAGTCATGTGATCAAGATGGATCAGTCAGATGTTTCATGTTGCATTCCAATTGGCTATAATTGACTTCCAAAATAGCCAACTCGACTTGGGTAGCCAACCCGGCCTGGCGGAGATCCGTGGTCATACTTCACTATTCCCATAGTGCTTCATTCGGCTCAGTCTTTATGTGTTGTGTCAGTGAAACAAACAAGCAAAACGTTATCATTATTAATATTTCATAACGCAAATAGTGAATTACACAATAGGTTGATATTTGAAATCAATTCAAATTAAATCAAGACTATGGCTTTCTTTTTTAAAGCTAATCCTAACCAAGAAGTCTATAAATGTTTTCTCCCTGTTCTAATCTAGTTTGAGCATGATTGGCACTTTAGACACAATTGCTAGGTAAAGAATAGTCCTGTCATTGGGCTTAATGTGGAGTACCACGAAATAAAATGAAAAAGCCGAGAGAGCAGATTGGTAAAATGATTCAGCCCGTAGAATCATAGAGGAATCTCATAAGATATTAATTAATAGTGCCAGGCGTTATTCATGTATACAACCAGGTGAATGTTATAAGGAGGAGGATAACCTTTGAAAATATTATACATTTACTTTCACTTCATATATAATAAGGCCATAACTTGTTTTATTTCTTCTGTCTGTCTGTCTGTCTGTCTGTCTGTCTGTCTGTGTGTCTGTCTGTCTGTGTATGTGTGCATGTACTGTATGTCAGTGTCTGCAAATGTGTACACCAAATGAAAGCTCAACTAGGTTCCTTGTTTGCCTTTGATTTTAGACTGAGACATCCAGCTTAAACTTCAGTGACATAAAACGGATTATTCCCCTCAAGCAATTTGGTGTTAATTGAGACTTTTGCTTCGTTGAGACACAAAACAATTGCGAAAGCATTGTATTGAGGCTGTCTGTTTGTATGTATGTCATTCTGTCCATAATGGCTCAATACACTGTATCATCATCAGCATCAAATCATAACACAAAGCCATGACACTTCATGTAATAGATATCTAACTCAATAATGGTGCAATGTTCTGGTAAAGTTCAAGGACGCTGAGATCATTTGGCAATGAATCATACGGATCAACTACAGTGCTACACCTCTAGGTTGCCTTGCTCTTGTTACTGGTATCAATTATTCTCAGCTGAGAGTCTGAGAAATGTATTGCATCAAACATTCCAGTGAGTGTGAGATATATGCTGAATACTTTAAGTACCTTATCGTTTAATTAAATTTGATAACAAACCAATCAATATGATATCACTAATGGGCTTTGCCCTTGGTGAAGGGAGCGATAAAAGGACCTAAGTGCTGATGAGCGTAATTCCCTAGGAGTTATGGCAGTTGACCAATCAGCGCAGGTTACATAAAGCCATATCATATCTTCCAGAGGGGTTATATGCTAGCTGACAAATTAGCATAGCTGAAGTTCTACCTTACCACTGAACTGGCATCGTGACTGACCTCACTACTTATAGAACTTATCGTGTCAAAATGTATGAAACTTGGCTGCCAAACACGGTTGCTGTGGAGAAACTGGAGTTTATCTGGGCGCAAAGGAATCAAAACACAGAGCAGAAAATAGCTACTGTAACTTTGATGGCTCATAATGTCTGCATACTAGCAAAGGTGAGGAATGCAACATAGCCATTTTCTGATCCAACTCTCTCCCCACACTGTCAGGGAATCATAGCAGGGATATACCATTTTGTTCACGGCTGTTTTCGGCAAAGAGCAGACCAAGTACAGAGTGAAAGGTCAAGTTTACTAAGTATTGAGGGTTTAAGTGGTTAGATGTCTGAAAATACACATTAACACGAATCCAACATACACTGATGATAGTGCTGTCAAACAAGTCTATGAAATGAAATCTATGAGAAAGTCTACTCTGCAACACAATCTAATTCAAAATGTAGTGGGGGGGTCCCTGCTTCATCTCTTTCTCAACTAAGTTGTCCGTGGCCTGAAAAATGTTGAAGACCCCTGACTTAGAGTGTTGATAAAGTGTTATTTTCCCTGTCTGTGAATGAATAAGGCTACGGGCAGTGGCGTGCACAGACATTTTGAGGGGCAGGTGCTCAAGTAAATTATACTTTTTTTTGTTTACTTGGTCTGCTCTTTTTCCCCTCTACACCTATACCTCTTTGCCAAAAATAGCCGATCTACAAGCCCACAACGCCTCGCGCTGCGAGGCGTTGTGGGCTTGTAGATCTGCTATTTTTGGCTAAAGTTATCCTCAGAAAAGGGATGCTAGGTTTCGAGTGGTTATGGTAAAAAGAAAAATCATATCACACAAAGATTTGGCCGACCCCCTGTAGTAACTCTGAGGACCCCTGCTGTAAACTGTGCCCTTTTTTTCAAAAGGGCACTTCTGGTCAAGAGGGCAAAGGGCAGGTGCTCTAGTACCACCTAGAGTCTATCTGTGCACGTCCCTGGCTACGGGTATGGGTTAAACAAATTATCATCCAGCATTCAAGTTGCCCTCATATCCAACTTCAGGCAGGCGCTGCCGCTGCATGCATCAGCTGATCAGGCTGATCATGCCTGCCCTCAGTTGGATAAGCTCGGGTGACTACGGAACGCCCGGGTGATAATCTATACAGCTAACACATAACATGATAACTATTGCTACAGTAACACAGAAAAATGTTTTCCGATAGGATTCAATATGGATACCATTAGGTTAGCAAACCCGGTCAAGCCTCTGGGCTCTCGGCACACCGCAGCTTCACACATCACAAGACACATACATATCTTATGAAAAATCATCAAATGCAGCCCATTACCCACACGTCTCTGTAAAAACACCTTGAAGCCACCATGCCACTATAGCCAATTTAATTTCCATACGCTTATGCTAATTACCCTGAAATAATCAAGCTAATTTAGAAAGATGCAAATGCGTTTGAGGTGGGTTCATTAGTAAAGGTGCCCTGTGTGTGTGTGTGTGTGTGTGTGTGTGTGTGTGTGTGTGTGTGTGTGTGTGTGTGTGTGTGTGTGTGTGTGTGTGTGTGTGTGTGTGTGTGTGTGTGTGTGTGTGTGTGTGTGTGTGTGTTGTGGTTGGATTCATTAGTGTGGGGACCTAATGGGCATGGAGGGAATAGCTGTGAGGTAGAGCAAAGAAGCAGCGTTTATCGGGCAGGTACAAGCTCATTTTATTTAGTAGTCCTTTTTCAAACATGTGATTTACGCGCTTGTTCTGAATTGAAACCGCCTCCTCTCCATCTCATCACATAGCAAACATGATTTAACTGTGTCTTTACCTATAATATGTTACTGATGCCCCTCCCACTGTACAGTACATGATGTACTGTATACAACATTGAACACTAGTCTATACAATTAACTTAACAAGGGCCACAAAACTAACAAACTACCAGACAGCTTCATGCTGATAATTAAGGTCATTTTCATACCTAGACTGTATTTATGTTGGTAGTTTAGTTACATTTACTCCTAGTGTTAATATGTCCAGTATACAGTACAGTTTATTCCCTCAAAACGCTTGCCACGCTCATGATTTCATCTTATGACATCATCATCCTTTAGAAATAAGGCAAGCAATTATGAAATTGGAACAGTTTTTCTTATTTTCCAACAGGGAGTTGTTTTTTGCATATTCAACACTCCTCATCCATGATAAATTGCTGAGTCCCTTCAGAAGTGGTATGGGTGATTGGATTTTCATGATTTTAGTTGCATTTACAACTAAAATATGTTACTATTGTGCTTCTTTTCTTTACTTTTTGTTAGATTTTTATGTCTGATTTATATTTCTATTCTATTTTCTCTTCTATGTAAGATGCTACACATACATCCTCTTACCATCTAAGATGACTTTTTGAGAGATACAAGTTCTAGCGCAGCACAGAGGTGTATAGTCTTTATCGCCAGTGAAATGAGTGAAACGTATTTCTGTAGCGCCTAATTAAACACTGTATTGTAATATCCCTTTACCCCGCAATACTGAGAGCCTTGTGACTCAAACTATACAGAGACACTTTTTCTGCAATTATGCTGATTGCAGTAGTGTCGCCTCACATATCAGTCACACATGTGCGCACACTCACACTCACACACTCACACACACACACACACACACACACACACACACACACACACACACACACACACACACACACACACACACACACAGAGTCCCTTTGGGCCAAGCTCCAGCTTCACTGAAGGTTGTAGCAATTAAAACCTTCATCCTCCAGTGTCACAAACATGATGAATTCATGGTAGCGGAGCGGCAAGGCAGAGCACCTAGAACGTACTATGTGTCACATTCATTTTATTCCCTTAGCGGTGAAGCATTCTGACACAAAATTAACTCATTTCTGTATAATGTGGAAAGGACAAGTGATGTTATAGTCGTGTCATAGATCAATATTTATAATTTATTGTATTGCGGGCGTTTTTTAAATGAAGTGATTTGTGGTTTTGTCATTGAAATTAGCCTGACTTCCTGTTATCATGCGGTCCAATGTGATGAATGTCGCCTACACAATGATTTTCCAGACAGACATTGTGATAGTGTGAGACATAGCGTCAGACTGAGAAGCCTTCTTTCATCTTGTCAGCATACTGTATTAAGCAAATACAGTTGCTGTACCCTCAGACTTTAAGGAAAGCCCCTGCACTGGCTGAATATGACACTTTGGAATCTAACGGATCACAATCTACTTGTTCAAATCGCCTCAGGAAACCACACACAAACCACCTGTTTGTTTGGTTTTTTTTCCCCAGTATCTATAGAGGGGGCGTAGCTTATTGATTGGCAGGCGAGAGCCCATATGGATTCAAGCATGCGAACCAATCAAACCACGCTTAGTGTTAAGTGAATGATCAGGATGCTGCACAATGAATGGTGCTTAACCAGATGCAGTGAATGCAGCTGGCTGTACCACTGAGTCATATTATTGTTATTATTAAATCACACTAAAACATAAGAAAAAGGAAAAAAAAAATGTACAAAAGTGAAAGCATTGGACTGATGTTTGAAATGGTGTTCCATATCATCATGGAGGCAATTAAAGATAAAAAATCACATAGCCTCTTATTTTACCTCATGTTCACCTTTTGATGTGAAATCAATAGGTAGATGAGAGTAAGAGTAGATACTGTTTTAGGTTTAGCTCACTAGCATGTTACCTATGATCATTTTTGACTATTATTCAACCAACCTGGATTACTTATCAGTCTCCATTAACTTCATGTTAAAATCTTCTTTAGTCTCCAAATGGCACATTTTGAGCTCAGCTTCAAAGGGAGATCTTCAATGATACTATTAAACAACATAATGTTCAATATATGAGAACTGCATGATATAAAGTTTATGGCAACAAGAGGGTCTAATAAAAGCCCATGCATGTCGTCTCAGAATTCTTAACAACCATCAAACACAGCAGTGACTCTGACTGTTTCAAGAATGGTCATCAAGGAATAGCATGCGCTCCAACCGTGACAGTCTCCTGTTGAGAAATGTGTGTTTAAAATGCCTGAAGGCATCCTCTTCTTTCACGTGCTGATAGTCTCTTACGGTCAGTCTTGAGAATCATTTGATGGTAAACATCAGAACAAAGGAAGAAAGAACCAAAGGGAAAAGTATTACTGAGCTTCAGAGTCAACACTTCAATACAAGGGTTTCCAATAACTCTTTTAAGTATTTCTTCCATGCACAAACCTTTGTTTTAAGAGAGCACACCCCAGTGTGTGTGTGTGTGTGTGTGTGTGTGTGTGTGTGTGTGTGTGTGTGTGTGTGTGTGTGTGTGTGTGTGTGTGTGTGTGTGTGTGTGTGTGTGTGTGTGTGTGTGGTTGTAATAACCATAGTCAATGTAATAGGTGCAGTGGATGCATTTGCAATTTCTGTGGACTATGTAGCTTGCATACAAGAAGGCACTACTCGCCGGTGGAATCTACCAACAGCCGACGCTACCTGACGGCCTCTCCCGTGAACAGCTACCGGGAAGAGAGGAAATAGACCCGGCGGCCTTCCGGCAGTATACGTCCGTCCGCTGTCGGAATAGCAATAGGTGGACTTCCAGGCCCATGAGAACAACTACAGAGAGCGCTTTAACACCAAGCAGCAGTGCAAGACTAAGAACTTTGTTTCTTCTGGTGATCCAGCCTATAGGACATACCCATGGACTGGGTGTTGGAGGGTTTCGACAACATGGGATGGCCAAAGACGAGGCAGAGAGGCTGGCAAAGTATTGTGCTGTCTCTGCTGCGGATCCGCTGGCGGATCCGCAGCAGAGATCCGCCGCCGTACGTTTCAACTCGTACAGAAAGCAACAACCATAATACACACACCTGTGTGAAATATTAATGGCATTATTGTCACTTTCATTGACAGGCTGAAAACTTGATGAAATCCAGATTGGTCCTTTCAGTTTAGAATAAGTCATCAGTCTATTAATGATCCCCCCTAATGCAACCCATCGTTAAACAATCAGTGCTCGTTAAGCCCCTTGTTTGTTAATCAAGCACTTGTTTTTAATTGGGATAGGAGATAATAGACCTCTAGTGTGTGTCTAATTTCGGGGGCTGTCTGTCTGATTGTTTATTGCCTTTCAATTTCCTACAACGCAGCAAACGCAGTCCTAATTGGTTTGTTTGCATTGCCTTGCAGCAGCAATGGAGCTTGACTCAGTTGTGAGTTGGTTGCACGCTCCAACCCCTCCCCCCCATCCCACCACCACCACCACCACCACCAAACAAAGGGAAGAAGAAAACAAATCCACTGTGGATTTCAAAACTAAATTGGTTCATTGAATTTCAGTTGCTCTGTTTTTGTCAAATCACCATAACCATTAACATTTTATTTCATTTTATTTTTTCATTGGGACATGTACAAACATATCTCATGATGTCTTTATTGCCTGATGGTGTCCCAGCACTCACTTTGTATGGACACACTGGGCATCCATCTTTGATGTGAAACCCTCATGTTTGATAAGAGGATGATTGCATATACTGTAGTCACCGTCGTCACAGAATTAACTGCGATATCTCCATTCTAACTTGTTGTGTTTTTTTTTTGTAAATTAACGCCCTACTTGTTCATACTACAGCGTCACACAAAAGCATCAGAAGTAGCAGATCGCAACCCGTTTGGAGCTTGTAGATCTGCTACTTTTTAATTTGAATCCTGAAAAGTAACAGTTTTGGACATACAAGGTTTCCGCCCGAAAGAGACGATTCAGTATGACAGTGGTTCTCAAACCTTTTCATGTCAAGGACCCCCAAATTGACACTTATTAGCCCACGGACCCCCTTTTGAAAAGATATGCCACAGGGACCCCCAGAAGAGAAGATTTTTACGTCTCTAGCAGTGATTCTCAACCATTTTAATTTCAAGGTTGCCCAGTTTGATATGCATTAGGCTACGGACCCCCATTTAATGGCAATACTATCTCTGGGACCCCAATTTATATTGTAAAATCAAAGTTAATTTAACTCAGAGTGTACAAATAACGGGTCCATTTGGTTTCATTTGTACACTCTCTGAGTTACAGACCCATTAGGCTAAGGGTCAAATTTGGTTCCTCACGATCTACCATTTAGCTGGGGACCCCCTGGAACTCCCTCAAGGACCCCTGGGGGTCCCCGGACCCCACTTTGAGAACCACTGCAGTATGATACATGTGAGCATTCATGCGGTTGCTACTGCAACCCACATAGATTATCAGCCTCCAGAACACTGACATCAAAGGTGCCTCCAATTTATGCTTTAGCCTACACAAGTATATAAATCATAAATCCTGAAACAAGGAAGGTTTTAAGGAAATAAATGCTACCCAGGCATGTGTGAATGTTAAGTCCCTTCTTGCATCCCTTCTCCTTTTCTTTTTTCATATCAAAAGGACCTGGAAGGAACAAGTGCCGACAAATCTCTTGTCAAATGAACGCATCAAGCCTGATAGTAAGTCCTGTGTCGATTAGCATATAACCAATATGTCATTACATGGCGTCTTATGCTGTATTTAACCCATTCAATCCGGGAACGCATCTCTGTCATTTTAGATTTCTTTGGCTATTCAAAAATAGCAGATCTACAAGCTCGTAGTGCTATGAGCTTGCAGATCAGCAATTTTTGAAAAATTGTGAAAACATGTGCAAATATTTGAAAATATACGTTTTTTAAAGCGATTATTTTGTTCCAGGGACCCCCAGAAAAAAAAATTGAGTTACAAATGTTGGCTTTAAAATATATATATATATTCAAAGATTTGCACACATTTTCACTTTATTTTTAAAAAGCCAAAGAAATCTAAAATGCCGTTCCCCAGATGCGTTCCCGGATTGAATGGGTTAAAGAGAGGAAAAAAGAGTACAGGACAGAGACAAGAACAATTGGACAACTTAGGCAAGGATAGGACAGAGAGAGAAGGAGAGCGGTGGACAAGAGAAAGACAGACAGAGGCAAAGAGAGACAAAGAGAGACAGGCCGACGAAACATAGAGATACAGATACTTAAAAAATGTTCTTGGCCTGAAAAGCATTCCAGCTATAAAAGCTGCGTTATTTCTTTTTGTCCTATAGACACAAAGATGCCCAGAATGGCTGAATGGTTATGCATGGTGTTATGGCAGGTATTTCATAGTGTATTGGCCTAAAGCCGCCCGGAGAGCCATGCCAGATGATAAATAACAAGGATTTAGTCAATGATGTCTGTCCTTGTCAGTAAAGCCTCTCTCTCTCTCTCTCTGAGGATTTGATTTTCCAGAGAGGCTCTTAGAGGGAAATTGTCATGTTTTTATGTCAAAGGCACGCTTTTATCTATTTGTTTTCCAGGGTGCTTAAAGTTGTTTACTGTGCCAGGGGCTCTCCAGCACTGTGCGTGCCTATACAGTGTGTGTGTGTGTGTGTGTGTGTGTGTGTGTGTGTGTGTGTGTGTGTGTGTGTGTGTGGGGGGGGGGGGGGGGGGTATAAAAAAAACACACCTAAGCAGGGATGATGCAAGATGGAGGTCGAAATTGGACATCTAAGTAAGTCGTGATGTATGAATTCATAAAAAACAGAAGGACTCTGTGGCAAAACATGGCACAAAACTCAGTGCCCTATTTATCTTTGATCACGCAGAGCTGCAATTGATTCTCACCCAAATGTTGACATAAGGTAAAGTCAAACGTGCCAGTGACCTTTCTGGGTCTCCGTGAGCCAGCTTGCCGAGGACAGCCAAGGTACGAATGCTGACAGAGTGTGCGGCGAAAATTATTCCTCCTTGACATTTCAGGGGACCCGGCCCCACCGCCTTTTTAGAATTCCGGTCCAGGCGCCAAAGAAAATGTCACCTTTTTGTATTTACTTGGGGGAATACAGCAATTAAATGTGACTTTAAGGCCAGGACACGAAAGTCTAGTACTACCTCTGTCATGGCTGCTCGTCAGCAAACAAACGTGGACGTACAATCTCTCTCTCTTTCTCTCTTTCTCTGTCTGGATCTCTCTCTCTCACACACACGCATATACATATCATGCGCGTGTGCTCTTCGTATCTGTGACATTTTCAATAATGCTGATGTTTGACCCTGTTACGGTAACCTTTTTCGCACAGCCAATTTAGTCTCCCCGGGCTTTCTGAATTTACTGCACTGACCTCTGGAGCCAAGGTCGGGCCGCAGCACATCACGATGCACGGTCACCTTCCTAGTTAGAAGTCATCGGTAAAACATAAAAGTTTCCTGGTGCCTTCATGGGTTACGGCACAAATAGCCTCGCACCGTCACAAACTCAACTCTGGGTCGTGACTTTTGCTACATGATGTCAACCCTTCTGATCTTTCTTGTCACTCTCTAACATGCACATTATATGCTGTATTTAACCCATTCAATCCGGGGAAGCACCTCTGTCATTTTAGATTTCTTTGGCTATTCAAATATAGCAGATATACAAGCTCATAGCGTGGCACCGAGTGCCGTGCTATGAGCTTGTAGATCAGCTATTTTTGAAAAATCGTGAACATTTTTAATATTTTGTTTCAGGGACCCCCAGAAGCAAAGATTTGAGTTACAAATGTTCGCTTTCAAAAATATATATTCAAAGATTTGCACACATTTTCACTATTATTTTTCAAAAATAGCAGATCTACAAGCTCATAGCGTTGGCACTCGATGCCGCGCTAAGAGCTTGTATATCTGCTATTTTTGAATAGGAAGAGAAAGGCAAAGAGCCAGAATATAACTTGATCGGGTCTAAAATCGGTATTTCGAAGGTGATTACAAGACCTCTTGAATGGAGAATGCCACAAACAAACATTTACTCTAATCATGTTACTGTTGCTGATCATAGTTGAACTGCATATCTGCTAGTTCTGAGAAGAGAACTGAACATGAGAATTCCTCACATGCTAGCGTTACAGTATGGCCAATTAGCAAAGCCCAATTAGTGTTTATGAGCATTACTAATGTTCTCCTAAAGCTACGAACAACAGAGGAGAGGCCCTGATCAGTGCAATTAGGAAACCTCATGTGGAAACTTCTTGTGAACTAAGTTGTTCTGAGTTAACTTGGATGGAGTGACAATGTACCATGACACATACTGTATAGTCACAGTGAATCCTTGTGGTTCAGTGGGTACATGGCAAATTCATTTGTCAAATGTAATTTCTCTATCTGATCTGTCATTTGCCACAGCGTATTAGTCTATCAAATAAAGCAGAAAAGCCTTTAAAAAAACAATCTTATAAAAGCAATGGATGCTCACCCAGCTATGTGCTTATAAGCTCTTGCAGGCTTGTAGGGCTATATAAACACTAAAGAATCTCTTTGTGGGACAAGGAGTCATTTCATAGATACCTTACTAAGTAGAAATGACCATGAATCAGATTTCCCGTTTGGACAGATGGAAAGATTAGGTTTAGATTTATTTTCAGCTACAAGGGAATTAATCACTAGTGATTGCATAAACTGGTGCACAGAATGTAGAACATACCGTATGGTCATACCACAATCCATTTGACACTGGCGCATTTAGAGGAATCCCTGCGCCGTGTTACATTCAAGATAACTTTTACTGTTTCACTTTTCCTAGTTAATTGTACCGGAGGTGACCGAGTTCAATCATCAAACCCAGTGGAATCGTGATTTGATGTAAAAACGTATAATTATATGCAAGAAACACGCAGATCAAAAATAACTGATGCAACATGTTAAATTGGACGGGAAATGTCTCTCTGAAGCACAAGGGATCTCCAGCTCCCTCCACACACACACGCACACGCGCACGCACACACACACACACACACACACACACACACACACACACACACACACACAACCACCACAACCACCACCCCCTCTCTGTAATTAGTGCATTTCCAGTCTTTCCAGTGATGTTTGCCAGTGTACACCCATCCTACTGTAGCTTCAGCAGAGAGGAGGAGGAGGAGGATGAGGGGGGGCATATGGGGGGAATGGGGGATCCTCTGTGGCTGTTAATAGTTCTCATCTCTCCCATGGACCTTCCTTTAATTGCTCTACTCTGCCTGCAGGTCATGATTACTCTGATCAAGTGCAATGGTGTTTTTCTCCAAATCTTTTCTCATGTCTTTCCTCAAGTCTTTCCTCAAGAAGGGAACCACATTTTATTTTTGTTTTTATAAATGTATTTCCAACACATTTTGCTTTCATCTGCGGGATTGGTTCTCGCGTATTTGAAAATACAAGCAAGCGCTCTTTACCGCAAATAAGTGATGTTCATAGAGAACCCGGCAAAATCTATTGGCACTAATGGCATGCCGTTTTCTACCTAGTAAAATGCAGTTCTGTTCCACAGGACCTTGCAGGTAATAGCTGGGCTCTGCCAACTGGCTCGTGATTAATCTGCCAGTGTAACTTAGTTTTTTCACTTCTGCTTTTTTTCATGAATATCATTGAGCTGAAATAAACAACAGCTCACAGTTTTTTCAGGAAGAACCGAGGGCCTAAACAACTTCCCAACAATTCTGACCATCTGTATGTTTTATATTGCACTCTAAAGCCTTCAGGGATGTTCATACTGTATGTGCATGTCATGAATATCCTTCTGCTTACAAGTACTGAGTTTTGTGTGCTTATATGGGCAAACAAGCAACTCAACGTATTGAATCCTGAAATGAATAATTGAAACAATGCAGCTATACTTCTCTGGGATGATTTGACCTAAAGCAACACCTATCATGCACTTCCATCTTGACAAGAAAGGGCTCCATGTGAAGGCAAGCATTCCACACTGAGAAGGTTTCTCTCAAGAAGTAGAAAAGATGACAGGGAGAGAGAGAGGGGACTTTGGAGAAAAAGAGTGGAAGAAAAGTAGGGACTTATCAGGGCCTGTTTATGTTCTTTTCCTCCAAAGTGTTCTATTTAGACAAATATCAGATATTGATTCTGTCTTCCATCTGAATAATGTGAATCCTTGACATTTAGGATCACTGTTATCAAATCTATCTTAAACGTGGACGTGTCATCTCACAAGAGGCTCTATCAGATAGTATCTGACGTTTTACCAAATGTGTCACCTTTACAAATGAGACGTAGGATTTCAGGAGGGGAAACAGTAGTCCTGATAAAAAAAAGCCTCCACTGGTATAATAGCAAACAATACAGTCATTTCTCATTCACAAATTCAGCCAAAAACAGAATCACAACTATGCATCTTAGCCTTTATGGTTTTGCTGTTGGTAGTCATAGTCCATCCATCAAAGAGTATTGAATCTAGCATGCAATCTAGTGTGCATCGCTAGTGAAGTAAACAAACAGATCTGCAAATATGGAGAGGCTTAGATCTCAATTCCATTCCCTCAGTATTCTCTGATCCAAAAGGTCTTCATTGGTATGGTTTGGAATACAGATTGAAGTGAGTAAACATTCATATAAACCTCATACTATCTCCCGGGTCTAGCATATTACTGGACATCATTTACAATTGGATTAGGCGAAGTCTGACAGAGATTACAGCAGATACTCCATAATTGCTCTTTGGCAGGTTCATCTGGTTTGACTTCTCCTGTGTGAAGAATAGGCATGCTAGGGTTCATGGATCAGACGGATCAGTGTAGGACAGTGTGGCAGCTTTATAAAAGGCATTTTGCTGAGAGGAATTTGTAGACTAATACATGCAGATTATGACCAGCAGTTTTTTATGGTGTACATAGAGTCTATGTCCCTCCTATGTTAAGTGCATTCACTCTAGCCTGGAAACCAGACGAATCTGCCATTGCAAAAAAAAGATTTACGCAGTGTCAGTATCATGGTTAGTATCATGTCTAATGGGCATCTTGGTTGCTTGTCTTAAAATGAGGTGTGGTCTGGCAAATTTCTATCTTATGTACAGTGAGAAAAGAGGGGAAAAAAAGGATTGCACCTTAGACCAGCCCTGACCTGGTCTTAAATCCAGTACAGTATTTACCTGCTATTTAAAGAGCACATTAGATAGATGTGGGTCCGCAATGCGCGCATACTGCTTGCAATCTAAATCCACCCGTATTCAACACAACACTTACATTCAACATGGTAGATGACATTGCTGAGAGATGAGCATTGAGGCTGAACAAATAATTAATGACCTGCATGGGCTATATTAGTCTATCCGATAGATTGCATCAGACAAGGGCCTGTTGGCATCAGCCAATTTCCCGAGCTTGGCACCAAAAACGTAAATGGTTTTCATGGTCAGAAACGGGAGATGGATCTTTTTCCCAGCACATCTTTGAAGAAATGTGTGAACCCATACCTCTCTGGCTTCCCTTATCTGTCTCTGTGTACTGTAGGCTACAGCAGTAACAGGTGATAAATATCCATTTCAGAGCTTGGACGCCAGGTGCCGGCTCACCTCGATCTTCTTAAAAGGAATGGGGAAAAGACAATATGATTGGCCTAATTCGTGTTATGTCCATAAAACACCCATGACTAATTTAGCCTCACTTTGCGCTGTGCAAGTGGTGGCTCCAAAGATCCTCTAAATAGTGCCCAATCTCTGTCCTCAGCCTTCGGCCTGGCGGAGATGAATTATTCTGCCACAGAACAGGTTGTTTCCAAATTCAAATGACAACATACTAACAATGGCTTTATTATTTGCTTGGCTGAATAACAAGCTTTGTTACCATTACCCCCCAGTCGGTTTCCTCTGATTTAACTCAGCATTGTGGTTAGAGGGGTAAAAACATATTTACATCCAATTTTCTTGCGCTGTGCGGTATAAAAGCCAGTGGGCAGGCCTCTCAAAAACAGAGGATTCTGTAATAGTTGCATAGCTGTTGAAACAATTGGTTACGCAACATCTGAAAGACAGAAATGAAACTGGAGGGGTGATGTGAGCTTCCTCCCACAACAGGCAATCAGGATGTCACTTTAGAATGTTTACACAAAATGCTAACAATATCTGAATACAGTACTTTTCTGCAGGTGCATTTTGCATGTATCATCAATTTACCATCAATCAGCACAATATTTATATCTTAATGCACATTTTTACTTTTATTTGTATTCTTTATTTAAAAATGAAACAGCATATGTAGGAAGCTTACACAAAATCATTTAATCCGCTCCTTTATACTTGAGATGTAATAATAAAGTTGAGTTTAAGCTTGAGTAATACCTGCTGTGAACAATCAGCATCATTAACCACACAATCTATATGTGTGTGTGTGTGTGTGTGTGTGTGTGTGTGTGTGTGTGTGTGTGTGTGTGTGTGTGTGTGTGTGTGTGTGTGTGTGTGTAGTGTAGTGTATATCTGTATGACTGTGTACAGTATGTAATAAAGTGTGTGTGTGTGTGTGTGTGTGTGTGTGTGTGTGTGTGTGTGTGTGTGTGTGTGTGTGTGTGTGTGTGTGTGTGTGTGTGTGTGTGTGTGTGTGTGTGTGTGTGTGTGTGTGTGTGTGTGTGTGTGTGTGTGTGTGTGTGACTGTG